>NW_018397276.1:518746-533501 GCF_002168275.2 Theobroma umbraticum
GAAAATTGAATTGGTCATATAAGATTTACTAAGTTGTTTATGATTCCTAATCAAAAAGATCTAAGCATCTTCATACTTTAATTCCTACTTCAATGACCAAGACTTAAATGCCATAATTGAGATCTTACGCAATCAGTTTTTTTGACATTTATATTGGGCATTGACTTACTACTATTGTTTTGCACTTTATGTCATTACTTAAATGCAGTCAACATCTAGTATTGAATACTTATGATGTTAATACAATAGTAGTAACTTCTAGCTCAATCATAAACTTTCACAATGTATAAGCTTCTATAAGCTTTTTTTTTCTTTAACTCTATCAAAGAAATACTTTTTTTAGTCCCTCCTTTGTCCATCATTACCATAAAGACATTTGATAACATTTCCTAATTAGGGCCATTATTGTGGCTGTCTTCCCAATTCCAAATTAAGGCACTGTAAATTCCATCTCTTGAAAGCTCACTCCTAATTATGAATTGTATTTGGTAGAGATTGTGGAACGAAAAACCTTTTGCTTGAGAGCATTTCTCAAGTCTTGGAACCTTTAAAAAAGGTTTGGTCTAGTGAGTTTGATTTACATCCAAGATGCACCATAGTGATAGATTATTAGCCATGTATATAAATTATGTCTAAATAGATAATATAAATCAATAAGTAAATATCATGCATAAATTATTCAAAACAAGGTTTTAAAATTTTAAATAATTCTTCCACTATTTTTTACAAGATGATAACCCTTCATATCGCCTCGAGAGATCCCTACTAGGATTCTCTTAGTGGGATAGGATCCCATCCATCTAGTCATGGCCTTGAGTGTGCTCAACAACCCATGATAGGTGGATTGGGTAGTTAACTGAGCTTACCAATTGTATCTCTATACAACTCCTAGATCAGCTAAGTGACAACACATTGCCTAAACATATCATATATGTTTCACTTAGCCTTTACCTCTAGTTTCATAATAATCAAGCTTCCAAGCATCCAAATTTTATGAAACTAGTTGAGTAAGATCCACCAATAGCTCAAACATACTCGTGTAAAAGTGTGACATCAAGTGTGTATCGGTATATGCCATTGAGCCTATTAGATTGGTCAAGAAATAAATATATTGTCATTTAATGCATACTTAATTGTATAACTATATGTGATAGAGGTTTTCCTTCATGTTAGTACAATAATAAGGTGTTATTAAGCACTAATTAGATAAAGCCCATGGAACATAAAGGCCTTACAAGAGAATTGTAAAGTTGTTATAATTATGAGATCACTATGCATCAAAGCCATGTTCCCAAAATTGTTCCTAGTCATTGTATTATCAAGACAAGGCATTGAAAATGCTCTAAGACTGTTACATGTTAAGCCTATTTGCTTGGGAAGTAAACAATCGATCTCATAGATTAAAGTATATAGGATACTTAAGGATAACATGTATGTGCCCGTTAAAGAACAAGTTCATTGAACATGACCTACTTTGAGAACTCCATTTGCTATTTCACTCAAGTATCTATGGAATATGTTCTCATGTTATAGTCGTGCAATAGCCCTCTGACTTGAGACATTAGGTTATCTTGTATGGGGAATGACATATTTTGATTTTTCCCTTATGGGTTTGAAAGCGACTAGATGCCTAAACAGGGTGTTTTTAGGTATGCCATGAAGCATGAGAAGGTAAATGAGTGGCCAAGAGAGGATTGATCACCCCAAGTGATATGAAGGGATGTATCTCAATTGTTCTCAATTCTTGATTAACTTGTATAAAGTCTTTGGCCAAAGCATGATGAATTTGAGGGAAGTTAGTTTCCTAAATTCATAAAGTCAATCACGAATTATAAGAACTAATATAGACTGTCATAAGTAGACACTGAGCCATGCTTAATGACATATCCGAGATATGTGATGAAAGGATCATACTACACTAAGAGGCTTATCATTGAAGGGCTTTGTCAAATTCTTTAAATGACTCTCTAACATTTGGGTGGTCATGATGTATTGCTAGATATTGCTCATAATCTATAAATAGAAATCAATTATCAAATTGATTTTTTATTTAGATTTATATTTATTGTCAACATGTTAGAAGCCTAATGGGCCACAGAAATTAAGCGACATGATTGGGATTATATAAGGATAATTAATTAAATTGAACTTAATTGAAAAAGATAAAAAAAATAAGAAATTAATTAAGTTCTCAGAGACTTAATTAAATAAAAATACAACTACTATATTTATTGTTACAACTTAGTTTGGCCATATAAATATATTATGTTAGCAAACTAAAACTCTAAGCCACAACCCATTTTTCAACCGTTTCATAAAATAAGAAAAGGAAAATAGTTTTCTTTGTTCGAAAAAAAACATTCGGCAAGAATTTTTAGTCTTTTTGTTTTAGAAACAAAACTTGCTAGCACAAGTTAAAAATCCTACTTTTGAGAAGGTCTTATCCGATCACTATATTGATTACTGTTAGAGGCCAAACACTTGGGTGGCTGAAGATTTGACAAATCCTAAAGGTGAAGAAGCAAAGACTTTGGATTTAACAGGTTCTTGATTATGATATCTAGAGCAAGGTATTTAACTTTTGAACTTATGAGTGTTCATATTTAATTTGAAAGTTACAGGAAAGACACAAACATTGCTTCTGTAGGATTTGGCCGTTTCTTTGATTAAATACTAGTTTATTTTTTTGCTACGTTATAATTTTAATTTATTAATTAGTTTCATATTTGAGCATGAAGTTGAATCCTAGCAGTGGTATCAGAGCCTTTGTTTGATATTTTTCATGTAATTTGCATGCTTGATTCTTGGTGATAATCAATGGGATTGATTTGTGTGTTGATTAGGTGTATATCAATTTGAAAGGCTTTCTTTAAAATTTGTTTTCCTGTTTTAATTCAATTGTGGACATCATGTCATTAATTCATTAAAACATGTTTTAAAAAGTTTAAAATCATGTTTAGTTGAAGAATTAATTATTTGATTTAAAGGCTTACAAAGCCAAGTTAAAATCGAATAGTTTTGAGGTGTTTTGGAGACTAATGTACAAATTAATTTTTACTAGCATTGGGTAAGTGTTATGAGCACCTTTTTTTTTAATTGTAAAAAATTAGTTTTATCAAATTAAATTACGGCACGTTTATGCGAAACTGGATTTAGTATGAAAAAGGTTCATAAAAATCATGTTTTCGAGTTTTAAAAATAACAAAGATTCCATGCAGAAAATTTTGGGTAGCTATGATCGGTTTTGGTGGCTTAATTCTTCATACATTTTATGTTTAATTGTTAAAAACACTTGCTGAAAATTTTAGAAAGCTTTTCATGAGTTTGACTCATAATTTATGGAGTTTTAAAAGTACTTAAATACCATCTATTTTAATTTTAGGTGATTCATAAAAAAAATAGGAAATTTGTTCCTACTTTAAAATTAGTTTCTCAAATTAAGGATAGAATTTAAATTTTGGGTGATTCATAAAAAATAAGAAATTGTTTCATGCTTTAAAAGAAATTTCTGAAATTAAGGATAGTATTTTAATTTGAAAAATTCATAGAAAATAGTTTCCTACCTTAAAAGAATTTCCTACAGTTATGTGATTATATTGAACTTTCTTTAAAATTTTAGTTTGATTAGAAATTTTCAAAATTTGTTAAGCCACCATTTAGGTGACTTGAACAAAACACGATTTAGGAAACTAATCCATGTTTTAAATGTTAGAAATTAAAATGCTGTCTTAGATATATTTTAGGATGTTTACCTAAAATAAAGAAGTTTCCAAAGATTAAAAGGAGTTTTAATTATAGAAAGAATTAAAATGAAAAGTCTTAAACATGAAAATTTTATTTCAATGAATTTCTAATAAGAAATAAGGAGTAAAATGTTTTCTTTAAGTGTTTTGAAAATGGGAATTTCTTAAACACTTAATTGAAATAAAACAATACCAAATAATTAGAGTATAGTACTTTAAGTGAATTAATTAATGTTTTTTTTAAATAACACATAAGATCACCAAGTGATATTGAGCTTGCATTTATTTCTATACTTTTGATTGTGATTATAAAGTATGAGGATAATTATGGACTTAGACCTTAGAAGATTAAGTCATGGATGGTTAAATTTATTTCTCATGATATTTATTTTAAAATAGAGTCTGCGCACCCCGCCTTATTTCTATTTTCTCTTGGTTGTAAAATTCTTTTCTCACCTAACTCCCGTCAAATGTAACTTGAAGTTTCTTGATTATAAAATGTAATTAGTTACATCAAAGTGTAAAACTAGGATTAGATAGAAAAAATTTTTGTAACTTGAAGATGGAGATTCAAAGGCACCATGGAGATTCAAGGAGATTACAAGCAAAACTTAAAGACAATGTTTGTGTAAATACCATAGGAATTTGACCAACTAATTTCCTTAATGGCTCAAGGAAATTAGAATTAGTAAAGTCCATAATCATCCTAGTAGTTGGCATGAGATGGATTTATTTTTTAGTCTATATATATATATGATATATATGAAATGTTATAAATGCTATGCATGTCAATAATGCCAAATCAATGATATCTTAATTAATGAATTAATAAATAAAATCCCTTATTAAAATATTGAGTCAAAAAGTTACCTTCCACTGTATAACAAGACAATCAGGCTACTCTTTTAATTGAAAGCTTGTTGAGTCACTCAAGGCCAAACTTTTACACGAGTACGTTAGAGTTATTGGTGGGTCTCAATCAATTAGTACGATGTTGTTTGGATGTATCACACATAATCGCATAGTATTAGAGGCATAGTTAGGCAAAATGTATATGATGCATTTAGACAAAGAGTGTCACCTAACTAATCTAGGAGTTATATAAGATACAATTGGTAAGCTAAGTTATCTACCTAATTGGTTTAATTATGGCTTGTTGAGTCACTCAAGGTCATGCTGAGATGAAAAGGGTCCTAGCACAATAAGAAGTTTAAACGTTAAATTTCTCAAAATAGTAGAGAAGGGCTATTATTTTGATAAAATATTGACAATATCATATAAGATTCTAAAACTTTGTCTTTATGATTATATAATTTGTGTTAATAACTAATAATTATATATCTTTATTTATATAGGAGATAAATCTATCATGGTGAATAGTTTGTCGATTAGAAGCATACTTGATGTAAACAAGTTGACAGGCTTAAATTTCATTGGCTGGTTTCATAATATCAAGATTGTCTTGAAACAAGAGAAAAAGGCTTATGTCTTAGATGGTTCTGCTCCTAAGGAACCTAGCGATGATGTTACAAATGAGGAAAAAGAGGCCTATAGAGTTTAAATGGATGATCTCGATCAAGCCACATATGTGATATTGGCTAGTGTGGTTCTAGATCTTCAAAAGCAACATGAAGCTATGAATACTATGGATATTTTCTGAAACCTTAGAGAAATGTTCGATGAGGAAAGTCGCATAAAGAGATTCGACATTTCAAGGGAATTTTCCAATGTAAGATGTTTGAGGGAAGCCCAGTAAGGCCTCATGTGCTTAATATGATAGGATATATCACTCAACTTGAGCAGTTGGGTTGGGTTATGGATCATGATTTGAGTATAGACCTTGTACTTTCTTCGCTATTAGAGAGCTATTCACAATTTGTGTTGAACTTCAACATGAACAAGATTGAGGTAACCCTTTCGAGTTTATTGAATATACTCACACAAGCTGAGAACACCATTGTGAAGGAGAAGCCTTCAGTTCATCATCTCTCTTCTAAGGAAAATAAAATAAGAAATGAAAATTTTCTAGGAAAGACAAAGATGAAAAGGCATCAACTTCAAATGGTATAAAGCCTACTAGAAGAGTGAAAAAGGACAAAGTCAATGACAAATGCCATTTTTGCAACAAAATTAGGCATTTGAGGCACAATTGCTAGGGTCATCTTGAATTCATTGAAACAAATAAACAAAAGGAAGCTTTCACATCAGGTATGAATCATATGATGATTTATTTTTCATTACTTGGTATATGATACCTTACTCTTTATTAATGGCTTTAATATGTATGACATATTGAAGGAACTAATGACAAGGAGTAGTGAAAGAATAAGATCATGAAGGGGACAACCTTAGTTGATGCTGATCAAGCTTGTCAACCTAGATTAAATTTTAGAACAATAAATAATTTCAAAAAATTGAATGTTTTCATGGCATGATTGCCAAAATGAGATCTTTTGGTTTTAGGCTATGGATACATATTTTATTTTATATTTATGAAACATAGATTTATACTTTGCTTGCATAAGATGCCTCGTTTATATATATTTATATATTTACATTACATCTCATTTTATTTTGGAATTGTTCTAAATTATTTATGCTTAAGTATAACCTTGTGTATATGATAATCAATATTAAGTTATAATGATAAGATCATTGTGAGATTCTTTTTCTTTTGATTATGAATCAAAAAAGAAAGTAATGAGTTGACTTAGATAAAATTGAGTCTGAACTCAATGAATTCATAATAAGATTATGAACACATTTAGTTAAAAAGCATTCTTATTGAGATAAAATATCTAAATTAAGATTGCTTAGAACTAAATAACAATTGATTATCATATTAAATTCATAAGAAATGGGTCATAAAGCATTCCGAACCTAGTTAATGGCATAAACTAACCTTCGAGAGGATTTCATCCCATAACCAATGATGAATGACTAATGACATGTAAGTTTACTTAAAAGTTATGGATATATCACCCCAAAGGAAAGTAAATAAGCTTACTTGGTAAGATTTCAATATATGATAAAATAATGGGGGCTAATGATACTTTAAAGGTCAAGAGTCATGAAATTATAAAATCCAATATATAAGATCTATGCACAAATATTGATTTAATGGGATGTATAAAGATGCATAATTCATCCATTAAACACAAACCATTAGTAGGATGCATATTGATCCACTGTTCATAATAAATGAGTCTACTAAACAATCCAACATGAATGATTGGATAATAATCTCTATTCAATGTAATAAATTTAAAATAGTTGAATTCATTGAATAAGATAAACATATTTTGTGCATATCATAACGTTAGTGGGAGTAAGATCAGTTATTCATTAAAAGCGTATAAGATACATTTTTTAGTCTTTGAAAACCAAAATGAGACTAAAGAATTATAGCCTAAAAAGGGACTTAACAAAAGAATTTAGGATGACATGTTAGAGGGAATTAACATAGAAAGAATATTAAATGTTGAAAGTGACATAAAGTCATGATTGAGCAATTATATTAGAATGGTTCCAAAACAAGAGATAAGTAAATGATTATATTAATAATTGGATACAAATCTTTTGTTTAGGCTACAAAAGAGGAGATATTTGGATCATTGGTTTAATGAACCAATAAATGATTCTGCGTTGTTAAAGGAAAAACAAGGGCCATAATAATGGAATCAAGGTCTCAGTGTGATCTAGATTAGTATTTCAATTATGATAATGGAGATTCTCAAACATGTAAGTTAACATATTCCTAAATATTTCAATTTGAGTTGTCCTAGTGGAGACACAGTTGCTAAGCAAAAAAATTTGATATTGGATATGTTAGTAATTGACACAAGTGCAAGTGGGAGATTGTTGGTATATGCCTTTGAGCCCATTGGATTGGTCAAGAAATATATATATTGTCATTTAATGTATACTTAATAGCATAACTATATGTGATAGAGGTTTTTCTTCATGTTAATGCAATAATAAGGAGTTATTAAGCACTAATTGGATCAAGCCCATGAAACATATAGGCCTTGCAAGAGAATTGTAAAGTTGTTATAATTATGAGATCACTATGCATCAATAGTTCATGTCTCTTAAGTAAGTATGTTGCTCAGCCATTGTATTGTCAGATAGGGCAGTTGACAATACTCAAAGGAGAGTGGTACATGTTAAGCCCCCTTGCTTAGGAAGTAAGTAATCTATCTCAAAGATTGAAGTATATAGGATACTTGAGGATAACATGTGGGTACTTGTTAAAGCACTAGTTTACTGAACATGACTTGCTATGAGAACTCCATTTGGCATTTCACTCAAGTGTTTATAGAATATGTACTCATGTGATAGTTGTGCAACTAGTCCTTAGACCTGACACACTAGGTCATCTTGTATAGGGAATGACATAGTTTGATTTCACCTCTACGAGTTTGGAAGTGACCAGATGCCTAAACAAGGTGTTTTTAGGCATGCCATGAAATATGCGAAGGTGAATGAGTGGTCAAGAAAGGATTCATAACCCCAGGTGATATGAGGAGATGTATCTCCATTGTTCTTAATTTTGATTAACTTGTATAAAGACTTTGGCCAAAGCATGATGAATTGAGGAAAGTTTGTAACGACCTCTTCCTTGATCGTTATCGGCATCTGAGACTTACGAGTGAACTCACCAAATCTCGAACAAGCCTTAGTTAAGATTTTGACAATTCAAATTGACTTGCAATATTAAGGCTATTGTTTATTTAAACCAAATAAACTCAATATTTAAAATGTGGCATTTAGATGCCAATAACCATGTTTAATAACTCCATAACATATTCAACATAATAAGTTGTAATCATTACACAAACTCAAGTTTTAGCAAATGCATTTTCACAAACTATTTATCATTATAAGCCTGACTATTTGACACAACACGACCTTAAGGTAGCAGAGCGACTCAAAGTGGAAGTCTCAGAGATGCCATTACCTATGTTGCAGCTAGTCTTAATGTGGTGAGTGATGCAGTCAAATTGATTACTTATCTATAAAAGAAAATAAGGGGGTAAGTCCTACAGACTTAGTGATCATCAACTCCATGAGTAGGGCGTAGATGGGAAACAAGCTAAAGGCAGAAGATTTGAATGTTAAAAATATAAGGATACATGAAAACAATTTAACTCAAAAAGGGAGGTTTGTGCCTTATTTGTAAAACTAGAAAGTTAATGCAAGATAATCACTTAAATCAGATATCAAACTAATACATGTAAAGATCCCTGCCGTCGAAATCATATAACAACCAACTTAAAGCAATTTAGTACCATCATGCACTCTCCCATAAAATCTAACATTAACAAAGCTTACATGCAAATTCATAAATCACCACGTAGACGAGGAGTTAAATTCAATGTCATTGTATAAGTAGGGGAGCTGCGAAAAAACCATTTTTGTAAGACTTTTCATTATAACCCTTTTGCATGAGGTTTAGATGTCAAATCAACATGGTGAGTATGAAATTCATTCATGAATGCACATCACACAATCAATAAGGCACATTTTGATAGAAATTATAGTAAAAGCGTGTTTCCTAGTTTTAAATCCTTTATGTATATAACTTGTATATATATACGATCAAAACAAATTTCAAATACTATGGACATGTACAAATTTCTAGAATATTTACTAGCTCATGCTTACCATAATTTTGCAATTAAAATAAATCAACACATATAAATATATATATTTACATAATAATGAGAATTTTTTAAAATGGATACCCCTTGCTCACCTTACTATAGTGGGACGCTACATCGCTATTGATTTGAGCATGCATCTAGCTAAATTTTACTTGTCAATCACTCGTTACCTCCTCCGGCACGCCACCGCGGCAACTTTACTTACTTATTTTCCCCCTAACAACCATTCAAACCCAATACATGTAATTATACACACATATGGCAGCATATCAACCAATAATCCTTAACCAAATCTCATAGGTTTTTAGCACATTACTCACAAACATTTATCATATAATCCATACACCTTAACCAACCAAAGTTTATGCCACACAATATAGTCACCTTGCATACTAACCTTTTGGTTTAAGCTTGAATTTTCAAATATGATTCACAACTTCCTCACATCCAAGGTCACCTTTTCTGCCACAAACATAGTCAATCGATATGCATCTCACTTTTCCTTTCTACTTATGATTTCAAGACTAAAACAATTACCCATTGCTTATAGCTCCAAAATCACCATGCATTCCAAGATCTACCTACATGCATGCCTTGAGTCCCTTGAATCCTTGTACACTCTTGCTACTAGAAACAAAATTGTACATTACAATTGATTTACAAAGCATGCATTTCAGGAAAAATGAAAATCTCTTTACCTTACTTGTCTTAGGTTCACTAAACTGATCTTTCCTTTCCTTTTTCTTCTTCCTCCTTTCCTCCTTTCTTTCTTTCTCCCTTTTTCTTCCCACTTTGTTATGGGTGGACTCCTCAAGCCAAAGCCTTGAAAATGCCTTTGGTTTCCCCATTTTGTTCTCACAAGGGCGGATTGCCCAAGGTTACTTGCTTTTTACCTTATTTTCCTTCCTTTCTCTCTTTAATTTCTCTCATGGGAGGATTGCCCAAAGCTTCATGCCTTTTTGGCATGTTCCATTTTCTTTTATGAGGTAAAAGTACAAGGCTAAAAGCCTTAGCAACCTTTCCAACCATCACATCCATTTTCTATACCTTTTTCATTTTTATTTCCTTGATTTCTTTATTCTATTCTTTTTTCTTTTCATTCCTTTATTTGTTCCCTGTTCTCATTGGACCAACTTACTCCCCACTCACATTTCATCCAAAAATTGTCTCTTTTGCTCATTGGTCCAAAATCTATCCTAATTGCCTTCCATCCGCCACCTCATTTTCTCACTTTTACTTTTATTCCCTTTGCCACCTATTTCTTCCAATTACATTTCGTGCACAACTTTCCTTTATAGTTTAATTGGCCATTTGTTACACCATTGAAATCACATGTAACCCACTTTCTTCTTTCTTCATTTGATCACCAAATGCACCAATCACATTACATGCAAATAAATTTTAATCTTATTCTTTCTTTTACTTCACATGGTAGGGGTCTCACATGTTTCCCACTAACTTCTCCTTTTTTGGATATAATAATTTGCATGTAATAATGAGTTTCACATGTACATCTCATATTCCACCTAATCTAATTTTCCTTGGTCAATAAATTCCCATTTAACTTCAAATATTAAAAATTACACATAAGTCCTCAAACTTTTCTTTCTTTACCGTGTGACCCTCCAAACTTTCATACCTTATAATTTGGTCCTTCCAACACTTCTTAAATTCCTATTTCCTTTTATTTTCTTTCCTTTACATGTGTACAAATATAATATAAGGTTTGCACCCCATCATGGTGTCACCATAATATTTAAATATACATTTACTCGTTCGTGCTCTATTTAAGAAAGGCCCGCGAGCCCCACTAACGTCATTTTTCTTCAAAATTCTTTCTTACTTCTTCTCCCCCAGTTAGATTAGTCATATAATCCTCCTTCATGACTAATCTCAATAATAATTAAAATATCAATATTTTAATATTATTTTATTAATAAAATATTATTTTATTTTAAAATTCTCCACTTGTCTCCTCGGGTCCCAAAGTGTCCCACTTTGCCCTGGTTCACTTCTAAATCACCTTTTAACTTGTTAATTCCTCCATGATAATAATATTATTATTTCATTATTATTTTATCACATACGAAATATTTTATTCTAAAATATTCCTTTCACGCATTACCGCTCTTTGCACTTAGACTTTCGTCAATTGACCCTTTGTCTCATCGATTGGGTTTTATTGGCTCCTATTGAAGAATTCGGGGTGTTATAGTCTCTCCCAATTAAAACAAATTCATCCTCGAATTTAAATAGAGTGGGTTGATAGAATGTACCTTAATCTTGAAAAAGATGTGGATATTCCTTTCTCATTTCCTCTTCAAGTTCCTAGGTTGCCTCTTCCACTGACCGGTTTTGCCATAAGTCTTTTTTCTGAGGAAACATCTTTAGAGCATAGTTGTTTCAGTTGCTAATCTAGTACTGCTACTTGTTGCTCTTCGAAATTCAATCCTTCATCCAACGGAACCAAATCATAATGTATGAGATGTGTCAGATCCTTAACATACTTCCTCAGCATAGACACATGAAAAGTGGGATTTACACGAGCTAGCTCCATAGGTAAAGCTAGTCAATACGTTCTTGACCCAATTCGTTCCAAGATTTTGAAAGGTCCAATATATCTTAGGCTCAACTTCCCCTTCTTCCTGAATCTTTTACTTTGTTTTGGTGGGGATACCTTCAGGAACACAAAATCTCCCACTTGGAACTCCAAAGGACGACACCTATTATCTATTAAAGACTTTTGTCTACTCTGCACCGCTCTTAGACGTTCCCTTACCAAACTCACCACATCACCTGCTTGTTGCACTAAATCGGGACCTAACAATTTCCTTTCTCCCACTTCAAACCACCTCATAAGCGATCTGCACTTTCGTCTGTATAAGGCTTCAAAAGGAGCCATTCCAATACTAGCTTAGTAGCTATTGTTATATGCAAATTCCGCCAAAGATAATTGTTGATTCCATGTGGTCCCCAAATCCGATACTATTGACCTTAACATGTCCTCAAGCGTTTATGTCACCTACTCAAACTGACCATCCTTTTGAGGATGATATGCAGTACTACAGTCTAAACAAGTGCCAAAAGCTTCATGTAAACTCCTCCAAAACTTATTAGTAAACTGTGGCCTTCGATCAGACACTATGGTCATGAGAACTCCATGCAATCTTACAATACAATCAATGTAAACCTTGTCATATTTAGTTGACCCATAGCTAGTCTTTACCGAAATGAAGTGAACAAATTTAGTCAACTGATCTACTATTACCCAAATCAAATCATACCCCCCTCTAACATGAGGCAATCTAGTCACGAAATCCATAGTCACATGTTCCCATTTCCATTCGAGACTCGATAAAGGTTGCAGCAAACTTGGGGGTTTCCCATGTTCAGCCTTAACTTGTTGACAAGTTAGGCTCTTGGCTACATCTTTCTTCATGCCTGGCCACCAATAAACCATTTTCAGATCGTGATACACCTTGGTCGCTCCTAGATGTACCGTGTAGGTGGTAATGTGAGCCTCCTCTAAAATTTCTTCTCTCAAGTCATCTTGATCTAACACATACATCCGAGATTCATACTACAACAATATGTCCTCTCCATAGACCAATTTTTGATCTCGCTCTTCAGATTCCAAGATTTTCATTACAAATTCATTTAGATCTTGAGCACTGCGAATTCAGTCCAAGATCATTGGTAGTGCTCGAAATGAGCAATAAAGGCACTAAGCCCACAAATATCAATCTTAACACCCACACTGCCTAGGTTTTGCCGTCCATGCATTTGCTTCATCGTTCAGCTGTTAAATGTGCCAAACTTCCCATAGACTTCAGACTTAAGGCATTAGCTACCATGTTCGTCTTACCATGGTGATATTGGATAGTACAATCGTAGTCTTTAGGTAATTCCATCCATTGACGTTGCCTTAAATTAAGATTCTGTTGTTAAAATATATACTTTAAACTCTTATGATCCATATATATTTCAAAGCTTTCACCGTATAGGTATCAAGCCAAATTTTTAATGTAAATACTATCGCTGCTATCTCCAAGTCATGGGTAGGATAGTTTTGCTTATGCCTTTTAGGCTGCCTTGAGGTGTACATGATAACCCTACCATTTTGCATTAACACACATCCTAATCAAACTTTTGATGCATCACAATACACAACATATCCCCTTAGACCACTCGGTAAACTTAAAACTGAATCCGAGATCAAAGATTCCTTTAGTATCAAGAAACTATCTGCACATTCATCAGTCCATTCAAATTTAGCTCCCTTTCATGTCAACTTTGTCAACGGCGCTGTGATTTTTGAGAAATCCTGTACAAATTGACGATAATACCTAGCCAAGCTGAGAAAACTTTAAATCTCGGTAACCGTACGCGACCTTAGCCAAGTTTGAATTGATGCAAACTTTTGCAAATCCACACTAATCCCTTCCTTTGATATCACATGTCCAAGAAAACTGAAACTTTCTAACCAAAAAGCGTACTTAGAGAACTTTGCATATAGTTCATGCTCTCGAAGTGTTTGCAACACTATTCAAAAATGTTGTGCATGTTCTTTGAAACTCCGAGAATACACCAAGATATCATCAATAAACACCACCATAAATCTATCCAAATAAGCCCAGAACGCTCTATTCATTAGATCCATAAAAGCGGCGGGAGCATTAGTTAGACCAAAAGATATCACCAAAAACTCAAAATGCCCATACCTCGTATAGAATATGGTCTTTGGTATATCCTCTTCTTGAATTCTTAATTGATGATACCTAGACCCTAAATCAATTTTTGAAAAACATTGTGTTCCTTGCAATTGATCGAATAAATCATTGATCCTGGGAAGTGGGTATTTATTCTTAATAGTCACACTATTTAACTTTTGATAATCCATGCATAACCTCAAACTTCTATCTTTTTTCTTTACAAATAATACTAGAGCTCCCCAAGGCGAAGTACTTGGACAAATAAACCCTTTTTCCCTTAACTCTTGCAATTGCTCTCGCAACACTCGCATATCTACTAGTGCCATTCGGTAAAGAACTTCGGATATTGGTTTCATGCTAGGAATTAAATTAATGCAAAACTTAACTTCCCTTTCTAAGGGCAACCCTGGCAATTCCTCTAGGTACACATCTTCAAATTCATTAACTATTGGCACCTTTTTAATATTTGGAACCTCTTCCTCATTGGATACTACACACACCAAATAATTCTATTCCGTTTCCACTATTGTGGCTCTCGCTAATATTCCCTTATTACATGAGCTCCGATGTCCATAGATGATAAACAAAACTTCTTTGGGAAACTTAAATTATACATATTTGTAGTGGCAATCGA
>NW_018397276.1:533511-533849 GCF_002168275.2 Theobroma umbraticum
ACAATTGTACAACCAATCCATTCCTAATATCGGATTAAATCCTAATGTCATTAATAATACCAAATCCACTAATGTCTCCTAATGGTTAATTTGAACTATATAAAACTTATAAGCAACTTCTGCTATACAAATCTCTTCACAATGAGTGGTCACTAATAATGGGTCTACCATTATTTCATAAAGTTTACTCAATTTTGCCACAAAATTTGAGGAAACAAAAGAATGGGTAGCTCCAAGATCAAATAACACCAATAGTTCAAAACCACAAATTACAAGACTACCTATCACCACATCATTAGAAGCAGGCACATCTTGCAGACCCATGGCAAATACTCTCG
>NW_018397276.1:533949-534111 GCF_002168275.2 Theobroma umbraticum
CTTTATTTGTTCCTTGTTCTCATTGGACCAACTCACTCCCCACTCACATTTCATCCAAAAATTGTCTCTTTTGCTCATTGGTCCTAAATCTATCCGAATTGCCTTCCATCAACCACCTCATTTTCTCACTTTTACTTTTATTTCCTTTGCCACCTATTTCTT
>NW_018397276.1:534205-534315 GCF_002168275.2 Theobroma umbraticum
TGCACCAATCACATTACATGTAAATAAATTTTAATCTTATTCTTTCTTTTACTTTACGTGGTGGGGGTCCCACATGTTCCCTACTAACTTCTCTTTTTTTTCGTATAATA
>NW_018397276.1:534325-553796 GCF_002168275.2 Theobroma umbraticum
AATAGTGAGTTTCACATGTACATCTCATATTTCACCTAATCTAACTTTCCTTGGTTAATGAATTCCCATTTAACTTTAAATATTAAAAATTGCACATAAGTCCTCAAATTTTTTTTATTTACCGTGTTACCCTCCAAACTTTCATTACTTATAATTTCGTCTGTCCAACACTTCTTAAATTTTTATTTTTTTCTAGTTTCCTTCCTTTATATGTGTACAAATATAATATACGGTTTGCACCCCATCAAGGTGTCACCATAATATTTAAATATATACTTACTCGCTCATACTCTATTTAATAAAGGCGCACGAGCCCCACTAACGTCGTTTTTCTTTGAAATTCTTTCTTACTTCTTCTCCCCCACATATATTAGCCATGTAATCCTCCTCCTTGACTTATCCCAACAAAAATTAAAATAATAATATTTTAATGTTATTTTATTTTAAAATTCTCCATTTGTCTCCTCGGGTCTCAAAGTGTCTCACTTTGCCCCGGTTCACTTCCAAATCACCTTTTAACTTGCTAATTTCTCCCCAACAATAATATTATTATTTAATTATTATTTTATCACATACGAAATATTTTATTATAAAATATTCCTTTCACCCATTACTGCTCTTTGGCACTTAGATTTTCATGAATTGACCCTTTGTCTTATCGATTGGGTCTTATTGACTCCTATTCGAGAAAACGGGGTGTTACAAAGTTAGTTTCCTAAATTCATAAGTTTAGTCATGAATTATGAGAACTAGTATGGAATGTCATAAGTAGACACCGAGCCATTCTTAATGTCATATCCGAGATATTTGATGAAAGGATCATATTGCATTGAGAGGCTTACCAATGAAGGGCTTTGTCAAATTCTTTAATTAACTCTTTAACGTTTGGATGGTCAAGATGTATTACTAGATGCCGCTCATGATCTATAAATATAAATCAATTATCAAATTGATTTTTGATTAGGATTTATATTTAGTGCCAACATGTTAGAAGCCTAATGGGTTACACGCATTCTGTGACATGATTGGGATTAAATAAGGATAATTAATAAAGTTGGACTTAATTGAAAGAGACCAAAAAAAAGTAAGAAATTAATTAAGTTCTCAAAGACTTAATTAAATTAAAATACAACTATTGTATTTAGGGTTACAACTTAATTTGGCTATATAAAAATATTATGTTAGCAAACTAAAACTCTAGGCCACTAGTGACTTTTCAACCGTTTCATAAAATAAGAAAAGAAAAATAGTTTTCTTTGTTTGAAAAAACAATTGGCTAGAATTTTTGGTTTTTTTTGTTTTAGACACAAAACTTGCTAGCACAAGTAAAAAATCCTAACTTTGAGAAGCTCTTATTCGATCACTGTGTGGATTATTGTTAGAGGCCAAACACTTGGGTGGCTAAAGATTTGACAAATCCTAAAGGTGAAGAAGCAAAGACTTTGGATTTAATTAGCTCTTGATTACGATATCTAGAGTAAGGTATGTAACTCTTAAACGTATGAGTGTTCATAACTAATTTGAAAGTTACATGAAATACACAAACATTGATCTTATAGGATTTGTCTATTTCTCTGATTAAATGCTAGTTTATTTTTTCCCTGTGTTATAACTTTAATTTATTGATTATTTTCATATTTGAGCATGAGGCCGAATACCAGCAGTGTGCACAACAAGTCTTCAATTGAAAAACCAACCAAGTTATCTTGCTATATGATGGAAGGCAACTTGCTCATGTGTGGCATGTGACTCAATATAAATTAAGGGATTTTGTTTTTTCCTTTATTATCATCTCATCTTTGCATGCATAGCATTTATTAAATCACCTAAAATAAATCTATCACATGCATACTACTTTGCATTGCATAGTGTTTATTAAATTGCATAAAATAAATATATCACATGCAAACTACATTGGATGATAGTGGACTTTAATTATACTAATCTTCTTGAGCCATCAAAGGAACTTAGCTTGGTCAAACCTAGGGGATTACATATAAGAATCTTCAAAATTTGCTTGTAATCTCATTGTCTTTCTTGGCGCTTTGGATCTCCATCATCAATTTTTTTCAAAATTCAATTCATAATCTATCCTAATTCTAATTACATTTGAATGTTGAAACCTCGACTTACATTCAAGGGGAGTAAGATAAGGAAAGAATTTTACAAATCAAGATAAAGGGATAAGGAAGGACACGCAGGCCCTATTTCAAAAATACCAAGAATATACATTCAACCATAGCATAATCATATTGGGCCTAAGTCCATAACCACATAGTATTCATCAATATGAAAATTTAAAATATGTCTCATTGAAATTGTTAATCATATGAGGTTATTTGAGATTAGCAATTTTCAACATTTCAAATTTTTGGGTAACCATTTAATTCTATATATATGGAAACTTCTTTCATATATGGTAAGTATTGCTAATCAAATTAGTAAATTATCCATTCCTAATCTTCTTAGGATTAAAATTATATTTTTATTACAAATTACAGATTAAAACAATTTTAATTTGTGCTCATAAACATTTTACACAACTTATTATTAATCTACTTTAATTAAAGATTGAATGTCTATTATTACCTAATCTTATTAGGAAGTAACTTAGACAACTTAATCTTTAAATTTAATGTCAAATTAGAATTATCTTCTTGTAAAAAGTCAATTCAAAACAAAAATTTTTCATAAATATATAGACTCCCACTACTACTACGAATCTAATTCCTGAATTAATGTTGTCTTAAATAATTTAAATTTTGACACCCTTAAATTAAGGAATCGCATTCCATAATTTATTAAATAAGTTATCAATCTTTATGGAACATATTCCATAAATATTTAATTGGATAATGAAGATATTTTAACTTCCATAATTTTAGAAATCACATTTCTTTATTTGTGGATGTTAATGCATCATCTTTGACAACTTTAATTTAAGGAATCAAATTCCTTAAATTAAATGTTTCAAAAAATCAGCATAACCATAGAAGTAATTCCATAACTTATCCTCAGCCAATGAACTAATTTAATTGATCCTTTATTGATGTAAAATTTGGACGAATTCTATGTCTTAACCAAGACAGTGTCCTGCTGTTCACAGTAGCAGGCATATCCTAATTATGTGGCATTATGGTAGTGTATCTTTAGGAATTTAATTCCAATAAAATTTATCCTGATAGATAACTCATGGCCTATTCCAGAATAAATTTTCAGGATTTTATGAGGTGATTGGCCCATTCAAAAAATTCAAAAACCGTGACCTTTATCCGTGGGTGGCAGAATTGGATTCTGAAAACTTTTGAAATTCTCTGCGACAAAAACTTAGGAATTTAATTCCTAATAAAATTTATTGTGATAGATAACTCATGGAAATACTTGTAATATTTTTTCATGATTTTAGGAGACATATTTGGCTGTCAAAAAAATTCAAAACCCATGACCTTTATCTCGAAAGGCAGTTTCAGTTCTGTCTTTCATTTAAAGCTATTTGGTAATATAAAATTAGGAATTTAATTCCCAATTAAATTTTCTTTTATAGAAAACTTATGGAGAAATTCCATTGTAATTTTTCATGATTTTAGGAAATGTTTTTAGTTGTCAATAAAAATTCAAAACTGTGGGTTGCTGCTGCAAAGGCAGCAACGGTTTTGACTCCACCGACTTAGTTTTATGAGGACTTAATTCTAGGGATTTAAATCCTTAATATTCTTGGCAACAATTTGGATAATTTATGCAACCTTTCCATAAAAAAACCATCAGCCAATTGGTGCAACTAATTGCACAAATTTACGCTTTTCTTGGTTGCCATGCCAAACAAAATCGTGACTGTCACTGCTGCAAAAAGCAGCTGTTTCAACCACATTTTGGTAGCTTTACCTCCACCATTAGTGACACATAATCACCCATCTTGGAACATTTCCAATGTGTATTGATCCCTTAATTTTCCTGCATTTTATGAAGCACTTAAACCTCACTTTTATGGCTGAAAATGGACCAATACCATGGCTGGACAGAATCGAATTCTGCCATTTAAATCACACCATAATGTCATGAGATCGAATCTTTATTTGCAAAATTAATTTGTTCATCTCATGCATTTGTTAATGTACAAAATTTTGACATTAAACTGAGATTAATATTATGACAAATAAATTTTAAAATTTACAATCAAAATCTATCTGGAAATAAAAATAACCAGAATAAATTGTAAAACTTTGAAACTTACTACTTCGTGTAGAACAAAACCGGAACAATTCATATTCCTTTTCAACAAGGCATTAACAACAATACACATAAAAATGTGTTAAAATCGAACCAAGGAAGGCTTTGATACCACTGAGGGGTTTGGCTATGGTTGGCATGCTCAAAATACGCAGTGGAAAGAAAATTAAAACTTTGTAACTAAACAACCAAAACATACCTCCACCCATGGATCACCTTGGTGATATTTAACAAATAAAAGCATAAAATAAATTATTATTCAGAAAGTTACCTTGCCAAGTAATTTCATAATCACAATGGCACTTCCCAAAGTAATCCCGTGAACACCACAAGGAGCGAAAAGCCTAGCCAATCAAGTGCTTAGACTCCAATGGTAGTACACATGAGTGCACCTGAACCTTCAACAAAAGAGGGAGTTTTTAACTATACTTTATGCAAGCAAAGACGTCAACAATTGTCCTTTTCTTCTTTATCATAATCTTGCCTGAACCTCTCTTGAAAAATTGCTTCACTCTTGCACACAAAGGGATGGTGGCAAAGAGAGAAAATGCTTTTCTTGCTTTGAAAAAAACAAGGTTCTCTTCAATTGTTAAAAATTCTCATATAGAAAATAGCTAAAAGGTGACTTATACAGTTAGGTTAAAATGACTTCAATTTTGCAATTAATCCATCAATATTATAACACATTATAATATTGGTACCATTACTTAATTAAACTCTCTTAATTAAGTCTTGGGAAATCAAAATCAAAATTAATTTCCTTTATATTTTGCAATCAATGCCATATAATTATCACTATTTATAATTATTTCTAAAACTTAATTAAACTCTTTTAATTAAGTTTATAGAAGTTAATTACCTAGCATGCGTTTTAAGTCTAACTTAAATCATCACTCTCCCAATTTAATTTAAATGCAATCATTGTGTGTGACCCATTAGGTTCCTAAGATGTTGGCAAAGGAATTGATTAATGACTTAATTGATTAATATAAATTTCAATCAATTAATTTAAAATCAATTTCATATACCAAGATTGGCATCTAGCAAGGCATCATGGCCACCTAATTGTTAGAAGAGTCAATGGGTTCTTTGACAATCTTTCAGTATATATTCTATTAGTGTAATTCATTCCCTCATCATTGATCCCAAAGATGATAAGAGTGTTGGTACAGTGTCTACTCTTATTGACCTTCATATTCATTCCAACAGTAATAACATTAGCTTTATAAAGAGTTATGAAACCTTTTTCATAATCTCCATGTTGCGTTGGCCTAGGACTTCAATAAGCTAATATTAATCAAGAACTGATAAGATATGTCCTCTAAAACTCCTGAGGTGATGATTCCTATCTTGACCACTCATTTGGCTTCACAAGCTTTGTACTATACCCAAAAGCATTCTATTTTGGCATCCTTGGTTAAGCACCCATAAAGATGAAATCAAAGCATAGCACTCCACATATAAGACAACCTAGTGTCTCAAGTCTAAGGAGTGTTTACATAACTGACATATGATAAGTGTTGCATAGACACTAGACTGTATTACCAAATACACTTTTCATGGTGGGTCATGTTCAATGTACTTGCTCTCTTAGGCAAGCACTTATATTCTAATTCCAAGTATCTATATACTTCAATCTATGAGATCGATTGCTTACTTCCAAAGTAAAGAACATAGAAAATACTAGTCTTTAAGCATCATTGATGTCTAGTCTCAATGATACATTGACCATGAACATTTAGAGATTATGCTTTGATGCATAAGGATCTCATAACTACAACCCATTACAATTCCTTTCCTAGGCATATTAATCTCATGGACTTCATCCAATTAGATGTATAACTCATTATAATTGATGTTTTATTGATGAAGGAAAACCTTTAATCATTTAACTTGAATGATATTGCTGCATGATTGGAATTAAGTCGTAACCAAACTTAATTGGCTACAGGGCTCATCCCAACACCGACCTCATGACTCAAACTACTCCACTATCACCCAAAAGGACATTTGGTTCATCTTTCACATCAAATACAATTGCTAATTGACCTTGCAACATTTATCATGGACAACATACTCCGTACCATCCATAAGGGCATCAAAAACTTCTTTTATAGCATGTTGATCAATGAGATCATAGAATACTTCAATGTTGACACTCACTCTGATTTACCCAAAGCCATGATTTGTTCAATCTTAGCGATGAGCATACTAATAAAAAGCTAGGTTTTGTGTTTGAAAATAACACTTGAGTGAAAAAAGGGTTAGTTGATATTCTAGTCTTCGATGACAAGGTGAATGAGCGTCAGCCGAGTGCATAACCTAATCGCCCATCCAATGCTCAACCTAATGCACCAATGTCCACCACATTCAATGTTGAGCAAGACCTCACTAAACTCCTCTCATACATGGAAAGAATGGACTCTAGGTTGATCACTTATATGGATGTCTTTGAGGCACAAAATCATTAGATCTTGCAACGCCAGCAAGACTTAGGGGATGAGTTTCACTCTTAATTTCCACCACCATCTTGAGTTCTCACAAGAGACATATCTTCGACTTAATTTTTGGATTCCTTTGGATGGATGGCGACATGTGCATCTCATTTTCATGTAATTTTGGATGTAGTTTCTGTTGGTATATACCCTTCAGCCAATTGGATTAGTCAAGGAATATATATTTTCATTTAATGCATATGTAATCAAATAACTATACTTGATAGAGGTTTTCTTTCATGTTTGTGCAAAAATAATGAGTTATTAAGTACTAATTAAATGACACCCATAGAACATAAAGTCCTTATAAGAGAATTGTAAATTTGTTACAATTATGAAACCTTTATGCACCAAAGCCATGTTCCTAAAATACTTCCTGGTCATTATATTTTCAAAACAGGGCATTAACAATGCTCAAAGACTGGTACATGTTAAGCCTCCTAACTTGAGAACTAAGTAATCGATCTCATAAATTGAAGTATATGGAATACTTAAGCATTGCATGTGGTTGATTATTAGAGAACAAGTTCATTAAAGTTGTGCCACTATGAGAACACTATTTGGTATTTCACTCAAGTATCTACGGAATATGTTCTCATGTGATAGTCATGTAACTAGTCTTCAAACTTGAGGCACCAAGTCATATTGTATGGGGAATGACATACTTTGATTTCACCCTACGAGTCTAGAGGCGACTAGATGCCAAAACATGGAGTCTTTGGGTATGCCATAAAGCATGTGAAGGTGGATGAGTGATCAAGAGAGGATTCACCACCCCAAGTGATATGTGAGGATATATCTCACTTGTTCTCCATTCCTGATTAACTTATATAAAGTATTTGGACAAAGCATGAAGAATTTGAGGAAAGTTAATTTTCTAAATTCATAAGGCTAGTAATGAATTATGAGAACTAATATGAAATGTCATAAGTACACATGGAGCTGTACTTTATGACATATCCGAGATATTTGATAAAAGGACCATATTGCACTAAGAGGCTTATCACAAAAGGGCTTTGCCAAATTCTTTAATTGACTCTCTAACATTTGGGTGGTCATGATGTGTTTCCAGATACCACTCATGATCTATAAATATAAATCAATTATCAAATTGATATTTGATCATCATTTTTATTTATTCTCAACATGTTAGAAGCCTAATGGGTCACACACATTAAGTGACATGAGTGAGATTAAATAAAGATAATCAATTAAGTTGGACTTAATTCAAATAAGCAAAAATAAAGTTGGAAAATTGATTAAGTTCACAATAACTGAATTGAATAAAAATAAAATGTTGTATCTAGGGTTACAACTTAGTTTAGCTATATAAATATGTTATGTTAGACAACTAAAACTCCAAGGCTTCAGCCACTTTTTAGCCGTTTCATACAAATAAGAAAAGAAAAATAGTTTTCTTTGTATGATAGAAATAAGATTCAGCAAGAACTTTGGGTTTTTTTTTGTTTTGGAAAAAAAACTTGCTAGCTCAAGTAAAAGCTTACCTTCGAGAAGGGTTTTTCGATCACTGTGAGGATTACTGTTAGAGGTCAAACACTTGGGTGGTTGAACATTTGACAAATCCTAAAAGTGAAGCAGCAAAGATTTTGACTGCAGGATTTCAAAGTATCCTATTCTCTTTTCAAGTTATTTGCTTCATTACAAGCATTTTTGGACTTAATTGACTATTGATTACAATATCTAGAACAAGTTACATAATTCTTGAACCTATGAGTGTTCATAATTAATTTGAAAATTGCATGAGAAACATAAACACTAATCTTGAAAGTTTTGGCTATTTCCTTGATTAAATGTATTTTTATTTTCCACTGCATTATACTTTTATTTCTTGATCATTTTCATGTTTAAGAATGAGGCCGAATCCTAGCAATTTCAAGTTTTGAGCTATATATTCGACTAATTGTTTATTGTTTCCAATCTTTCAAATGTATTTAAATGTTGAATGTTTTAAACTTTTGGATGTATGCATGGTTGTTGCCTTCAGATGTATTTATGTAGTTGATGTTTTAAACTTTTGAAAGACTACCTGGAAGTTTCTTTGGCTATAATTACATGGTTAATGCCTTACTACTCTTCAATTTATCTCATTTTTTTTCATCTGCTATTCAATTTTCTGCTTTACTTCATTCTAATTCAAGTTCACAAAGCTTCAATTGAATTCCTAGTTCGTCATGGTCACAAGATTTTTGATATGATAAACAAAGGGGAGAATGAGTTAAAATTTGTATTTGCTCATCACTTTACAAAAGCAAGTTTTTAAATGCAAGGTTTCAAAGGGATTAATCTTTCAAAACTGAGTGCATGAAATCAGGGGGAGTTTTTCAAAGAAACGAAAACAAATTTTACTAAATTGTTTTGTCACAACAAAGAATAAGAGATTGTTAGGTTTAACACTTCATTTGATTCTAAGTTTTGATTTGACAAACAAGTGATCAAAATTGTTTTTTAGATATTCAAACAAGTCTAAACAATCCTTGAAAAACTTTTAATGAAAGAGCTAAGTACTTTAAATTGAAAACAAGCAAAAAGGCCCTTTAAATAGAAAAACTACCTTCAATCTATCGCTAGGTGTTCTTCATCTATAGATTAATAAGCGCATCTATCGATAGATAAAGAACATCTATCGATGGTTGGTTATTCTAGCATCTAGACCTCAAAGATAATGTGCATCTATCGATAGATGCATGACATATATCAATAGACAGTCACTCAAGAACAATTCCAAAAGACCCCAACTTGCATCATTGATAAATGCCACACATCTATCAATAGACGGCCACTTGAGAACAATCCAAAGGGACCTTGACTTGCATATATCAATGGATTCTCATGTCTATCAATAGATTGGCGGGATTTGAAATTTTTTAAGGGAATGTATCAATAGATGGTGACCATTGGAGCCTAGAACAAAGTGTAAAACAACTATTTTCACATATAATGCACCTTTAACCAGCTCTAAAGCTCAACAACTAAAAATAAAAGCTCCCACCACATTTATGAAAGTTGGAAGACTCTCAAACACAGTAAAAAGAGAAGATTTCTACTCTCAACATTTATTGGCACTTACACTCCTCACATTTGTACAAGTCGTCAAATTGTATCATTTATTATGCTTTAAATGGAATCTAAAATTCCTTAATGAAGCTAACGAAGAAGACATAGGAAAGGAGACCGAACCTTTATAAAATTCTTGTGCTGTTTCTATTTTTTAATCCTTTCTGAGTTATATTAAAATTTCTCATCAACTTGATCCAATTCAAAGAAGGCTTTTCATTCAAGAAAAACTTTAATTTTTTGAAATTAGATAGAATTTTCGAAAGATTCTAATTACCCCATCTTAGAATTACTCATGTTGAGATTATTGCATTAACATAGTCATTTCCAAATATCATGTGTGGGACATAGATGGGTAACCAAAAGTTACGAAGTTTCAATCAAACCCATAATTGGACTAAGAAAACCATATTTTGGAAGTTACCATATTGGTAGACGAATCTCATGCGTTGCAACTTGGATGTGATGCATATTAAGCATAATGATTTTAAAAATATATTCAACATGATGATGGATGTTCTAGGAGAGACAAAAGACAATACCAATGCCCATCATGATTTAGAGGTGTGTTGTAGGCATTTAGAGTTGCACTTAATTGAAAATAATGGTAAACTTTTTAAACCAAATGCCTCATAGACTTTGACTATGGACCAACAAAAAACTGTGTGTGATTAGGTGAAACAGTAAAGATTACCAAATGGTTTACCTCTAGCATAGCAAACTATGTGAATGAGCAGGAATGCAAAATTTATAGGATGAAAAGGTATGATTGTCACGTTTTCCTGCAGAAATTGCTCCTAATTGCCTTATGTGATATGGTCCCTCACGTTATTTGAATTGCAATTGTTGACATTTCATATTTCTTTGGTTATGTATGTGTAACTGAACTACGTCTTAAGCATATCAATGCATGGGAAGGGAAATCGTGAAAACTATTTGCAAATTAGAAAAAAAATTTCCTCTCAATTTTTTGGACTCAATAGAGCATTTGTCGATCGCCTTGCATATGAAGCTAAGCTTAGGGGACCGGTCCATTATTGTTGGATGTATCCATTTGAGAGGTTAACCCCTAAACCCACACATGTAATTTAAATTTTTTTACTTATTAATATTGACAATTATAATCTAAAACGAGTGTTGATTTTTAGGTTTTTACATCGTCTTAAAAGAAGCTAAAAAATCAATAAGTAGTTGAAGGATCCATTTATGAAGCATATATCATCAAGGAAATATCATTGTTTTGTTTAATGTACTTTAAGCCTACAATCCCAACAAGAATGAATCGAGTCCTATGAAATGACAATGACAAAGATGTTGATGCAGTTGATCATTTGTCGATTTTCACCTCTCCTGGTCGACCATTAGGTCAATTCGAGACTATAAATTAACTTTTCTTATCAATGGATGGCTTTTTCATCACGTTTCTTGAGACAGACATTCAGTTATAATTTATTTTAAACAAAAATGTAAAAACACCCAACTTAAAATCAATTATGAGACTATAAAATAATTTAAATGGAGTAATAAAGCTTTTGAAGGCTTGAGCCACTAGAAATGAACTTTTATTGTCAATAGATGGCTTGTCCTTCATGTTTCTCGAGGCAGACATTCAGTTATAATATATTTTAACTAAAAATATAAAAAAATACAACTTAAAATCAATAATGAGAATATAAACCATTTACAGCGAATAATAAAGCTTTTGAAGGCTTGAGTAACTAGAAATGGACTTTCCTTGTCAATGGATGGCTTTTGCTTCATGTTTTCCAAGGCAAACAATCAAATATAATCTATTTTAACAAAAAATGTAAAACAATTCAACTTAAAATCAATTATGTGAATATAAATCCATTTCAAGATAGTAATAAGTTTTTTTAGCGCTTGAGTGACTATAAATTAACTTTTCTCCCAAATGGATGGCTTTTGCTTCACATTTCTCAAGGCCAACATTTAGTTATAATATAGTTTAACAAAAAATGTAACAAAATGAACTTAAAATCAATAATGAGAATATGAAACTATTTAAAGCGAATAATAAGGCTTTTGAAGGCTTGAGTGACTAGAACTAGACTTTTCTTATCTATAGATGACTTTTGCTTCACGTTTCTCAAGGTAAACAGTGAAATATAATCTTTTTTAATGAAAAATATAAAAAAATAAACTTAAAATTAATTATGCAATTATAAAACCATTTAAAGCTAGTAATAAGTTTTTTTAGGACTTAGTGACTATTAATCAACTTTTCTCACAAATGGATGGCTTTTGTTTTATGTTTCCTGAGATAGACATTCGACTATAATATATTTTAACAAAAAATGTAAAAAAATTTAACTTAAAATCAATTATGAGATTATAAAACCATTAAAAGCGAGTAATAAGGCTATCGAAGGCTTGAGAGACTATAAATGGACTTTTCTTATGAATGGATGGCTTTTACATCACGTTTCCCAAGGCAGGTATTCCATTTTAATTAATTTTAAACAACAATGTAAAAAAACTCTACTTAAAATCAATTATGAGACTATAAAATCTTTTAAAGCGAATAATAAGGTTTTGGAAGACTTGAGTGACTAGAAATGGACTTTTTTTACCAATGGATGGCTTTTGCTTTAGGTTTCCTGACGCAAACATTAAATTATAATATATTTTAACCAAAAAAATAAAAAAATTTAACTTAAAACCAATAATTAGATTATAAAACTATTTAAAGTGAGTAATGAGGCTTTCGAGAGCTTAAGTGACTATAAATAGACTTTTCTTCCCAACGGATGGCTTTTGCTTCACATTTCCCAAGACAAGTAGTTAGATATAATCTATTTTAACCAAAAATGAAAAAAAAATTCAACTTAAAATCAATTATGCGATTACAAAATCATTTAAAGCAAGTAATAAGTTTTATTAAGGCTTAAGCGACTATAAATTGACTTTTTTCCCAAATAGATGGCTTTTGCTTCACGTTTTTCAAGGCAGACATTCAGTTATAATATATTTTTATCAAAAAATGTAAAACAATTTAACTTAAAATCAATAATTAGATTATAAAACCATGTAAAGCGAGTAATAAGGCTTTTAAAGGATTTAGTGACTATAATTGGACTTTTCTTGTCAATGGATGGCTTTTTTTTCACGTTTTCCAAGCTAAATAGTCAAATATAATCTGTTATAACCAAAAATGTAAAAAAAATTGAAGTTAAAATCAATTATGCGATTATAAAACTATTTAAAGATAGTAATAAGTTTTTTGAGGGCTTGAGTGACTATAAATCGACTTTTTTCATAAATAGATGGCTTTTGCTTTGTGTTTCATGAGGCAGACATTCAGTTATAACATATTTTAACCAAAAATATAAAAATATTCAATTTAAAATCAATAATTAGATTATAAAACCATTTAAAGCTAGTAATAAGGCTTTTGAAGGCGTAGGAGACTATAAATAGATATTTCTTGCCAACGGATTGCTTTTACTTCATATTTCCTAAGTTAATAGTCAAATATAATATGTTTTAATCAAAAATATAAAAAAATTTAATTTAAAATCAATTATGCGATTATAAAACTATTTAAAGCTAGTTATAAGTTTGCCTAGGGCTTGAATGACTATAATTCAACTTTTCTTGCAAATAGATAGCTTTTGCTTTACGTTTTTCAAGGTAGATATTCAATTATAATATATTTAAATTAAAAATATAAAACATTTCACCTTAAAATCAATAATTAGATTATAAAACCATTTAAAGCGAGTAATAAGGCTTTCGAAGGCTTGAGTGACTATAAATAGACTTTTCTTGTCAACGGATGGCTTTTGCTTCATGTTTCCCAAAGTAAACAGTCAAATATAATCTGTTTTAACAAAAAATGTAAAAAAATTAAACTGGAAATCAATTATGTGATTATAAAACCACTTAAAGATAGTAATAAGTTTTTTGAAGGCTTTAGTGACTATAAATTGGCTTTTGTATAAATGGATAGGTTTTGCTTCATGTTTCCTGAGGCAGAGATTCAGTTATAATATATTTTAACCAAAAATATAAAAAAACTTCAACTTAAAATCAATTATGAGATTATAAAACTTTTGAAAGCAAGTAATAAGGCTATCGAAGGCTTGGGAAACTATAAATGAATTTTTCTTATAAATGGATAGCTTTTGCTTCATGTTTCTTAAAGCAAAAATTTAGTTATAATTTATTTTTTAAAAAAATGTAAAAAAATTCAACTTAAAAGCAACTATGAGATTATAAAATCATTTAAAGCGAGTAATAAGGCTATCGAAGGCTTGAGAGACTATAAATGGACTTTTCTTGTCAATGGATGGCTTTTGCTTCACGTTTCCTGAGGTAGACATTCACTTATAATATATTTTCAACCAAAAATGTAAAAAAATTCAACTTAAAATCAATTATAAGATTATAAAACCATTTAAACCGAATAATAAGGCTATCGAAGGCTTGAGAGACTATAAATCGACTTTTTTTGTCAATGGATGGCTTTTGCTTCACGTTTCTAGAGGTAGACTTTTGGTTATAATTTGTTTTAAAAAAATATAAAAAAGCTTAACTTAAAATAAATTATGAGACTATAAAACTATTTAAAGAGAATAATAAGGCTTTTAAAAGCTTGAGCAACTAAAAATGGACTTTTCTTGTCAATTAATAGCTTTTGCTTCACGTTTCCCAAGAAAAACATTCAGTTATAATATATTTTAAGCAAAAATGTAGAAAAATTTAACTTAAAATCAATTATGAAGTTATCAAACCACTTAAAGCAAGTAATAAGGCTTTCGAAAGAATGTGTGACTATAAATAGGCATTTCTTGTCAATAAATGGCTTTTTCTTCACTTTTCTCGAGGCAAACATTCAAATATGATCTATTTTGATCAAAAATATAAAAAAAATCAACTTAAAATCAGTAATGAGATTATAAAACCATTTCAAGCGAGTAATAAGGCTTTCGTTGAATGACTATAAATGGACTTTTCTTGTTAATGGATGGTTTTTGCTTCATGTCTCTCGAGGTAGACATTTAGTTATAATTTAATTTAACCTCAAATGTGAAAAGATTCAACTTAAAATCAATTATGAGTCTATAAAACCATTTAAAGTGAGTAAGTAGGCTTTTAAAGTCTTGAGCGACTATAAATAGACTTTTCTTGCCAATAGATGGCTTTCGCTTCACGTTTCCCTATGTAGACAATCAATTATAATATATTTTTATCAAAAATACAAAAATATTTAACTTAAAATAAATTATAAGATTATAAAACTATTTAGATAGAGTAATAAGGCTTTCGAAGGCTTTAGTGACTATAAATAGACTTTTCTTGCAAATGGATCGCTTTTGCTTCATATTTTCGAGGTAAATATTCAGTTATAATATGTTTTAACTAAAAATGTAAAAAAATTCAATTTAAAATCAATCATGAGATTATAAAACCTTTCAAAGGGAGCAATAAATCTTTTAAAGGCTTGAATGACTATAAATAGACTTTTCTTGTCAATGGATGCCTTTTGCTTCACGTCCCCCAAAGCAAACATTCAGTTATAATTAATTTTAATAAAAAATGTAAAAAATTTTAACTTAAAATCAATTATGAGATTATAAAACCATTTAAAGAGAGCAATAAAGCTTTCAATTGCTTGAGTGACTATAAATGGACTTTTCTTACCAATGGATGGTTTTCGCTTCATATTTCCTGAAGCAGACATTCAATTATAATATATTTTAATTAAAAATATAAACAAATTTAGTTTAGAATCAATTATGAGGTTATCAAACCACTTAAAGTAAGTAATAAGGCTTTCGAAATAATGGGTGACTATAAATAGATTTTTCTTGTGGATGAACGGCTTTTTTTTTCATATTTTCCAAGGTAGACATTGAAATATAATCTGTTTTAATCAAAAATTTTAAAAAATTTAACTTAAAATTAGTAATCAAATTATAAAACCATTTAAAGTGAGTAATAAAGCTTTCGACAGTTTGAGTGACTATAAATGGACTTTTTTTATCAATAGATGGCTTTTGCTTCACTTTTCACAAGGCAAACATTCAGTTATAGTATATTTTAACTAAAACGGTAAAAAAGTTCAACTTAAAATCAATTATGAGATTATAAAACCATTTAAAGCAAGTAATAAGTCTTTTGAAGGCTTGAGTGACTATAAATAGACTTTTCTTATCAATGAATGGGCTTTGCTTCACATTTCATGAGACAGACATTTAGTTATAATATATTTTAACTAAAAATGTAAAAAGGTTTAACTTAAAATCAATTATGAGATTATAAAACCATTTAACCAAGCTTTCAAAGGCTAGAGTAACTATAAGTGGACTTTTCTTGTCAATAAGTAACTTTTGCTTCACGTTTCCTAAGGTAGACATTCCAGTATAATCTATTTTAATCAAATATTTAGAAAAATTCAACTAAAAATGAATAATGAGATTATAAAAGCATTTAAACTGAGTAATAAGGCTTTCCAAGACTTGAGAAACTGTGAATGGACTTTTCTTGCCAATAGATGGCTTTTGCTCCATGTTTCTCAAAGCAAACATTCAATTATAATATATTTTAACTAAAAATGCAAAAACTTTCAACTTAAAATTAATTATGAGGTTATCAAACCATTTAAAGCAAGTAATAAGGCTTCCGAAAAAATAAGTGACTATAAATAGATTTTTCTCACCAATGAATGGCTTTTTCTTCACGTTTCTCAGGGTATACATTCAAATATAATCTATTTTAACTAAAAATATAAAACAATTCAACTTAAAATCAGTAATGACATTATAAAATCATTTAAAGCAAGTAATAAGGCTTTCTAAGGCTTAAGTGAGTATAAATGAACTTTTTTTGCAAATGGATGGCTTTTGCCTCACGTTTCTCAAGGCATACACTCAAAAAGAAATTATTTTAATGAAAAATATAAATCAATCTAACTTAAAATCAATGATGAGATCATAAAAGAATTTAAAGCAAGTAATAAAGCTTTCAAAAGCTTGAGCGACTAGAAATGGACTTTTCTTGTCAATAGAGGGCTTTTGCTTCACGTTTGACAAGGCAGACATTCAAATATAATATGTTTTAATCAAAAAAGTAAAACAATTCAACTTAAAATCAATTATGAGATTATAAAACCATTTAAAGTGAGCAATAAGGCTTGCAACGACTTGAGTGGCTATAAATAGACTTTTCTTACAAATGGATGACTTTTGCTTCACGTTTCCTAAGACAAACAATCAAATATAATTTGTTTCAATAAAAAATATAAAAAAATTCAACTTAAAATCAGTTATGAGATTATAAAATCATTTAAAGCTATTAATAAGTTTTTTAAAGGGTTGAGTGACTATAAATGTCTTTTCTAGCAAATGGATGGCTTTTGCTTCACGTTCTTGAGGTAAACATTCAGTTATAATATATTTTAACTAAAAATATAAAAATATTCAACTTAAAATTAATTATGAGATTATAAAACCATTTAAAGGTAGCAATAAGGCTTACGAAGGCTTAAGTGACTATAAATGGACTTTTCTTGCCAATGGATGGCTTTTGCTTCACATTTCTTGAGGTGCACATTCAAATATAATCTGTTTTAATAAAAAATGTTAAAAAATCTAACTTAAAATCTATTATGAGATTATAAAACAATTTCAAGGGAGAAATAAGTCTTTCAAAGGCTTGAGTGACTATAAATGGATTTTTCTTGCCAATGGAGGGCTTTGACTTCACGTTTCTTAAGGCCAACATTCAAATATAATCTGTTTTAACTAAAAATATAAAACAATTCAACTTAAAATCAATTACGAGATTATAAAACCATTTAAAGTGAGTAATAAGGCTTTTAACGGCTTTAGTGACTGTAAATGGACTTTTCTTACCAATGAATGGCTTTTTGCTTCACGTTTCCTGAGGCAAACATTCAAATGTAATTTATTTTAACTAAAAATGTAAAAATATTCAACTTAAAATCAATAATGAGATTATAAAACCATTTAAAGTAAGTAATAAGGTTATTGAAAGCTTGAGTGACTATAAATGGACTTTTCTTGTCAATGAATAGGTTTTGTTTCACATTTCTTGAGGTTAATAGTTATAATTTATTTTAACAAAAAGTGTAAAAAAATTAAACTTAAAATCAATTATGAGATTAGAAAACCATTTAAAAAAAGTAATAATGCTTTCGAAAGCTTGAGTGGCTACAAATGGACATTTCCTGCCAATGGATGTCTTTTGCATTACATTTCTCGAGACAGACATTTAATTATAATTTATTTTAATTAAAAATGTAAAAAAAATCAACATAAAATCAATTATGAGATTATTAAACCATTTAAAGCGAGTAATACGGCTTTCAATGGCTTGAGTAACTATAAATAGACTTTTTTTACTAATGGATAATTTTTGCTTCACGTTTCCTAAAGCAGACATTCAAATATAATCTATTTTAACAAAAAAATGTAAAACATTGAACCTAAAATTAATAATAAGATTATAAAACCATTTAATGCGACTAATAAAGTTATCGAAGGCTTGAGTGACTATAAATGGACTTTTCTTGTCAATGGATGACTTTTGCTTCACTTTTCCAGAGGCAGATATTCAATTATAATTTATTTTAACCAAACATATAATACAATTCAACTTAAAATGAATTATGAGACTATAAAACTATTTAAAGCGAGTAATAAGGCTTCGAAGGCTTGAGTGATTGGAAATGAACTTTTCTTGCCAATAGATGGCTTTTTCTTTGTGTTTCACTAGGCAAACATTTAGTTTTAATATAATTTTAATCAAAAATAGAAAAAAGCTTAACTTAAAATCAATTATGAGATTATAAAATCATTTAAAGTGAGCAATAAGGCTTTCAAACTCTTGAGTGAATATAAATGGACCTTTCTTACCAATGGGTAGCTTTCGCTTTATGTTTCTTGAAGCAAACAATCAAATATAATCTTCTTTAACCAACAATGTAAAAAAATTTAACTTAAAATCAATTAAGAGATTATAATACCATTTAAAGCTGGTAATAAGTTTTCTGAAGGCTAGAGTGATTATAAATGGACTTTTCCCTCAAATGGATAGCTTTTGCTTCACGTATCCTAAGGCAGACGTTCTGTTATAATATATTTTAACCAAAATGTAAAAAAATATTTAACTTAAAATCAAGTATGTGATTGCGTAATCATTTAAAGGAAGTGATAAGGCTTTTAAAGGCTTAAGTACTATAAATGGACTTTTCTTGCCAATGGATAGCTTTTACTTTACGTTTCCCAAGGTAACCATTCAGTTATAATATATTTTAATCAAAAATACAAAAAAATTCAACTTCAAATCAATAATGAGATTATAAAACAATTTGAAGCGAGTAATAAGGCTTTCGAAGGCTTGAGCGACTACAAATGGACTTTTCTTGCTAATGGATAGATTTTGCTTCATGTTTACTAAGGTAAATAGTCAAATACAATCTGTTTTAACCAAAAATATAAAAAAATTTAACTTAAAATCAATTATGAGGTTATCAAACCACTTAAAGCAAGTAATAAGGCTTTCGAAAGAATGGGTGACTATAAATAAACTTTTCTTGTCAATGAATGATTTTCTCTTCACTTTTTCCAAAGCAGACATTCAAATATAATCTGTTTTAACCAAAAATATAAAAAATTCAACTTAAAATC
>NW_018397276.1:553896-554246 GCF_002168275.2 Theobroma umbraticum
TGAGATCATAAAACCATTTCAAGCGAGTAATAAAGCTTTCGAAGGCTTGAATGACTATAAATGGACTTTTCTTGTTAATGGATGGCTTTTACTTCATGTTTCCTGAGGTGGACATTCAGGTATAATTTATTTTTACCACAAATGTAAAAAAAATTAACTTAAATTCAATTATGAAACTATAAAATCATTTAATGCGAGTAATTAGGCTTTCGAAGTCTTGAGTGACTATAAACGGACTTTTAGTACCAATTGATAGATTTTGCTTCACGTTTCCAGAGGTAAACAGTCAAATATAATCTATCTTAATAATAACTGTAAAAAAATTCAACTTAAAATTAATTATGACATTA
>NW_018397276.1:554256-554417 GCF_002168275.2 Theobroma umbraticum
TAAAGCGAGTAATAAGGCTTTTGAAGGCTTGAGCAACTGTAAATGGACTTTTCTTGCAAATGGATAGCTTTTACTTCAAATTTTCTAGGTAGACATTTGGTTATAATATGTTTTAATCAAAAATATAAAAAAATTCAACTTAAAATCAATCATGAGATTAT
>NW_018397276.1:554427-554598 GCF_002168275.2 Theobroma umbraticum
AAAGGGAGCAATAAGTCTTTTAAAGGCTTGAATGACTATAAATAGACTTTTCTTGCCAATGGATATATTTTGCTTCATGTTTCACAAGGTAGACATTCAATTAAAATTTATTTTAATCAAAAATGTAAAAACAAATTCAACTTAAAATCAATTATGAGATTATAAAACCAT
>NW_018397276.1:554859-556063 GCF_002168275.2 Theobroma umbraticum
AGTGACTATAAATGGACTTTTCTTGTCAATGAATGGCTTTTTCTTCATATTTCTGAGGAAGATATTCAGTTATAATTTGTTTTAGATAGAAATGTAAAAACATTCAACTTAAAATTAATCATGAGATTATAAAACCATTTAAAGGGAGCAATAAGTGTTTTGAAGGCTTTAATGACTATAAATAAATTTTTCTTGCTAATGGAGGGTTTTTGTAATGACCTCTTCCCCTCGATCACTACCGACGTTCGAGACTTGTGAGTGAACTCACTAAATCTCGAACAAGCCTTAATTTGATCTCCACATCACCTCACATATTAACACTAATAATTATTTACACCAAATATTCACATTTATTTAAAACATAACTATTTGATACAAACATCTAAGTTTAATAACTACATGTACAACCAGTCATAGTATTTAAACATTTCCACCTAGTCTTACGCTTTAACATTTACATCTTTAAAGACTATTGATTTTACACCCCAGATTATTTTATACACAATGACCCCTAGGCAGCGGAGTGACCCGGAGTGAAAATCTAGAGATGCTGTACCTAAGGCGTAGTCACCCTCGATATGTTGAACACAATCCTAAAGCTGATCGCTTATCTATAAAAGAGAGTAAAATGGGGTGAGTCTCATAGACTCAGTGATCATCAACCCCGTGAGTAGGGTGTAGACGGGAAACAAGCTAAAAGCAAAAGAATTGAAGGTTTAAAAACATAAGAATATACATATACCAACACTTTATTCAAAATGGAAATTTGTGCCTTATATGCAATTAAGTAAGTTTGTGCTAATTAACCATTCAAAACAGGTTTAAAGTAATCAACTATCACCATGCCTAGAAGTAAATCAATGCTATCACGTAAGTAAAAAGGAGCAGTAGCAAACTATTATTTTTCATCATGTAAAAACTACTTACGTAAAAACCAAAAGAAATATCACTCTTGAGTAGGTACAAAATAACAACACGTGGACTCATTTCCACATCATAACATCCGAGAGCTCCGCTCCAGCGGATCCCCACATGCCATGGCTATCTCAACGATGTTGGCCGACATCGGAGAAAAATCAAGCGGTTGTAACCGCATATAATCATTTGTGGCCTAGCCACGTAAAATCATAGACCTTGGCCCCAACCATGTCTAACAGCCGTCGGCTACCCAAAAGTTCTCTAGCTAGAGCTCACTTGTGCACAA
>NW_018397276.1:556098-556228 GCF_002168275.2 Theobroma umbraticum
CATGGTAATACACTAAAACCTCTTTTTGTATCACCTTGCCATGTAAACCTTTTTACATAAGGTACATGAATAATCCGTATGGTGAATAAGAATTTATCCATGAATGCACTTCACACAATCCACAAGGCAC
>NW_018397276.1:556506-556691 GCF_002168275.2 Theobroma umbraticum
ACAATTAAACCACACCTTAAAAATCAATTTACAAACACACCTTCAACCAACTAAAAAATTCCTACTTTCTTACCTTAGAACTCTTGAATCAACTCACCAATCAACCTCAATTTCAGCTATGGGGAAGGAATAGGAAAGAACTTCATGTAGAGGAAGGATAAAAGGGAAGAAACAAGGGAAGAAAT
>NW_018397276.1:556748-556869 GCF_002168275.2 Theobroma umbraticum
AGTGTTCAGCATGTCAAGAAGAAAAAAAATAGAAAATTCTCTCCCTTTTTGGCCTGCCAAAGGATGAAAGAAATGAGAAAATTCAAGAAGTTTCAAGACAATTTTAGTTAGTCAACATAGG
>NW_018397276.1:557120-557255 GCF_002168275.2 Theobroma umbraticum
TCTTTTTATTGAGTCCTTCCATCACTTTTAAAATTCTAATTTTTCTTCTACTTCTTTCCTTGACATGTGTATGAAAATAACATGAGGTTCGTACCTCATTCACGTGTCACCATAATATTTAAATATATACTTACC
>NW_018397276.1:557445-557642 GCF_002168275.2 Theobroma umbraticum
TTTTAACTAAAAATGTAAAAAAATTCAACTTAGAATCAATTATGAGATTATAAACCCATTTAAGGCTAGTAATAAGTTTTTTACGGGCTTGAGTGACTATAAATAGACTTTTCTTATTAATGGATGGCTTTTTCTTCACGTTTCTTGAGGAAAATATTCAATTATAATATATTTTAACCAATAATGTAAAAAAAAAA
>NW_018397276.1:557925-559230 GCF_002168275.2 Theobroma umbraticum
GAGGTAAACATTCAATTATAATATATTTTAATATAAAATGTAAAACAAGTCAACTTAAAATTAATTATGAGACTATAAAAGTATTGAAAGCGAGTAATAAGGCTTTCGCAGGCTTGAGTGACTAGAAATGAACTTTTCTTGCTAATAGATCTCTTTTGCTTCATGTTTCATTAGGTAAACATTTAGTTATAATATACTTTAATCAAAAATGACAAAACGTTCAACAAAAAATCAATTATGAGATTATATAACCATTTAAAGCAAGTAATACGGCTTTCGAAAGTTTGAGTGACTATGAATGGGCTTTTCTTATCAACAGATGGCTTTTGCTTCACGTTTCCCAAGGTAAATAATCAAATATAATCTTTTTGAACCATAAATGCAAAAAAATGCAATTTAAAATCAATTATGTGATTATAAAACCATTTAAAGCTAGTAATAAGTTTTTTGAGGGCTTGAGTGACAATAAATTGACTTTTCCTATAAATGGATGGCTTTTGCTTCATGTTTCCTGAGGCAGACATTTAATTATAATATATTTTAACTAAAAATTATAAAAAAATTTAACTTAAAATCAATAATTAGATAATAAAATCATTTAAAGCGAGTAATACGGCTTTCGAAGGCTTGAGTTACTATAAATGGACTTTTCTTACCAACAGATAGCTTTTACTTCACGTTTCTTGAGGCAAACAATCATATATAATCTGTTTTAACCATAAATATAAAAAAAATTCAACTTAAAATCAACTATGAGATTGTAAAGCCGTTTAAAGCTAGTAATAAGGTTTTTTAGGGCTTGAGTGACTATAAATTGACTTTTTTCGTAAATGAATGGCTTTTGCTTCATGTTTTTCGAGGTAAACATTTAGTTATAATATATTTTAACCAAAAATTGTAAAAGAATTTAACTTAAAATCAATAATTAGATTAAAAAACTATTTAAAGTAAGTAATAAGGCTTTTGAAAGCTTGGGTGACTATAAATGGACTTTTATTGCCAACGGATGGCTTTTGCTTCACGTTTCTTGAGGCAAACAGTCAAATATAATTTGTTTTAACCATAAATGTAAAACAATTCAACTTAAAATTAACTATGCGATTGTAAAACTATTTAAATCTAGTAATAAGTTTTTTGAGGGTTTGAGTGACTATAAATCAAATTTTCTCGAAAATGAATGGCTTTTGCTTCAAGTTTTTCGAGACAAACATTTAGTTATAATATATTTTAATCAAAAATGTAAAAAAGTTCAGCTTGAAATCAATTATGATATTATAAAATCATTTAAAACGAGTAATAAGGCTT
>NW_018397276.1:559258-559881 GCF_002168275.2 Theobroma umbraticum
TTGCTTCACGTTTTCCAAGGTAAATAGTCAAATATAATCTGTTTTGACCATAAATGTTGAAAAATTTAACCTAAAATCAATTATGCGATTATAAAACCATTTTCAGCTAGTAATAAGTTTTTTGAGGGCTCGAGTGACTAAAAATCAATTTTTCCCACAAATGGATGGCTTTTGCTTCTCATTTCTTGAGGCAGACATTCAGTTATAATATATTTTAACCAAAACGTAAAAACATTCTATTTAAAATCAATTATGAGATTATAAAATCATTTAAAGCGAGAAATAAGACTATCGAAAGCATGAGAAACTATAAATGGACTTTTTTTTGTTAATGAATAGCTTTCGTTTTATGTTTCTCGAGGCAGACATTCAGTTATAATTAAGTTTAAACAAAAATGTGAAAAAATTCAACTTAAAATTAATTATGAGACTATAAAACCATTTAAAGTGGGTAATAAGGCTTTCAAAGGCTTGAGCAACTAGAAATGGACCTTTCTTGCAAATAGATGGCTTTTGCTTCATGTTTCACAAGGCGAACATTTTGTTATAATATATTTTAATCAAAAATATAAAAAAGTTCAACTTGAAATCAATTATGAGATTATAAAACCATTTAAAGTGAG
>NW_018397276.1:560049-567728 GCF_002168275.2 Theobroma umbraticum
CGGATGGCTTGTGCTTCACGTTTTTCAATACAAATAGTCAAATATAATCTGTTTTAACCAAAACAGTAAAACAATTTAACTTAAAATCAATTATATGATTATAAAACCATTCAAAGTTAGTAATAAGTTTTTTGAAGGCTTGAGTGACTATAAATCAAGTTTTCTTGTAAATGGATGGCTTTTGCTTTACGTTTCCTAAGAGAAACATTCAATTATAATATATTTTAACAAAATATGTAAAAAAAACACAACTTAAAATCAATAATGAGATTATAAAACCATTTAAAGCGAGTAATAAGGCTTTTGAAAGCTTGAGTGATTATAAATGGAATTTTCTTGCCAATGGATGGCTTTTCGTTGACGTTTGCCAAAGCAAACAGTCAAATATAATCTGTTTTAACCATAAATGTAGGAAAATTCAACTTAAAATAAATTATGCGATTATAAAACCATTTTAAGCTAGTAATAAGTTTTTAGAGGGCTTGAGTGATTATAAATTGACTTTTCCTACAAATAGATGGCTTTTGCTTGACGTTTCACAAGGCAAACATTTTGTTATAATATATTTTAACCAAAAATGTAAAAGAATTGAATTTAAAATCAATAATTAAATTATAAAACTATTTAAAGCGAGTAATAAGGCTTTCGAAGGCTTGAGTGAATATAAATAGACTTTTCTTGCAAATAGATGACTTTTGCTTCATGTTTCCTAAGGCAAATAATCAAATAAATTCTATTTTAACTAAAAATATAAAAAAATATAACTTAAAATCAATTATGAGGTTATCAAACCACTTAAAGGAAGTAATAAGGCATTCATAAGAATGGGTGACCATAAATAGACTTTTCTTGCCAATGAATGACTTTTTCTTTACGTTTCTCGAGGTAGACATTCAAATATAATCTATTTTAACAAAAAATGTAAAAAAATTCAACTTAAAATCAATAATGAGATTATAAAACCATTTAAAATGAATAATAAGGCTTTCGAAGGCTTGAGTAACTATAAATGGATTTTCTTGCCAATGGATGGTTTTTGCTTCATGTTTTCTGAAGCAGACATTCAATTATAATATATTTTAATTAAAAATATAAAAATATTTAACTTAAAATCAATTATGAGGTTATCAAACTACTTAAAGCAAGTAATAAGGCTTTTAGAAGAATGGGTGACAATAAATAGACTTTTTCTTCACGTTTCTTGAGGCAAGCATCCAAATATAATCTGTTTTAACCAAAAATGTAAAAAAATTCAACTTAAAATTAGTAATGAGATTATAAAACCATTTAAAGTGAGTAATAAGGCTTTCAAAAGCTTGAATGGACTTTTCTTGCCAACGGGTGGCTTTTGCTTCACGTTTCTCAGCGTAAACAGTTAAATATAATTTGTTTTAATCAAAATTGTAAAAAAATTTAACTTAAAATTAATTATGCGATTATAAAACCATGTAAAGCTAGTAATAAGTTTTTTGAGGGCTTGAGTGATTATAAATTGATTTTTCGCGTAAATGTATGGCTTTTGCTTTATGTTTCTCAAGGCAGACACTCACTTATAATATATTTTAACTAAAAATGTAAAAAAATTTAACTTAAAATCAATAATTAGATTATAAAACTATTTAAAGCGAGTAATAAGGCTTTCGAAGGCTTGAGTGATTATAAATAGTCTTTTCTTGCCAACGGATGGCTTATACTTCACATTTATCGAGGCAAACAGTCAAATATAATCTGTTTTAACCAAAACCGAAAAAACATTCAACTTGAAATCAATTATGCAATTATAAAACTATTTAAAGCTAGTAATAAGTTTTATTAGGGCTTGAGTGACAATAAATCGAGTTTTCTAAGGCTTTCAATGACTTGAGTGATTATAAATGGACTTTTCTACCAATGGATGGCTTTTGCTTCAAGTTCCTTGAGGCAGAGATTCAAATATAATCTATTTTAAAAAAATGTAAAAAAATTCAATCTAAAATCAATAATGAGACTATAAAACCATTTAAAGCAAGTAATAAAGCTTTTGAAGGCTTGAGTGACTATAAATAGACTTTTCTTGTCAATGGATGGCTTTTGCTTTACGTTTTTTGAGGCAAACAGTCAAATATGATCTGTTTTAACCAAAAATGTAAAAAAATTCAACTTAGAATCAATTATGAGATTATAAAACCATTTATGGCTCGTAATGTTTTTTGAAGGCTTTAGTGACTATAAATAGACTTTTCTTACTAATGGATAGCTTTTGCTTTATGATTCTTTGAGGCAGACATTTAGTTAATATTATTTTAATAAAATGTAAAAATATCAACTTAAAATCGATTATAAAACTATTTAAAGCGAGTAATAAGGCTTTCAAAGGCTTAAGTGACTATAATTGGATTTTTCTTGCCATGGGATGATTTTTGCTTCATGTTTTCTGAAGCAGACATTCAATTATAACATATTTTAATTAAAAATATAAAAATATTTAACTTAAAATCAATTATGAGTTTATTAAACCACTTAAAGCAAGTAATAAGGCTTTTAGAAGAATGGGTGACAATAAATAGATTTTTCTTGTCAATGAATGACTTTTTTTTTCACGTTTCTCAAGAAGCATCCAAATATAATCTGTTTTAACTAAACATGTAAAAAAATTCAACTTAAAATTAGTAATGAGATTATAAAACCATTTAAAGCGAGTAATAAGGTTTTCAAAGGCTTGAATGGACTTTTCTTACCAACGGGTGGCTTTTGCTTCACGTTTCTCTGGATAAATAGTAAAATATAATCTGTTTTAATCAAAACTATAAAAAAATTTAACTTAAAATCAATTATGTGATTATAAAACTATGTAAAGCTAGTAATAAGTTTTTTAAGGGCTTGAGTGACTATAAATTAATTTTTCCCGTAAATGTATAGTTTTTGCTTCATGTTTCTTAAGGCAGACATTCACTTATAATATATTTTAACTAAAAATATAAAAAAATTTAACTTAAAATCAATAATTAGATTATAAAATCATTTAAATCGAGTAATAAAGTTTTCGAAGGCTTGAGTGATTATAAATAGTCTTTTCTTGCAAACGGATGACTTTTACTTCACGTTTCTCGAGGTAAACAGTCAAATATAATCTATTTTAACTAAAACTATAAAAACATTCAGCTTCAAATCAATTATGCGATTATAAAACCATTTAAAGCTAGTAATAAGTTTTTTTAGGGCTTGAGTGACTATAAATTGACTTTTCTAAGGCTTTCAATGGCTTGAGTGACTATAAATGGACTTTTCTTACCAATGGATGGCTTTTGCTTCACATTCCTTGAGGCAAATATTCATATATAATCTATTTTAACAAAAAATGTAAAAAAATTCAATCTAAAATCATTAATGAGACTATAAAACCATTTAAAGCAAGTAATAAGGCTTTTGAAGGCTTGAGTGACCATAAATGGACTTTTCTTGTGAATGGATGGCTTTTGCCACATGTTTCTTGAGGCAAACATTCAAATATAATTTTTTTAACCAAAAATGTAAAACAATCTAACTTAAAATCAATGATGAGATTATAAAACCATTTAAAGTGAGTAATAAGGCTTTCTATAGATTCAGTGACTATAAATGGACTTTTCTTACTTATGGATGGCTTTTACTTCACGTATCCTAAGGCAGATATTCAAATATAATTTGTTTTAACCAAAAATGCAAAAACATTCAAGTTAAAATCAATTATGAGATTATCAAATCATTTAAAAGGAGTAATAAGGCTTTCGAAAAAATAAGTTACTATAAATAGACTTTTCTTGCTAATGAATAGTTTTTCTTTTACGTTTCTCAAGGTAGACATTCTAATATAATCTGTTTTAATTAAAAATGTAAAAACATTTAACTTAAAATCAGTAATAAGATTATAAAACTATTTAAAGTGAGTAATAAGGTTTCCAAAAACTTGAGTGACTATAAATAGACTTTTCTTGCCAATGGATGGTTTTCCTTAATGTTTATCAAGGCAAACATTCAGTTATCATATATTTTAATAAAAAATATAAAAAAATTCAACTTAAAATCAAGTCTGAGATCATAAAAGAATTTAAAGCAAGTAATAAGGCTTTCAAAGGCTTAAGTGACTAGAAATAGACTTATTTTGTCAATGGAGGGCTTTTGCTTCACGTTTGTCAAGGCAGACATTGAAATATAATCTGTTTTAATAAAGAATATAAAACAATCCAACTCAAAATCAATTATGAGATTATAAAACCATTTAACGCAACCAATAGGGCTTTCAATAGCTTGAATGAGTATAAATAGACTTTTCATACCAATGGATGGCTTTTGCTTCATGTTTCTTGAGACAGACATTCAAATATAATCTGTTTTAAACAAAAATAAAAAAAATGATTTAAAATCAATAATGAGATTAGAAAACCATTTAAAGTGAGTAACAAGGCTTTTGAAGACTTAAGTGACTATAAATAGAGTTTTCTTGCCAATTGATGGCTTTTGCTTTAAGTTTCTCAAGGTAAACAATCAAAGATAATCTGTTTTAACCAAAAATACTAAAAAATTCAACTTAAAATCAGTTATGAGATTATAAAATTATTTAAACCTAGTAATAAGTTTTTAGTGGGCTTGAGTGACTATAAATGTCTTTTCTCACAAATAGATTGCTTTTGCTTCATGTTTTTTTAGGTAGATATTCAGTTATAATATATTTTAAGCAAAAAAGTAAAAAAATTTAACTTGAAATCAATTATGAGATTATAAAACCATTTAAAGGAAGTAATAAGGCTTATGAAGGCTTAAGTGACTATATATAGACTTTTCTTGTCAATGGATGGCTTTTGCTTCAAATTTCTCAAGGTGCACATTCAAATATAATCTGTTTTAACAAAAAATGTTAGAAAATCTAACTTAAAATCTATTACGAGATTATAAAACCATCTAAGGGGAGAAATAAGCCTTTCGAAGGCTTGAGTTACTATAAATGGATTTTCTTGTCAATGGAGGGCTTTTGCTTCACGTTTCTTGAGGCAGACATTCAAATATAATTTGTTTTAACAAAAAATGTAAAATAGTTCAACTTAAAATCAATTACGAGATTATAAAACCATTTAAAGCGAGTAATAAGGCTTTCAATGACTTGAGTGACTATAAATGGACTTTTCTTACTAATGGATAATTTTTACTTCACGTTTCCTAAGGCAGACATTCAAATATAATCTATTTTAACAAAAAAATGTAAAAAATTCAACTTAAAATCAATAATCAGATTATAAAACTATTTAAAGCAACTAATAAAGCTATCAAAGGCTTGATTGACTACAAATAAACTTTTCTTGTCAATGGGTGGCTTTTGCTTCATGTTTCCCAAGGTAGACATTCAGTTATAATTTAATTTAACCAAAAATATAAAAAAAAATTAACTTAAAATGAATTATGAGACTATAAAACCATTTAAAGCAAGTAATAAGGCTTTCGAAGGCTTGAGTGACTGGAAATGGATTTTTTTTGCCAATATATGTCTTTTACTTTATGTTTTACAAGGTGAATATTTAGTTATAATATATTTTAATTAAAAATATAAAGAAGTTCAACTTAAAATCAATTATAAGATTATAAAACTCTTGAAAGTAAGTAATAAGGCTTTCGAACAGTTGAGTGACTATAAATAGACCTTTCTTACCAATGGGTAGCTTTTGCTTCACATTTCCTGAAGGAAATAGTCAAATATAATCTGCTTTAACCAAAAATGTAAAACAATTCAACTTAAAATCAATTATAAGATTATATGATCATTTAAAGAGGGTGATAAGGCTTTTGAAGGCTTAAATGACTATAAATGGACTTTTCATGTCAATGGATGACTTTTGCTTCACTTTTCTTGAAGTGTACATTCATATATAATTTGTTTTAATCAAACATGTAAAAACTTTTAACTTAATATTTATTATGATATTATAAAACCATTTAAAGGGAGAAATAAGCCTTTTAAAGGCTTGAGTGACTATAAATAGATTTTTCTTACCAATGGAGGGTTTTTGCTTCACGTTTCTTGAGACAGACATTCATATATAATCTGTTTTAACCAAAAATGTAAAGTAATTCAACTTAAAATCAATTGCGAGAATATAAAACTATTTAAATCGAGTAATAAGGCTTTCAATGGCTTGAGTGACTATAAATGAACTTTTCTTGCCAATGGATAGTTTTTACTTTACGTTTTCTAAGGCAGACATTCAAATATAATCTATTTTAACTAAAAAAGTAAAAAACTTCAACTTAAAACCAATAGTGAGATTATAAAACCATTTAAATTTAGTAATAAGTCTATCGAAGACTTGAATGACTATAAATGGACTTTTGTTGTCAAGGGATGGATTTTGCTTCACGTTTTCCAAGATAGGTATTCAAGTATAATTTATTTTAATTAGAAATGTAAAAAAATTCAACTTAAAATCAATTATGAGATCATAAAACAATTTAAAGCAAGTAATAAGGCTTTCAAAGGCTTGAGTGACTATAAATGGACTTTTCTTACTAATGGATAGTTTTTGCTTCATGTTTCTTGAGGCAGACATTCAAATATAATTTATTTGAACCAAAAGTGTAGAAAAATTCAATTTAAAACTAATAGTGAGATAATAAAACAATTTAAAGTGAGTAATAAGGCTATCGACGGCTTGAGTGACTATAAATGGATTTTTCTTGTCGATGGATGAGTTTTGCTTCACGTTTCTCGAGGTAGACATTTAGTTATAATTTATTTTAATAAAAAAAGTAAAAAAAAATTCAACTTAAAATCAATTATGAGATTATAAAACTATTTAAAGCGAGTAATAAGGCTTTCGAAGGCTTGAGTGACCATAAATGGACTTTTCTTGCCAACGGATGGCATTTGCTTCATGTTTCCTGAGGTAAATAGTCAAATATAACCTGTTTAACTATAAATGTAAAAAAATTAAACTTAAAATCAATTATGCGATTATAAAACCATTTAAAGCTAGTAATAAGTCTTTTGAGGGCTTGAAAGACTAGAAGTTGATTTTCTCACAAATAGATGGTTTTTGCTTCAAATTTTCGAAGGTAGATATTCAATTATAATATATTTTAATCAAAAATATAAAAAAATACAACTTAAAATCAATTATGAGATTATAAAACTATTTGAAGCAAGTAATAAGGCTATCAAAGGCTTGAGAGACTATAAATGGACTTTTATTGTCAATGGATGGCTTATCCTTCACATTTCTCAAGGTAAACATTCAGTAATATATTTTAAAGAAAAATATAAAAAATTTAACTTAAAATCAATTATGAGACAAAAAAACTATTTAAAGCAAGTAATAAGGTTTTTGAAGGCTTGAGTGACTATAAATGGACTTTTCTTGTTAATGGATGGCTTTAGCTTCATGTTTCCTAAGACAAATAGTCAAATATAATCTATTTTAGCAAAAACTATAGAAAAATTCAACTTAAAATCAATTACATGATTATAAAACCATTTAAAGCTAGTAATAAGTTTTTTTAGGGCTCGAGTGACTATAAATCGACTTTACTAAGGCTTTCAATGGCTTAAGTAACTATAAATGGACTTTTCTTACCCATGGATGGCTTTTGCTTCATGTTTCCCAAGGCAGACATTCAGTTATAATTTATTTTAACCACAAATGTAAAAAGATTCAACTTAAAATCAATTATGAGAC
>NW_018397276.1:567738-567905 GCF_002168275.2 Theobroma umbraticum
TTTAAAGTGAGTAATAAGGCTTTCAATGGCTTGAGGGACTATAAATGGACTTTTCTTACCAATGCGTGGCTTTTGCTTCACGTTTTCTGAGGTAGATATTCAAATATAATATATTTTAATAAAAAATATAAAATAATTCAATTTAAAATCAATAATGAGATTATAAA
>NW_018397276.1:567915-573026 GCF_002168275.2 Theobroma umbraticum
GCGAGTAATAAGGCTTTCGAAGGCTTAAGTAACTATAAATGAAAAAATTTAACTTAAAATCAATCATGAGATTATAAAACAATTTAAAGGAAGCAACAAGTCTTTTGAAAGCTTGAATAACTATAAATAAATTTTTCTTACCAATGGAGGGCTTTTGCTTTATGTTTTTTGAGGCAAACATTCAAATATAATCTGTTTTAACAAAAAAAAATCAAACAATTCAACTAAAAATCAATTATGAGATTATAAAACTATTTAAAGAGAGAAATAAGGCTTTTAATGGCTTGAGTGACTATAAATGAACTTTTCTTACCAATGGATGGCTTTCGCTTCACAGTTCCTGAAGTAGACAATCAAATATAATTTATTTTAACGAAAAATGTAAAAAAATTTAACTTAAATTCAATTATGAGATTATAAAATAATTTAAAGCGAGCAATAAGGCTTTCAAAAGCTTGAGTGATTATAAATAGACTTTTCTTGTCAATGGATGTCTTTTGCTTCACGTTTTTCAAGGTAGATATTTAGTTATAATTTATTTTAATAAAAATATAAAAACATTTAACTTAAAATCAATTATGAGATTATAAAACCATTTAAAGCAAGTAATAAGGCTTTCAATGGCTTGAGTGATATAAATAGACTTTTCTTACCATTGGATGGTTTTTGCTTCACATTTCCTTAGGCAGACATTTAAATATAATCTATTTTAATGAAAAATGTAAAAAAATCAACTTAGAATCAATAATGAGATCATAAAACCATTTAAAGCGAGTAATAAGGCTTTTGAAGGTTTGAGTGACTATAAATGAACTTTTCTTTTCAATGGATGACTTTAGGTTCAGGTTTCCCATGGTAGACAATCAGTTATAATTTATTTTAACCACAAATGTAAAAAAATTTAACTTAAAATCAATTATGAGACTATAAAACTATTAAAACTGAGTAATAAGGCTTTTGAAGGCTTCAGTGACTATAAATATACTTTTCTTGTCATTGGATGGGTTTTGCTTCACATTTCCTGAGGTAAACAGTCAAATATAATCTATTTTAATAAAAAATATGCAAAGATTCAACTTAAAATCAATTATGAGATTATAAAATCATTTAAAGCTAGTAATAAGTTTTTTGAGAACTTGAGTGACTATAAATAGACTTTTCTTATTAATGGATGGCTTTTGCTCCACGTTTTTCGAGGCGAACATTTAGTTTAACCAAAAATATAAAAAAAATTCAATTAAAAATCAATTATGAGACTATAAAACCATTTAAAGCGAGTAAATAAAGCTTTCGAAATATTGAGCGACTATAAATGAACTTTTCTTGCCAATGGATGGTTTTTGCTTCATGTTTCATAAGGTAGATATTCAAATATAATGTATTGTAACAAAGAATATAAAAAAATTCAACTTAAAATGAATTATGAGATTTATAAAATCATTTAAAGCAAGTAATAAGGCTTTCAATGGCTTGAGTGACTATAAACAAACTTTTCTTACCATTGGGTGGCTTTTGCTTCATGTTTCCTTAGGCAGACATTCAAATATAACCTATTTTAACGAAAAATGTAAAACAATTCAACTTAGAATCAATAATGGGATCATAAAATCATTTAAAGCGAGTAATAGGGCTTTTGAAGGTTTGAGTGACTATAAATGGACTTTTCTTTTTAATGGATGGCTTTTTCTTCATGTGTCCCATGGCAGACAATCAGTTAAATTTATTTTAACCACAAATGCAAAAAAATTCAACTTAAAATTAATTATGAGACTATGAACATTAAAATAGAGTAATAAGGCTTTCGAAGGCTTCAGTGATTATAAATATACTTTTCTTATCATTGGATGGATTTTGCTTCATGTTTCTTGAGATAAACAGTCAAATATAATCTGTTTTAATAAAAAATATAAAAAATTTAACTTAAAATTAATTATGAGATTATAAAACCATTTAAAGTTAGTAATAAGTTTTTTGAGAGCTTGAGTAACTATAAATGGACTTTTCTCATTAATGGATGGTTTTTGCTTCACGTTTTTTGAGGCAAACATTCAGTTTAACCAAAAATATAAAAAAATTCAACTTGAAATCAATTATGAGACTATAAAACCATTTAAAGCGAGTAATAAGGCTTTCAAAATCTTAAACCACTATAAATTGACTTTTCTTGCTAATGGATGGTTTTGGCATCACGTTTCCTAAGGCAGATATTCAAATATAATGTATTTTAATAAAGAATATAAAAAAATCAACTTAAAATCAATAATGAGATTATAAATTCATTTAAAGTGAGTAATAAGGCTTTTGAAGGATTGAGTGACTATAAATGGACTTTCCTTGCCAATGGATGACTTTTGCTTGACGTTTTCCTAGATAAACAGTCAAATATAATCTATTTTAACCATAAATGTAGAAAAATTCAGCTTAAAATCAATTATGCAATTATAAAACTATTTAAAGCTAGTAATAAGTTTTTTGAGGGCTTGAGTGACTATAAATCAACTTTTTTCATAAATGGATGGCTTTTGATTGATGTTTCCCAAGGCAGATATTCAGTTCTAATATATTTTAACTAAAAATATAAAGAAATTTAACTTAAAATCAATAATTAGATTATAAAACCATTTAAAGTGAGTAAAAAGGCTTTCGAAAGCTTGAGTGACTATAAATGAACTTTGCTTACCAACATATGGCTTTTGCTTCATGTTTCCCAAGGTAAATAGTCAAATATAATCTATTTTAACCATAAATGTAAAAAAATTCAACTTAAAATCAATGATGCGATTATAAAACCCTTTAAAGCTAGTAATAAGTTTTTTGAGGGCTTGAATGACTATAAATCGATTTTTTTCACAAATGGATGGCTTTTACTTCACATTTTCTGAGAGAGACATTCAGTTATAATATATTTTAATCAAAAATATAAAAACAATTTAACTTAAAATCAATTATAAGACTATAAAACCATTTGAAGCGAGTTAGAAGGCTTTTGAAGGCTTGAGCGACAAGAAATAGACTTTTCTTATCAATAGATGGCTTTTGCTTTATGTTTAATGAGGTGAACATTTAGGTATAATATATTTTAATCAAAAATGTAAAAAAGTTCAACTTGAAATAAATTATGAGATTATAAAACCATTTAAAGTGAGTAATAAAACTTTTGAAGGCTTGAGTGACTATAAATGGACTTTTCTTGCCAATGAATGGCTTTTGCTTTATGTTTTACGAGACAAACAGTCAAATATAATCTATTTTAACCAAAATTATAAAAAAAATCAGCTTAAAATCAATTATGCGATTATAAACGATTTAAAACTAGTAATAAGTTTTTTGAGGTCTTAAGTGACTATAAATTAACTTTTTCTATAAATGGATGGCTTTTGCTTTACGTTTCCTTAGGTAGACTTTCAGTTATAATATATTTTAACAAAAAATGTAAAAAAGTTCAACTTAAAGTCAATAATAAGATTATAAAACCATTTAAAGCGGCTAATAAGGCTTTCGAAGGCTTTTGAAGGCTTGAGTGACTATAAATAGACTTTTTTTACCAATGGATGGCTTTTGCTTGACGTTTCTTAAGGTAAATAGTTAAATACAATTTGTTTTAACCATAAATGTAGAAAAATTCTACTTAAAATCAATTATGTGGTTATAAAACCATTTAAAGCTAGTAATAACTTTTTTGAGGGCTTGAGTGACTATAAATCGACTTTTCTCTCAAATGAATGGCTTTTGCTTGACGTTTCCTAAGGCAAACATTTAGTTATAATATATTTTAACCAAAATTATAAAGAAATTCAACTTAAAATCTATAATTAGATTAAAATCATTTAAAGCGAGTAATAAGGCTTTCTAAAACTTGAGTGACTATAAATGAACTTTTTTTGGCAATGGATGGCTTTTTCTTCATGGTTCTCAAGGGAAACAATCAAATATAATCTGTTTTAACTAAAAATGTGAAAGAATTCAACTTAAAATTCGTAATGAGATTATAAAACCATTTAAAGCGAGTAATAAGGCTTTCGAAGGCTTGAATGAATATAAATAGACTTTTCTTATCGATGGATGGCTTTTGCTTTATGTTTTCTGAGGCAGACATTTAGTTATAATTTATTTTAATCACAAATGTAAAAAAATTCAACTTAAAATCAATTATGATACTATAAAACCATTCAAAGAGAGTAATAACGCTTTTAATGTCTTGAGTGACTTTAAATGGACTTTTCTTGCCAATGGATGGCTTTCGCTTCATGTTGCTTGAGGTAGACATTTACTTATAATATGTTTTAACCAAAAATGTAAAAAAATTCAACTTAAAATCAATTACGAGATTATAAAATCATTTAAAGCAAGTAATAAAGCTTTCGAAGGTTTGAGTGACTATAAATGGAATTTTTTTACAAATGGATGGCTTTTGCTTTATATTTCTGAGGCTAACATTCAGCTATAATAAGTTTTAACTAAAAATGTAAAAATATTCAACTTAAAATCAATCACAAGATTATAAAACCATTTAAAGGGAGCAATAAGTCTTTTAAAGGCTTGAATGACTATAAATAAATTTTTCTTGCCAATGGAGGGCTTCTGCTTCACGTTTCTCAACTTAGACATTAAAATATAATCCGTTTTACCCAAATATGTACAAAAAATCAACTTAAAATCAATAATGAAACTATAAAATTATTTAAAGCGAGTAATAAGGCTATTTAAGGTTTGAGTGACTATAAATGGACTTTTCTTACCAATAGATGACTTTTGCTTCACGTTTCATGAGGCAAACATTCAGTTATAATATATTTAATAAAAAATATAAAAAAATTCAACTTAAAATCAATTATAAGATTATAAACCATTTAACGAGAATAATTTAGCTTTTGAAAGCCAATGGATGGTTTTTGCATTATGTTTCCTGAGGGAGACATTCCAATATAATCTATTTTAATCAAAAATTCAAAAAAAATTCATCTCAAAATCAAAAATGAGATTATAAAACCTTTTAAAGCGAGTAATAAGGCTATTCAAGGCTTAAGTGACTATAAATAGACTATTCTTGACAATAGATGGGTTTTACTTCACATTTCCTAGGGCAAACATTTATTTATAATTTATTTTAG
>NW_018397276.1:573036-576651 GCF_002168275.2 Theobroma umbraticum
AAAAAATTTCAACTTAAAATCAATTATGAGATTATAAAACTATTTAAAGCGAGCAATGAAGCTTTCAAAGGCTTGAGGGACTATAAATGGACTTTTCTTGTCAATGGATGGCTTTTGTTTCACGTTTCTTAAGGCAGACACTTAGTTATAATTTATTTTAGTCACAAATGTTAAAAAAGCAACTTAAAATCAATTATGAGATTGTAAAACTATTTAAAGCGAGCAATAAGGTTTTTGAAAGGCTTAAGTGACTATAAATGGACTTTTCTTGCCAATGGATGACTATTACTTCAAGTTTCTCGAGGTAGACATTCAGTTGTAATTTACTTTAATAAAAAAGGTAAAAAAAATTCAATAGAAAATCAATTATGAGATTATATAACCATTTAAAGTCAGTAATAAAGCTTTCAATGACTCGAGTAACTATAAATGGACTTCTTTTGCCAATGGATCATTTTTGTTTTACGTTTCCTAAGGCAGATATTCAAATATAATCTATTTTAACAAAAAAAATAAAAAAATTGAATTTAAAATCAATAATGAGATTATAAAACTATTTAAAGTGAATAATAATGTTATCGAAGACTTGAGTGACTGTAAATGGACTTTTCTTATCAATGGATGACTTTTGCTTCATGTTTCCCGAGGCAGACAATCAGTTATAATTTATTTTAAAGAAATATGTAAAATAATTCAACTTAAAATCAATTATGAGATTATAAAACCATTTAAAGCGAGTAATAAGGCTTTCGAAGGCTTAAGCGACTAGAAATGAAATTTTCTTGGTAATGGATGGCTTTTGCTTCATTTTTCATAAGGCCAACATTTAGTTATAATATATTTCAATAAAAAATTTAAAAAGTTTCAACTTAAAATCAATTATGAGATTATAAAACTATTTAAAGTGATTAATAAAGTTATTGAAGGCATGAGAGACTATAAATAGACTTTCCTTATTAATGGATGAGTTTTGCTTCATATTTCTCGAGGCAAAAATTCAGTTACAATTTATTTCAACCAAAAATATAAAAAAATTTAACTTAAAATCAATTATGAGATTATAAAACAATTTAAAGTGAGTAATGAGGCTTTCAAAGGCTGAGGGAATATAAATGGATTTTTTTTGCTAATGGATGGCTTTTGCTTCACGTTTCTCAAGGTTAAAATTCAATTATAATTTGTTTTTATCAAAAATGTAAAAAAATTCAACTTAAGATCAATTATGAGATTATAAAACCATTTAAAGCAACTAATAAGGCTTTCGAAGGCTCGAGTGACTATAAATGAACTTTTCTTTCCAACAGATGGTTTTTGCTTAACGTTTCTTGAGGCAGACATTCAAATATAATCTATTTTAATAAAAATATAAAAAACTCAACTTAAAATCAATAATGAGATTATTAAACCATTTAAAGCGAGTAATAAGACTTTCGAAGGCTTGAGTGAGTATAAATGGACTTTTCTTCTCAATGGATGGCTTTTGCCTCATATTTCCTAAGGGAGAAATTCAGTTATAATTCATTTTAACTAAAAATATAAAAAAATTCAACTTAAAATAAATTATGAGATTATAAAACTATTTAAAGCTAGTAATAAATGGACATGAGTGATTATAAATGGACTTTTCTTACGAATGGATGACTTTGCTTCACGTTTCTTGAGGCAGATAATTCGTTATAATATATTTTAAACAAAAATGTTAAAATATTCAACTTAAAATCAATTATGAGATTATAAAACCATTTGAAGCGAGTAATATGGCTTGCAATAGCTTGAGTGACTATACATGAACTTTTCTTACTAATGGATGGTTTTTGCTTCACGTTTTCTGAGCCAGACATTCAAATATAATCTATTTTAACCAAAAATATAAAAAACTTCAACTTAAAATCAATAATGAGATAATAAAACTATTTAAAGCGAGTAATAAGGCTTTTAAAGGCTTGAGCAACTAGAAACGGACTTTTCTTGTCAATAGATGACTTTTGCTTCACGTTTCACGAGGTGAACATTTAGTTATAATATATTTTAATAAAAAATATAAAAAAGTTTAACTTAAAATCAATTATGAGATTATAAACCATTTAAAGCAAGTAATAAGGCTTTCGAAGTCTTGAGTAACTATAAATGGACTTTTCTTGCTAATGGATACCTTTTACTTCATATTTCCTAAGGCAAACAGTAAAATATAATATGTTTTAACAAAAATGTAGAAAAATTCAACTTAAAATCAATTATGTGATTATAAAACCCTTTAAAGCTAGTAATAAGTTTTTTGAGGGCTTGAGTGACTATAAATAGACTTTTTCAACAAATGTATGGCTTCTACTTCACGTTTCCCGAGGCAGACATTCAGTTATAATATATTTTAAACAAAAATGTAAAATAATTTATCTTAAAATCAATATGAGATTATAAAACCATTTAAAGCGAGTAATGAGGCTTTCAAAGGTTTGAGTAACTATAAACGGACTTCTCTTATCAATGGATAACTTTTGCTTCACGTTTCTCAAGGCACATAGTCAAATATAATATGTTTTAACTAAAAATATAAAAAAATTCAACTTAAAATCAATTATGAGATTATAAATCTATTTAAAGCCAGTAATAAGTTTTTTGAGGGCATAAGTAACTATAAATTTACTTTTTCTGCAAATGGATGGCTTTTGCTTCACACTTTCTGAAGTATACATTCAGTTATAATATATTTTAACAAAAAGTGTAAAAAAATTCAACTTAAAATCAATTATGAGATTATAAAACCATTTAAAACGAGTAATAAGGCTTTCAATGGCTTGAGTAACCATAAATGGATTTTTCTTTCTAATTGATAGTTTTTGCTTTACGTTTCCTAAGGCTGACATTAAAATATAATCTATTTTAATAAAAAAATATTAAAAAATTTAATTTAAAATCAATAATGATATTATAAAACCATTTAAAGTGACTAATAACATTATCGAAGATTTGAGTGACTGTAAATAGACTTTTTTTTTATCAATGGATGGCTTTTGCTTCACATTTCCTGAGGCAGACAATCAGTTATAATTTATTTTAAACAAAAATGTAAAAAAATTTAACTTAAAATCAATTATGAGACTATAAAACTATTTAAAACGAGTAATAAGGCTTTCGAAGGCTTGAGCGACTAGAAATGAAATTTTCTTACCAATAAATGGCTTTTACTTCACATTTCATGAGGCCAATATTTAGTTATAATATATTTCAATAAAAAATGTAAAAAAGTTCAACTTAAAATCAATTATGAGATTATAAAATCATTTAAAGTGAGTAATAAGGTTATAGAAGGCTTGAGGGACTATAAATGGACTTTTCTTGTCAGTCGATGAGTTTTGCCACACATTTCTCGAGGTAAAAATTAAGTTACAATTTATTTTAACCAAAAATATAAAAAAATTTAACTTAAAATCAATTTTGAGATTATAAAATAATTTAAAGCGAGCAATGAGGATTTCAAAGGCTTGAGGAAAAATAAATGGACTTTTCTTGCTAATGGATGGCTTTTACTTCACGTTTCTCAAGGTAAACGTTCAGTTATAATTTTTTTTAATAAAAAATATAAAAAAATTCAACTTAAAATCAATTATGAGATTA
>NW_018397276.1:576881-578981 GCF_002168275.2 Theobroma umbraticum
TTATAATTTATTTTAACAAAAAAATAAAATAATTCAAATTAAAATCAATTATGAGACTATAAAATTATTTAAATTGAGTAATAAGGCTTTCAAAGGCTTGAGTGACTATAAATGGAGTTTTCTTGTCAATGGACGGCTTTTGCTTCATGTTTCTCAAGCCAAACAGTCAAATATAATATGTTTTAACCAAAAATGTAAAAAAAAAAATTCAACCTAAAATCAATTATGAGATTATAAAACCATTTAAAGCTAGTAATAAGGTTTTTGAGGTCTTGAGTGACTATAAATAGACTTTTCTTACTAATGGATGGCTTTTGCTTCACGTTTCTTGAGCCAAATATTTCGTTATAATATATTTTAACCAAAAATGTAAAAACGTTCAACTTAAAATCTATTATGAGATTATAAAACTATTTGAAGAGAGTAATAAGGCTTTCAATGGCTTGAGTGACTATAGATGGACTTTTCTTACCAATGGATGGTTTTTGCTTCACATTTTCTGAGCCAGACATTCAAATATAATCTATTTTAACCAAAAATATAAAAACATTTACCTTAAAATTAATAATGAGATTATAAAACCATTTAAAGCGAGTAATAAGGCTATCGAAGGCTTGAGTGACTATAAATGGACATTTCTTGTCAATAGATGACTTTTGCTTCGTGTTTCTTGAGGTAGACATTCAGTTTTAATTTATTTTAAACAAAAATATAAAAACATTTAACTCAAAATTAATTATGGGACTATAAAACCATTTAAAGCGAGTAATAAGGCTTTCGAAGGCTTGAATAACTAGAAGCAGACTTTTCTTATCAATAGATGACTTTTCCTTCACATTTCACGAGGTGAACATTTAGTTATAATATATTTTAATCAAAAATGTAAAAAAATTCAACTTAAAATCAATTATGAGATTATATAACCATTTAAAGCAAGTAATAAGGCTTTCGAAGACTTGAGTGACTATAGATGGACTTTTCTTGCTAATGAATGCCTTTTGCTTCATGTTTCCAAAGGCAAACAGTCAAATATAATCTGTTTTAACAAAAAAATAAAAAAATTCAACTTAAAATCAATTATGTGCTTATAAAACCATTTAAAGCTAGTAATAAGTTTTTTGAGGGTTTGAGTGACTACAAATCGACTTTTTTCACAAATGGATGACTTTTACTACACGTTTTTCAAGGCAGACATTCAGTTATAATATATTTTAAACAAAAATGTAAAAAATATCAATTTAAAATCAATAATGAGATTATTAAATCATTTAAAGTGAGTAATAAGGCTTTCGAAGACTTGAGTGACTATCAATGGACTTTTCTTATCAATGGATAGCTTTTGCTTCACGTTTTCTAAGGCAAATATTCTAATATAATCTATTTTAATAAAAAATTTAAAAAAATTCAACTTAGAATCAATAATGAGATTATAAAAACCATTTAAAGCGAGTAATAAGGCTTTCAAAGGCTTGAGTGACTATAAATAGATTTTTCTTACTAATGGATAGCTTTTGATTCATGTTTCTTGAAGTAGACATTCAATTATAATATATTTTATTTAAAATGTAAAAAAATTCAACTTAAAATCAATTATGAGGCTATTAAACTATTCAACACAAGTAATAAGGCTTTCGAAAGAATAGATGGCTATAAATAGACTTTTCTTGTCGATGAATAGCTTTTTCTCCATATTTCCCAAGACAAACATTCAAGTATATTCTGTTTTAATAAAAAATTTTATAAAATTAAACTTAAAATCAATAATCAGATTATACAACCATTTAAAGTGAGTAATAAGGCTTCTGAAGGCTTCAGTGACTATAAATGGACTTTTCTTGTCAATGGATGGTTTTTGCTTCATGTTTCCCGAGGCAGACATTCAGTTATAATTTATTTTAACCAAAAATGTAAAAAAATTCAACTTAAAATCAATTATGAGACTATAAAACCATTTAAAGTGAGTAATATGGCTTTTAAATGCTTGAGTGACTATAAATGAAATTTTCTCACAAATGGATGTCGTTTACTTCAAGTTTATCAAGGCAAACATTCAGTTATAATTTTTTTAATCAAAAATATAAAAAATTCAACTTAAAATCA
>NW_018397276.1:578991-579342 GCF_002168275.2 Theobroma umbraticum
TATAAAACCATTTAAAGCGAGCAATAAGGCTTTCAATAGCTTGGGTGACTATAATGGACTTTTTTTACCAATGGATGGCTTTTGCTTCATGTTTTTTGAGGTAGACTTTCAAATATAATTTATTTTAACCAAAAATTAAAAAAAATTAACTTAAATTCAATTATGAGATTATAAAACAATTTAAAGCTAATAATAAATTTTTGGAGGGCTTGTGTGGCTATAAATGGACTTTTTTTACTAATGGATGGCTTTTCCTTTGTGTTTCTCGAGACAAGCATTCAGTTATAATATATTTTAACCAAAAATGTAAAAACATTTAACTTAAAATAAATTATCAAATCATAAAATAAT
>NW_018397276.1:579352-579493 GCF_002168275.2 Theobroma umbraticum
TAATAAGACTTTCAAAGGCTTGAGTGACTATAAATGGACTTTTATTGTCAATGAAAGGCTTTTGCTTCATGTTTCTCGAGATAGGCGTTCAAATATAATCTGTTTTAATCAAAAATATAAAAAAATTCAACTTAAAATCAA
>NW_018397276.1:579593-579791 GCF_002168275.2 Theobroma umbraticum
ACGAAATATTTTATTCTAAAATATTCTTTTTGCCTATCACCGCTCTTTAGCACTTGAATTTATGTCCATCAACCCTCTGTCTCGTGGATGAGATCATATTGGCTCTTATACAAGGGTACGAGGTGTTATAAAAAGTCCATTTATAGTCATTCAAGCCATTGAAACCCTTATTACTTGATTTAAATAGTTTTATAATCT
>NW_018397276.1:579801-579925 GCF_002168275.2 Theobroma umbraticum
TTTAAGTTGAATTTTTTTACATTTTGATTAAAATAAATTATAATTGAATGTTTGCCTTGAGAAACTTGAAGTAAAACACATCCATTGACAAGAAAAGTCCATTTATAGTCACTCAAGCCTTCGA
>NW_018397276.1:579935-580037 GCF_002168275.2 Theobroma umbraticum
ACTCGCTTTAAATGGTTTTATAGTCTCATAATTGATTTTAAGTTGATTGTTTTTTACATTTTTTGCTAAAATAAATTGTAACTGAATGTCTACCTTGGGAAA
>NW_018397276.1:580047-580661 GCF_002168275.2 Theobroma umbraticum
AAGCCACCCATTGACAAGAAAAGTCCATTTATAGTCACTGAAGCCTTCGAAAACCTTTTTACTCACTTTCAACGGTTTTACAATCTGATTACTAATTTTAAGTTTAATTTTATAAAATTTTTGGTTAAAATAGATTATATTTGATGTCTGTCTCAAGAAATATGAAGAAAAAGCCATTCATCAAAAAGAAAAGTCTATTTATCGTCACCCATTCTTTGGAAAGCCTTATTACTTGCTTTGAATGGTTTGATAGCCTCATAATTGATTTTAAGTTAAATTTTTTTACATTTTTATTTAAAATATATTATAATTGAATGTCTGCATTGGGAAACATGAATCAAAGGCCATCCATTGACAAGAAAAGTCTATTTATAATTACTCAAGCCTTTGAAAGCCTTATTAGTAGCTTCAAATGGTTTTATAATCTCATTATCGATTTTAAGTTAAATTTTTTTGAATTTCAATTAAAACAAATTATATTAGAATATCTGCCTCAGAAAACGTGAAGCAAAAGTCATCCATTGATAAGAAAAGTCCATTTATAGTCACTCTAGCCTTCGAAAACCTTATTACTCTCTTTAAATAGTTTTATAATCTCATAATTGATTTTAAGT
>NW_018397276.1:580761-581761 GCF_002168275.2 Theobroma umbraticum
ATATACTATCTATTCGATACGTATACTTGCGTGGTAGAATTTTAACTGACAATGCCTAGCGAGTCGGGTCATGTTCCGCTGACAAGTTAATCTATGTTATGTTTATGTTTATAGACTGTGAACATGGTTTATGGATTTTAAGTATGTTACAATAATGTAGCCAACTATTTAGGCATATTACATTATGAATGTTATGTTAAATGTATGAAGTGGCTCAAAGCCCATATGGACACTCGAGGGTGTTGAGACATGGAAATATTATGGTGCACTGAAAATGTGGAACTCTTATGATATATGAAATGTTGCATTTACACTAATATGTTGAGAAGTTCTATATGTGTGTAATGTTCTGTATGATGGCATGCATGAGTAGATATCGTATGCCTATGGATGTTTATGTATGCTTCCGCATTGATGAATGTTTAATGATGAACGTTAAAGAGGCTTGCTTGGTCTTAATAGACTATACCTGTCTAGGTTCATGCGCCAGTCATGTTCCACCATAAAATGGGAGGCGACATGAGCTATTAAGTAATTTAGTTAATTAAATAATTTAACTATTGAAAGTCATTAAGTAATTATTAAATTAGTAATGTTATATATTGTTTTAGTTACTTAAAAAAATTAAGTGGTTTTATTTACCTAATTATAGAGATTCATGTATTAGTAATGAATCAATTCCAATTCTAATAGTAAATTTACTAAAATTTAATATTATTTATAAAAAAAAATATTTTAGTAATTAAACAATTAACTAAATTAGTAATATCAAAGGGTCAATTGGCTAAATATGCCATGTTCACCTTCGTCTGGTGGGCGCTATATGGTTATCAAGACATATGGCCGACATAATTTGTGGAACCCTAATAAGGTGGGCTCACTTGGGCAACCTCTCTAAAAAAAATAAAAAACTAAATTAGTAATATAGTTTAATTTTAAGGAATACTTAAATGGTAATTAATATTCTTTAGTAAATTTAGTAAAATTTAATATTATTTAG
>NW_018397276.1:581861-582782 GCF_002168275.2 Theobroma umbraticum
ACGAGATTAAGTTAAATGAATGATTTAAGGTGTGATATTAACAGGGAATGATTTGAGGGTGTTAAACTTGATTTTTTGAAAGTTTTCAAAGCTTAAAATTACCAATAGGGGAAGACATATCGATGCATCCTTTCATTTATCGATACATTATTAGCAGGAAGAACAACAAGAGGTGTTTTAGAGGAATCCTATCGTTACATGTAAAGATGTATTGATAGATTTGGCCAAAGATGAACATGTATCGATAAATTGTCCAAATGTATTAATACATTTGAAGCATAGAGCACCAAGAGGAAAAAGTATCGATGCATTCCCTTATGTCACAATACATGGTTGGGTAGTGAGCATTCTACTTGAAATGTATCGAAACATTGCCTTAATGTATACATACATTTTCTTAAAATTAGGGTAAATGTATCGATACGTTGCCAAATATATCCATACATCATTGGGGAAAGGCAAAAGTAAAAAGAGGTTTCGGGCCATTTTTGCCCTATCTCACTCTCAGCTCTTTCTCTTCCTTTTTCCCTTTTAAAAACTCGAAACCCTATCCTCTAAATTGATTTAAAGCCATTTGAGGGTATTTGGAGCTTGGGAAACCATCGTGGAGGTAAGATTTAATGTTTTTGTTGATTAGTTTTCAATTTAATAGGTTAATAACTTCAAAATTCAATTTTGTCTAAATTTGGTAATTTTCTCTCTTTGGCTTGGACTGGAGAATTTGGAGCTAAGACTCATGCAATCTAGCTTCTAGGGTATGTGTTTAACTCATTCATGAAGCATTTGAGCTTAAATAGTTGGATTGCTAAGATTTCATTTATTATGGAAAAGTTGACATTTTTTGAAAGTTAGGATTTAATTAACAATTGGATTTTTTATGTGTTCTAAGGAGGAAATGAAGTAATTGGATGCGATAGTGAG
>NW_018397276.1:582926-583059 GCF_002168275.2 Theobroma umbraticum
GGTATTAGAATGTGTGTATGCATATATATGTATGTATATAATTGCCTAGATCTAAGTGCCTAGGCTAGAGAACCGAACTGTAGAATGGGTGTTTTTGTGCTGTGATGTGAGCCACATGGGTGGCCTATGTTTT
>NW_018397276.1:583069-583188 GCF_002168275.2 Theobroma umbraticum
ACTAAGAGGTCTGGAGGCTATGATGAACTACTAAGATCCACCAATAACTCAAATGGATAGAAGGCAATTAGGATAGATTTTGGATGAATGAGCAAAAGAGACAATTTGTGCATGAAATG
>NW_018397276.1:583431-583577 GCF_002168275.2 Theobroma umbraticum
ACATAAAAGAAAAGGGAACATGCCAAAAAGGCATGAAGCTTTGGGCAATCTGCCATGAGAGAAAGTAAAGAGAAAAGGAAGGAAAATAAGATAAAAAGTAAGTAACCTTGGGCAATCTACCCATGCGAGAACAAAATGGGGAAACC
>NW_018397276.1:583587-583705 GCF_002168275.2 Theobroma umbraticum
TCAAGGCTTTTTCCTTAAAGAGTCCACCCAAAACAAAGTGAGAAGAGAAAGGGAGAAAGAAAGAAAAGGAGAAAGAAAGAAAGGAAGAAAGGAGGAAGAAGAAAAAGGAAAGGAAAGA
>NW_018397276.1:583805-584091 GCF_002168275.2 Theobroma umbraticum
AAATTATTTATCCTTAAGTATAACCTTGCATATATGATAATCAATGTTAAGTCATAATGATAAGATCATTGTGAGATTATTTTCTTTTGAATATGAATCAAAAAAGAAATTAATGAGTTGACTTAGATAAAATTGAGTCTTAACTAAGTGAATTCATAATAAGATTATGAACACATTTAGTTAAAGAGCATTCTTATTAAGATAAAATATCTAAATTAAGATTTCTTAGAAGTAAATAACAATTAATTATCATATTGAATTCATAAGAGATGGATCATAAAGCATT
>NW_018397276.1:584189-584345 GCF_002168275.2 Theobroma umbraticum
GGATTTCATCCCATAACCAATGATGAATGACTAATGACATGCAAGTATACTTAAAAGTTATAGATATATCACCTCAAAGGAAAGTAAATAAGCTTACTTGGCAAGATTTCAATATATGATAAAAATAATAGGGGCTAATGATACTTTAAAGGTCAA
>NW_018397276.1:584592-584758 GCF_002168275.2 Theobroma umbraticum
TAAACATATTTTGTGCATATCATAAGGGTAGTGGGAGTAAGATAATTTATTCATTAAAAGTATATAAGATACATTTTTTGGTCTCAAAAAACCAAAATGAGACTTAAGAATCATAGCCTAAAAGGGGACTCAACAAAAGAATTTAGGATGACATGTTAAAGGAAAT
>NW_018397276.1:584936-585077 GCF_002168275.2 Theobroma umbraticum
ATCTATAATTGGATACAAATATTTTGTTTAGGCTACAAAAGAGAAGATATTTAGATCATTGGTTTAATAAACCAATAAATGATTCTGCATTGTTAAAGTAACAACAAGAGCCATGATAATGGAATCAAGGTCTTAGTGTGA
>NW_018397276.1:585087-585263 GCF_002168275.2 Theobroma umbraticum
TATTTCAATTATGATAATGGAGTTGTCAAACATGTAAATTAACATATTCACAAATATTTCAATTTGAGTTGTCCTAGTAGAGACACAGTTAGTAAGCAAAAAAATTTAATATTGGATATGTTAGCAATTGACTCAAGTGCAAGTGGGAGATTATTGGTATATGCCCTTGAACCCAT
>NW_018397276.1:585363-585498 GCF_002168275.2 Theobroma umbraticum
TCTATCATGGTGAATAGTTTGTCACTTAGAAGCACACTGATGTGAACAAGTTGAGAAGCTCAAATTCCATTGACTAGTTTCGTAATATCAAGATTGTTTTGAAACTAGAGAAAAAGGCTTATGTCTTAAATGGTT
>NW_018397276.1:585928-586134 GCF_002168275.2 Theobroma umbraticum
ATGTTCACACAAGCTGAGAACACCATTGTGAGGGAGAAGCCTTCAGTTCATCTTGTTTCTTCTAAGAAAAATAAAATAAGAAACGAAAATTTTCTAGGAAAGACAAGGATGAAAAGGCATCAACTTGCAAAAGTATAAAGCCTACTGGAAGAGTGGAAAAGGACAAAGATAGTGACACATGCCATTTCTAAGACAAACTTGGGCAT
>NW_018397276.1:586291-586460 GCF_002168275.2 Theobroma umbraticum
ATCATGAAGGGGACAACCTTAGTTGATGCTGATCAAGCATGTCGACCTAGATTAAATTTTAGAACAATAAATAATTTTAAAACATTGAATGTTTTCATGGCATGATTGCCAAAATGAGACGTTTTAGTTTTAGGTTGTGGATAAATATTTTATTTTATATTTAGGAAAC
>NW_018397276.1:586470-586633 GCF_002168275.2 Theobroma umbraticum
AACCTTGCATATATGATAATCAATATTAAGTCATAATGATAAGATCATTGTGAGATTATTTTCTTTTGATTATGAATCATAAAAGAAATTAATGAGTTGACTTAGATAAAATTGAGTCTTAACTGAGTGAATTCATAATAAGATAATGAACACATTTAGTTAA
>NW_018397276.1:587011-587171 GCF_002168275.2 Theobroma umbraticum
GAGTGGATTTCATCCCATAACCAATGATGAATGACTAATGACATGCAAGTATACCTAAAAGTTATAGATATATCACCCCAATGGAAAGTAAATAAGCTTACTTGGTAAGATTTCAATATATGATAAAAATAATAGGGGCTAATGATACTTTAAAGGTCAA
>NW_018397276.1:587320-587434 GCF_002168275.2 Theobroma umbraticum
AATTTAAAATAGTTGAATACATTGAATAAGATAAACATATTTTGTGCATATCATTAGGGTAGTGGGAGTAAGATAATTTATTGATTAAAAGTATATTAGATACATTTTTTGGTC
>NW_018397276.1:587564-587712 GCF_002168275.2 Theobroma umbraticum
AATTAACATAGAAAGAATTCTAAATGTTAAAAGTGACATAAAGTCATGATTGAGTACTTATATTGGAATGGTTCCAAAACAAGACATAACTGCATGATTATATCTATAATCGGATAAAAATATTTTGTTTAGGCTACAAAAGAGGAGA
>NW_018397276.1:587722-587834 GCF_002168275.2 Theobroma umbraticum
ATTGGTTTAATGAACCAATAAATGATTACGCATTGTTAAAGTAACAACAAGAGCCATAATAATGGAATCAAGGTCTTAGTGTGATCTAAATTAGTATTTCAATTATGATAAT
>NW_018397276.1:587846-588047 GCF_002168275.2 Theobroma umbraticum
CATATAAATTAACATATTCACAAATATTTCAATTTGAGTTGTCTTAGTAGAGACACAGTTACAAAGCGAAAAAATTTGATATTGGATATGTTAGCAATTGACTCAAGTGCAAGTGGGAGATTGTTGGTATATGCCCTTGAACCCATTGGATTGGTCAAGAAATATATATATTGTCATTTAATGTATACTTAATCGCATAAC
>NW_018397276.1:588297-588427 GCF_002168275.2 Theobroma umbraticum
ATAAAGGCCTTGCAAGAGAATTGTAAAGTTATTATAATTAAGAGATCACTATGCATCAAAGCTGTGTTCCTAAAATTGTTCCTAGCCATTGTATTGTCAGGACAGGGTATTGACAATGCTCAAAGACTAG
>NW_018397276.1:588437-588570 GCF_002168275.2 Theobroma umbraticum
GCCCCCTTGCTTTGGAAGTAAGCAATCGATCTCATAGACTGAAGAATATAAGATACTTGAGGATAACATGGGGTGCTTGTTAAAGCACTAGTTCACTGAACATGACCTACTATAAGAACTCCATTTGGTATTC
>NW_018397276.1:588859-589083 GCF_002168275.2 Theobroma umbraticum
AGTCACCACAAGTGATATGAGGAGATGTATCTCAGTTTTTCTTAATTTTGATTAACTTGTACAAAGACTTTGGCTAAAGCATGATGAATTGAGGAAAGTTTGTAACAACCTCTTCCTCAATCGTTATCGGCGTTTGAGACTTGCGAGTGAACTCGCCAAATCTCGAACAGGCCTTAGGTAAGATTCTAGACAATTCAAATCGACTTGCAATATTAAGGCTATTC
>NW_018397276.1:589093-589194 GCF_002168275.2 Theobroma umbraticum
CCAAATAAACTCAATATTTAAAACATGGCATTTGGATACCAATAACTAGGTTTAATAACTCCACAACATATTCAACATAATAAGTGGTAATCATTACACAA
>NW_018397276.1:589294-589425 GCF_002168275.2 Theobroma umbraticum
CCCTTGCTTTGGAAGTAAGCAATCGATCTCATAGATTGAAGAATATAAGATACTTGAGGATAACATATGGGTGCTTATTAAAGCACTAGTTCACTGAACATGACCTACTATAAGAACTCCATTTGGTATTC
>NW_018397276.1:589496-589777 GCF_002168275.2 Theobroma umbraticum
TGCAACTAGTCCTCACACCAAGTCATCTTGTATGGGGAATGAAATAATTTGATTTCACCTTTACGGGTTTGGAAGCAACCAGATGCCTAAACAAGGTGTTTTTAGGTATGCCATGAAGCATGCGAAGGTGAATGAGTGGTTAAGAGAGGATTAATCACCCCAAGTGATATGAGGAGATGTATCTTAGTTGTTCTTAATTTTGATTAACTTGTATAAAGACTTTGGCGAAAGCACGATGAATTGAGGAAAGTTTGTAACGACCTCTTCCTCAATCGTTATCG
>NW_018397276.1:590008-590318 GCF_002168275.2 Theobroma umbraticum
AATCATTACACAACCTTAAGTTTTAGCAAATACATTTCCACAAACTATTTATTATTATAAGTCTGACTATTTGACACAACACGATCTCAAAGTAGTGAAGCGACTCGAAATAGAAGTTTAAGAAATGCCATTACTTATGTTGTAGCTAGTCTTGATGTGTTGAGCGATGCATCCAAACTAATTACTTATCTGCAAAAGGAAATAAAGGGGTGAGTCTCACAGACTCAATGATCGTCAACTTCGTGAGTAGGGCGTGGATGGGAAGCAAGCTAAAAGCAGAAAATTTGAATGTTAAAAATATAAGGATACA
>NW_018397276.1:590557-591893 GCF_002168275.2 Theobroma umbraticum
CTGCAGAAAAACCATTATTTCTCACCATGCAAAAACTACGTATGTGAAAACCCAAAGAGATATCACTCTCGAGTAGGAATAGAAATAAAGAACACATGGACCCACTTTCACATAATAACATCAAGGAGCTCCGCTCCACCGGATCTCCACATACCATGGCAGTCTCAACGATGTTGGCCGACATCGAAGAAATCAGGCGGCCACAACCATGTATCACAACTTGTGCCCTAGCCATGTACAACTATGTCTAACGGCCCCAGCCATGTCTAATGGCCCGTCAATGACCCAAAAATTCTCTAGCAAGAGCTCACTTGTGCACAAGGGTCACACTTAATTGAAGTGACAACTAGCCTACTCTCAAATCTCCCTATTTGATAAAACCATTTGAAAGCCAAATCGGGTTTTCGAAAAATCATTTCAAAACATTTTCAAAATACCTATCACAGTAACATGATAAAACCTAATTTTTGTAAGACTTTTCATTATAAACCTTTTGCATGAGGTTTAGATGTCAAATCAGCATGATGAGTATGAAATTCATTCATGAATGCACATCACACAACCAATAAGGCACATTTTGATAAAAATTATGGTAAAAAGCTTGTTTTCAACTATAAAATCCTTTACGTATATAACTTGTATGTATATATGATCAAAACAAATTTCAAATACTTTAACATCCACAAATTTCTAGAATATCTACCAGCTCATGCTTACCATAATTTTGCATTTAAAATAAATCAACACATATAAATATATATTTACATAATTATGGAAATTTTTTTAAAAAAGACACACCTTACTCACCTCACAATTGTGGGATGCTATGTCTCTATTGGTTTGAGTGCATATCTAGCTAAATTTTACTTGCCGGTCACTCATTACCTCCTCCGCATGCCACCGTGACAATTTTACTTACTTATTTTCTCCCTAGCAACCATTCAAACCCAATACATGTAATTACACACACATATGGCAGCATATCAACCAATAATCCATAACCAAATCTCATAGTTTTTATCACATTACTCGCAAACATTTATCATACAATCCATGCACCTTAACCAACCAAAGTTTATGCCACACAATATAGTCACTTTGCATGCTTACCTTTCGGTTTAAGCTTGAATTTCCAAATATGATTCATAATTTCCTCACATCTAAGGTCACCTTTGCTACCGCAAACATAGTCAATCAATATACATCTTATTTTTCCTTTCTACTTATGATTTCTGGACTAAAACACTTACCCGTTGCTTATTTAGCTCCAAAATCACCATGCATTCCGAGATCTACCTACATGCATGCCTTGGGTCCCTTGAATCCTTGTAGATTC
>NW_018397276.1:591993-593078 GCF_002168275.2 Theobroma umbraticum
AAAACTATGAGATTTGGTTATGGATTATTGGTTGATATGCTGCCATATGTGTGTAAAATTACATGTATTGGGTTTGAATGGTTGCTAGGGAGAAAATAAGTAAGTAAAGTTGCCGCGGTGGCGTGCGGAGGAGGTAACGAGTGACCGGCAAGTAAAATTTAGATAGATATGCACTCAAATCAATAAAGACATAGCATCCCACTATTATGAGGTGAGTAAGGTGTGTCTTTTTTTAAAAAATTTCCATAATTATGTAAATATATATTTATATGTGTTGATTTATTTTAATTGCAAAATTGTGGTAAGCATGAGCTGGTAGATATTCTACGAATTTATGGATGTTAAAGTATTTGAAATTTGTTTTGATCATATATACATACAAGTTATATACGTAAAGGATTTTATAATCGAAAGCAAGCTTTTTACCATAATTTCTATCAAAATGTGCCTTATTGGTTGTGTGATGTGCATTCATGAATGAATTTCATACTCATCATGCTGATTTGACATCTAAACCTCATGGAAAAGGTTTATAATGAAAAGTCTTACAAAAATGAGATTTTATCATGTTCCTGTGATCGGTATTTTGAAAATGTTTTGAAATGATCTTTTCAAAACCCGATTTGGCTTTTAAATGGTTTTATCAAACAGGGAGATTTGAGAGTAGGCCAGTTGTCACTTCAGTTAAGTGTGACCCTTGTGCACAAGTGAGCTCTTGCTAGAGAATTTTTAGGTCACTGATGGGCCATTAGACATGGCTGGGGCCGTTAGACATAGTTGTACATGGCTAGGACACAAGTTGTGATACATGGTTGTGGCCACCTGATTTCTCCGATGTCGGCCAACATCGTTGAGACTGCCATGGTATGTGGAGATCCGGAGGAGCGGAGCTCCTTGATGTTATGATGTGAAAGTGGGTCCATGCGTTCTATATTTCTATTCCTACTTGAGAGTGATATCTCTTTGGGTTTTCACATATGTAGTTTTCGCATGGTGAGAAATAATGGTTTTTCTGCAGCTCCCCTTCTGAGACGATGACATTGAATTTCACTCCTCGTGTACATGGTGATTTATGAATTTGCATA
>NW_018397276.1:593089-593223 GCF_002168275.2 Theobroma umbraticum
AAAGTTGAATTTTATGAGAGTGTGTGTGATGATAGTAAATTGCTTTAAGTCGGTTGTTATATGATTTCGACGGTAGCGATTTTTACATGTATTAGTTTGATATCTAATTTAAATGATTATCTTGCATTAACTTT
>NW_018397276.1:593323-593446 GCF_002168275.2 Theobroma umbraticum
AACCATTTAAGACATAAGCCTTTTTCTCTAGTTTCAAAACAATCTTGATATTACAAAACTAGTCAATGAAATTTGAGCTTGTCAACTTGTTCACATCAGTGTGCTTCTAAGTGACAAACTATT
>NW_018397276.1:593456-593763 GCF_002168275.2 Theobroma umbraticum
GATTTATATCCTATATAAATCAAGATATATGATTATTAGTCATGAACACAAATTATATAATCATAAAAACAAGGTTTTATAATCTTATATGATTATTCTCAATATTTTATCAAAATAATAGCCTTTCTCTACTATTTCAAGAAATTTAACGTTTAAACTTCTTATTAAGCTAGGACCCATTTCATCCCATTATGATCTTAAGTGACTCAACCAGCCATAATGAAACTAATTAGGTAGATAACTTAGCTTACCGATTGTATCTTATATAGCTATTAGATCAATTAGGTGACAACTCTTTGTCTAAATA
>NW_018397276.1:593786-593900 GCF_002168275.2 Theobroma umbraticum
ATGCCTCTAATACTATGCGGTTATGTGTGACACATCCAAACAACATGGTGCTAGCTGAGTAAAACCCACCAATAACTTAAACGTACTCATGTAAAAGTTTGGCCTTAAGTGACT
>NW_018397276.1:593910-594094 GCF_002168275.2 Theobroma umbraticum
AATGAGGGATGTTATTTATGAATTCATGAATTAAGATCTCATTGATTTGGCACTATTGACATGCATAGCATTTATCGCATTTCACATATATCATATATATATAGACTGAAAAATAAATCCATCTCATGCTAACTACTAGGATGATTATGGGCTTTACTAATTCTAATTTCCTTGAGCCATTAAG
>NW_018397276.1:594159-594413 GCF_002168275.2 Theobroma umbraticum
AATCTCCTTGAATCTCCATGGCACCTTTGAATCTCCATCTTCAAGTTACAAAAATTTTTTCTATCTAACCTTAGTTTTACACTTTGATATAACTAATTACATTTTATAATCAAGAAACTTCAAGTTACATTCGAAGGGAATAGTGAGAAAAGAATTTTACAACCAAGAGAAAATAGAAATAAGGTAGGGCGCGCAAACCTTATTTTAAAATAAATACCATGAGAAATAAATTTAACCATCCATGACTTAATCTT
>NW_018397276.1:594442-594625 GCF_002168275.2 Theobroma umbraticum
GCTTTATAATCACAATCAAAAGTATAGAAATAAGTGCAAGCTCAATATCACTTGATGATCTTATGTGTTTTTTCAGAAAAACATTAATTAATTCACTTAAAGTGCTAGACTCTAATTATTTGGTATTACTTTATTTCAATCAAGTGTTTAAGAAATTCTCATTTTCAAAACACTTAAAGTAAA
>NW_018397276.1:594911-595058 GCF_002168275.2 Theobroma umbraticum
CTAAATTGTGACTTAACAAATTTTGAAAACTTCTAGTCAAACAAAAATTTTAAATAAAGTTCAATGTAATCACATAACTTTAGGAAATTCTTTTAAGGTAGGAAACTATTTCCTATGAATTGTTCAAATTAAAATACTATCCTTAAT
>NW_018397276.1:595068-595146 GCF_002168275.2 Theobroma umbraticum
TCTTTTAAAGTAGGAAACAATTTCTTATTTTTTATGAATCACCCAAAATTTAAATTTTATCCTTAATTTGGGGAATTG
>NW_018397276.1:595156-595263 GCF_002168275.2 Theobroma umbraticum
AGGAAACAATTTCTTATTTTTTTTATGAATCACCTAAAATTAAAATACATGGTATTTAAGTGCTGTTAAAACTCCATAAATCATAAGTCAAACTCATGAAAAAGCTA
>NW_018397276.1:595561-595726 GCF_002168275.2 Theobroma umbraticum
GTGCTCATAACACTTAACAAAAGTTAGTAAAAGTTAATCTGTACATTAGTCTCCAAAACACCTCAAAACTATTCACTTTTAACTTGGCTTTGTGAGCCTTTTAATCAAATAATTAATTCTTCAACTAAACATGATTTTAAACCTTTTAAAACATGTTTTAATGAA
>NW_018397276.1:596017-598345 GCF_002168275.2 Theobroma umbraticum
ATATATACCAAATCAACACTCAAATCAATCCCATTGATTATCACCAAGAATTAAGCATGCAAATTACATGAAAAACATCAAAAAAAGCCTCTGATACCACTGCTGGGATTCAACCTCATGCTCAAATATGAAAATAATTAATAGATTAAAATTATAACGTAGCGAAAAAATAAACTAGTATTTAATAAAAAAAAGGGCCACATCCTACAGGATCAATGTTTGTGTCTTTCATGTAACTTTCAAATTAATTATGAACACTCATAAGTTCAAGAGTTACAAACCTAGCTCTAGATATCGTAATCAAGAACTAGTTAAATCCAAAGTTTTTGCTTCTTCACCTTTAGGATTTATCAAATCTTCAGCCACCCAAGTGTTTGGCCTCTAAAATGTAACAACCTCTTCCCCTCGATCGCTACCGGCGTTCGAGACTTGTGAGTGAACCCACCAAATCTCAAACAAGCCTTAATTTGATCTCCACATTATATCACATATTAACACCAATAATCATTTACATCAAATATTCACATTGATTAAAACATAACTATTTGATACAAACATTTAAGTTTAATAACTACAAGTACAACCAGTCATAGTATTTAAACATTCCCACATAGTCTTATGCTTTAGCATTTACATCTTTAAAGACTATCGATTTTTTTACAAAAAGATTATTTTATACACAATGACCCCTAGGCAACGGAGTGACCCAAAGTGGAAATCTAGAGATGCCATACCTAGGGCGTAGTCACCCTCGATTTGTTGAACATAATCCTAAAGCTGATCACTTATCTACAAAAGAAAGTAAAGTGGGGTGAGTCTCACAAACTCAGTGATCATCGACCCCGTGAGTAGGGTGTAGACAAGAAACAAGCTAAAAGCATAAGAGCTGAAGGTTTAAAAACATAAGAATATACATATACCAGCAATTTATTCAAAAATGGGAAGTTGTGTCTTATATGCAATTAAATACGTTCATGCTAATTAACCATTCAAAAACGGATTTAAAGTAATTGACTATCATCCTGCATAGTAGCCAATCAATGCTGTCCCATAAGTAAAAAGGAGCAGTAGCAAACTATTATTTTTCATCATGTAAAAACTACTTACGTGAAAACCAAAAGGGTTCACTCTTGAGTAGTTACGAAAATAGCAACACGTGGACCCACTTCCATGTCATATCATCTGGGAGCTATGCTCCATCAAATCCCCACATGCCATGGCTATCTCAAAGATGTTGGCCGACATTGGAGAAAAATCAAGCAGTCGCAACCGCATATAATCATTTGTGGCCTAGCCACGTAAAATCACAGACCTTGGCCCCAGCCATGTCTAACAGCCCATCGGCTACCCAAAAGTTTTCTAGCTAGAGCTCACTTGTGCACAATGGTCACAATTAACCGGAGTGACAACCGGCCTACTGTCGAATCTCCCGATTCCTTAAAACCATTTAGAAATCACATCAAGTTTTCAAAGCATCGTTTTAAACCATTTTTTTCAAAATACCGATCAAAGTAGCATTCTAAAACCGATTTTTTTGTATCCTCTTGCTATGTAAATCTTTTTGCATAGGTTTAGTGCCTAATCTGCATGGTGAATAAAGATTTATTCATGAATGCAGTTCACAAATCTCACAAGGCACATTGTTGACAACCAAAACATTGAAAATGCTTACTTCCTGATTTTTAAATTCTTTACATATATAAACCGTATACATATATATATAGTCAAATCCATTTTAAGTATTCGGTATTCACAATTTCGCAAGATCACTACCAGCTCACGCTTTCCACAATTTGCATTGAAAATAAATCATTTCACATTCACAAATACATATATACCTACATACCAATTTATAGGATATTTTGAAATGGACACCCCCTACTCACCTTAGAATTTTTGGGATGCTAAATTGACTACCAATTCAAGTGCACACTTCCTGATTTTTGCTGGATCTTCCCCACTCCAAAGTACCAGTTCTCTCACCTAAATTTCCTTTGCTGCCACCAATACAACTATACTTTAAAAGTCAATTTAAAAGCACACTTTCAACCAACTAACAATTTCCTACTTTCTTACCTTTGAAATCTTGAATTATCTCACCAATTCAATTCAATCTCAGCTATGGGGAAGGAAGAAGAAAGGATTTCATGTCGGGGAAGGATAAAAGGAAAGAAACAAGGGAAGAAATGGAGAGAAGAACTTAAAGCTGGCTGGTTATGGTGATGGTGCGGTTTTGGGAGGAAGAATTTCTTCACAAGTGCAAGCGATGGTGGTGAGGAAAGAATGAAGAAAAATGCTGAATGACCCAAAGAAAAGAAGGTTCTGGTG
>NW_018397276.1:598511-598631 GCF_002168275.2 Theobroma umbraticum
TCCTTTGTAAGCTTTGACCAAGCTAAAATCAAAAAATTACCCTTTAGCCCTCCTAAGTTCTCATTATTTTTATTGAGTCCTTCCATCACTTTTAAAATTTTAATTTTTCTTCTACTTCCT
>NW_018397276.1:598743-598894 GCF_002168275.2 Theobroma umbraticum
TATTTAAATATATACTTACCCGATAGTGCTCTATTTTATCAAAGCATACGGGTTTCCTCTTTTCTTCCCCTCCCCCACTTGGATTAGTCCTATAACCCTCTATTTTAGCTAATTTCACTGATAAATAAAATATTAATATTTTAATATTATT
>NW_018397276.1:598999-599249 GCF_002168275.2 Theobroma umbraticum
GTATCATCAATCATTAAATAAAGTTACGGGGTGTTACATAACAGTACTCCAGATAGTGACCAGATAATACCTTCTCAATGGTAGGATTTTTTACTTGAAATAGCAAATTTTGTTTCTAAAACAAAAAAGACCAAAAATTCTTGCTGAATGTTTTTTTTTCAAACAAAGAAAACTATTTTTCTTTTCTTATTTTATAAAAAGGTTGAAAAATCGCTAGTGGCTTAGAGTTTTAGTTTGCTAACATAATATA
>NW_018397276.1:599337-599570 GCF_002168275.2 Theobroma umbraticum
TATGGCCAAACTAAATTGTAATCTTAAATGCAACAGTTGTATTTTAATTTAATTTAGTCTTTGAGAACTTAATTAATTTCTCACCTTTTTTTGATCTTTCTCAATTAAGTCCAACTTAATTAATTATCCTTATGTAATCCCAATCATGTCGCTTAATTTCTGTGGCCCATTAGGCTTCTAACATGTTGGCAATAAATATAAATCGTAATCAAAAATCAATTTGATAATTGATT
>NW_018397276.1:599580-599710 GCF_002168275.2 Theobroma umbraticum
GATCATGGGCGGTATCTAGCAATACATCACGACCACCTAAATGTGAAAGAGTCATTTAAAGAATGTGACAAAGCCCTTCAATGATAAGCCTCTTAGTGTAGTATAGTTCTTTCATCAAATATCTCGAATA
>NW_018397276.1:599810-600085 GCF_002168275.2 Theobroma umbraticum
GAGATGTTTGTTCAAAGAAGAAAGCAAATTCAGATAGTGATATAATTTGGTCCTTATCTCTCCAATATATAATTTGGTCCTTATCTTTCACAGAAATTCAAAAGAGTTCAAATATTACTAGCACAAAGGATCTTGGATTTAGTGAGAGCACAATGACATTAAAAAAGGAGTTTCTTTAGTATTACATGGTTACATTAGAATCTAACTCTTAAGATTTTGTGTAAAGATGCATAATCATATGTATGAGAACTCCATGGATTTAGTAGGATATATTG
>NW_018397276.1:600305-600775 GCF_002168275.2 Theobroma umbraticum
TTGGTGATACAATTACATGGGATGCAATGTGTATGCAAAGAAAGGGCCAAAATTTAAAAAGGACAGATGGCACAGTGAAAAGTGACAAATGCGTACAATACATATAACATAGTTTAGTTCGAATGGTTCTAAAGAAAGAAAGAGGACTATGTACATGTATATAATTAAAGTCATATACATCCTATTAAAAAGAGTTCTAATAGGAATATACTTATCGTTAGTCCATGGAGCTAATAAAGGGTTCTAAACATTATTATTGTAACAATGGAGCCATACTAGTAGAACTTGGGTCTCATTGGATCTAGATATAGTAATATGACATGATGTGATACATAGACATCACGAAGATAGATAAAAGCAATTAACTACATTTAAAGGGCATAAATGAGTCTACAAGAAGACATGATTGCTAGATGGATTGAATCTATATACGATAAGGTAGCAATTGGCTTTTTGCTAGTGAGGGATGT
>NW_018397276.1:601195-601494 GCF_002168275.2 Theobroma umbraticum
ATTCTATGTTCCTTACTTTGGAAGTAAGCAATCGATCTCATAGATTGAAATATAAAGATACTTGGAACTAAAATATAGGTGCTTGCCAAAGAAAGCAAGTTCAGTGAACATGACCTGCTATAAGAAGTGCATTTGATAATACACTATAGTGTCTATGCAACACTTTTCGTGTGTCAGTTGTGTAAATACTCCCTAAACTTAGGACACCAAGTTGTTTTATATGTGAAGTGCTATGCTTTGATTTCATCCTTATGAGTGCCTAACCAAGGATGCCAAACGAGGATGCTTTTGGGTATAGT
>NW_018397276.1:601924-602244 GCF_002168275.2 Theobroma umbraticum
AATTAGTATTTGAAGTAGATAAGTTAATCTTTACAAAAGGTGGACATTATGTGGGAAGTGGATTTTTTTGTGAAAATATGTTCAAGCTTAATATCAATAAGAATATGAGTAGTTCTACTAATATTGATGCCTTGTTTAATGTTCATGATAGTAAATCAATTTTGTCTAATCTATGGCATAATAGATTAGGTGATGTTCATTATAGAAGAATACATAATATGGCTAAATTAGAATTAATACCCAGCATTGATGAAAATTATGATATGTGTAAGACATGCATGGTCACTAAAATCAGAAGAAGCTCATTACCTAAGGTAGAA
>NW_018397276.1:602424-603031 GCF_002168275.2 Theobroma umbraticum
AAAAAGAAGTTGAATTGTATTGTGAATTGTCAATCAAATGTTTACGAAGTGATGAAAGAGGTGAATATTGTGATCCCAAGTATTTTGAGTCCATTGGTATTGTTCATGAGATTACCGCTGTAGAACAAAATGGTGTAACAGAATGTAAAAATCGAGTTCTTAGAGAAATGGTCAATGCTTTGCTTTCTAATTCAGGTTTGGGAAAAGGATTTTTGGGTGAAGCCTTATTGACGACTTGCCATATACTAAATAGAATCCCAAACAAAAGGAGCAACAGTACTCCTTATGAACTATGGAAAGGAAGAAAGCCAAACTTTAATTATTTAAGACTTTTAGGGATATCGAACCATAGTAAGAGTTTCGGAACCAAATAATAGGAATTTGGGTGAAAAAGGAATTGAATGTATATTTATAGGATATGCTGAACATAGCAAAGCATATCATTTCATGGTGATAGAGCCCAATGATTCATATTTCGTTAGTACGGTCATAGAATCAAGAGATGTTATCTTTGATGAAGTAAGCTTTAATTTAATTCCAAGAGCCATAGAACTAGTGAAAATAAGTGATAAATTTTCAGGCGATGAGAAAACAATTGAGTTCCTAA
>NW_018397276.1:603256-603590 GCF_002168275.2 Theobroma umbraticum
GAGATGCTTCATTTTGGAAAGAAGCAATACAAAATGAGATGGACTCAATATTGGGAAACAAAACATGGAAATTGGTAAACCTTCCACCAGGTTCCAAGCCAGGCTGTAAGTTGATTTTCAAAAGGAAAATTAAAGTTGATGGAACCATAGAAAAGTTTAAAGCAAGGCTAGTGGCAAAAGGCTTTCAACAAAAAAAAAGTGTTGATAATTTTGATACATATGCACTGGTAGCAAAAATTGCTACAATTAGAGTGCTTATAGCACTTGCATCTATACGTAAGATGGTGATTCACCAGGTGGATGTTAAAATAGCATTCCTAAATGGTGAGTTAAA
>NW_018397276.1:603690-603813 GCF_002168275.2 Theobroma umbraticum
GGCGGTATCTAGCAATACATCATGACCACCCAAATGTGAAAGAGTCATTTAAAGAATTTGACAAAGCCTTTCAATGATAAGCCTCTTAGTGTAGTATAGTTCTTTCATCAAATATCTCGAATA
>NW_018397276.1:604125-604318 GCF_002168275.2 Theobroma umbraticum
TCATGTTCAGTGAACTTATTCTTTAACAAGCACCCACATGTTATCCTCAAGTATCCTATATACTTTAATCTATGAGATCGATTGTTTACTTCCCAAGGAAAGAGGCTTAACATTTACCGGTCTTTAAGCATTGTCAATGCCTTGTCTTGATAATTCAATGACTAGGAATAATTTTAGGAACATGGCTTTGATG
>NW_018397276.1:604328-604557 GCF_002168275.2 Theobroma umbraticum
TCATAATTATAACAACTTTACAATTCTCTTGCAAGGCCATTGTATTCCATTGGCTTTATCCAATTAGTGCTTAATAACTACTTATTATTGCACTAACATGAAGGAAAACCTCTATCACATATAGTTATATGATTAAGTATGCATTAAATAACAATATATTTATTTCTTAACCAAGCCAATTGGCTCAATGGCATATACTGACACACAGTTAATGTCACACTTTTACACG
>NW_018397276.1:604874-605137 GCF_002168275.2 Theobroma umbraticum
CTCAAGGCCATGACTAGATGGATGGGATCTTATCCCACTAAGAGAATCCTAATAGGGATCTCTCGACGCTATATGAAGGGTTATCATCTTGTTAAAAATAGTGAGAGAATTATTTAAAATTTTAAAACCTTGTTTTAAGTAATTTATGCACGATATTTACTTATTGCTTTATGTTATCTATTTAGACATAATTTATATAAATGGCTAATAACCTATCACTATGGTGCATCTTGGATGCAAATAAACTCACTAGACCAAACCAT
>NW_018397276.1:605147-605270 GCF_002168275.2 Theobroma umbraticum
TCCAAGACTTGAGAAATGCTCTCAAGAAAAAGGTTGTTCGTTCCACAATTTCTACCAAATACAATTCATAGTGAGCTTCCATGAGATGGAATTTACATTGCCTTAATTATGAATTGGGAAGAC
>NW_018397276.1:605370-605523 GCF_002168275.2 Theobroma umbraticum
ACTTAGGGTGATAAATCCTCTCTTGGCCACTTATTCACCTTCACATGCTTCATGGCATACCTAAAAACACCCTGTTTAGACATCTGGTCGCTTTCAAACCCATAAGAGCAAAATCAAAGTATTTTGTTCCCCATACAAGATGACCTAATGTCT
>NW_018397276.1:605660-606727 GCF_002168275.2 Theobroma umbraticum
TTCTCATAGTAGGTCATGTTCAGTGAACTTATTCTTTAACAAGCACCCACATGTCATCCTCAAGTATCCTATATACTTTAATCTGTGAGATCGATTGTTTACTTCCCAAGGAAAGAGGCTTAACATTTACCAATCTTTAAGCATTGTCAATGCCTTGTCTTGATAATTCAATGACCAGGAACAATTTTAGGAACATGGCTTTGATGCATAGTGATCTCATAATTATAACAACTTTATAATTCTCTTGCAAGGCCATTATATTCCATTGGCTTTATCCAATTAGTGCTTAATAACTGCTTATTATTGCACTAACATGAAGGAAAACCTCTATCACATATAGTTATACGATTAAGTATGCATTAAATAACAATATAGTTATTTCTTGACCAATCCAATTGGCTCAATGGCATATACTGACACACAGTTAATGTCACACTTTTACACGAGTTTGTTTGATCTATTGGTGGATCTTACTCAACTAGTTTCATAAAATTCGGATGCTTGGAAGCTTGATTATTATGAAACTAGAGGTAAAGGCTAAGCGAAACATATATGATATGTTTAGGCAATGTGTTGTCACCTAGCTGATCTAGGACTTCTATAGAGATACAATTGGTAAGCTCAGTTACCTACCCAATCCACCTATCATGGGTTTTTGAGCACACTCAAGGCCATGACTAGATGGATGGGATCTTATCCCACTAAGAGAATCCTAATAAGGATCTCTCAACGCGATATGAAGGGTTATCTTCTTGTAAAAAATAGTGAGAGAATTATTTAAAATTTTGAAACCTTGTTTTAAGTAATTTATGCATGATATTTACTTATTGCTTTATGTTATCTATTTAGACATATGTTATATACATGGCTAATAATCTATCTCTATGGTGCATCTTGGATTCAAATAAACTCACTAGACTAAACCATTTTTAAAGGTTCCAAGACTTGAGAAATGCTCTCAAGCATAAGGTTGTTCGTTCCACAATCTCTACCAAATACAATTCATAATTAGAAGTGAGCTTCCATGAGATGGAATTTACATTGCCTTAATTATGAATTGGGAAGAC
>NW_018397276.1:606994-607313 GCF_002168275.2 Theobroma umbraticum
CAAAGTTTATGATTGAGCTACAAGTTACTACTATTGTATTAACATCATAAGTATGCAATACTAGATGTTGGCTGCATTTAAGTAATGACATAAAGAGCAAAACAATAGTAGTAAGTCAATGCCCGACATAAATGTCAAAAAAGCTGATTGCATATGATCTCAATTATGACATTTAAGTCTTGGTCATTAAAGTAGGAATTAGAGTATGAAGATACTTAGATCCTTTTGATTGGGAATCATAAAAAACTTAGTAATTCTTATATGACTAATTCAATTTTCATGCAAAAATGAATGACTGAGTATGTTCAAAAGGTCTTAT
>NW_018397276.1:607450-611591 GCF_002168275.2 Theobroma umbraticum
AGATATGATCTTAGTGAAGATTACTTTTACTTATTAATTAATCATTTAAAAGATAAATATAGATACATGTGAAATGGAACTTTCTTATGAATAGAACATAAGGATGTTTGTTCAAAGAAGAAAGCAAATTCATATAGTGATATAATTTGGTCCTTATCTCTCCAATATATATGTAGCCAATTATATTATTCTAAACCATTATGATTCCAAGCATACATTGAGATGTATGTATGTAACATCACAAAAAATTCAAAAGAGTTCGAATATTACTAGCACAACGGATCTTGGATTTAGTGTGAGCACAATGACATTAAGAAAGGAGTTTCTTTAGTATTACATGGTTACATTGGAATCTAACTCTTAAGATTTTGCATAAAGATGCATAATCATATGTATGAGAACTCCATGGATTTAGTAGGATATATTGGAGATGTATTATTCATATGAAATGAACTACTAAATATGCTTTTTGTTGGAGTTATACACTTTGTTGTATTAAATGGGATCCAAAGGGTTGGATTTAATAAAATGTACAAGTGTACTTATCTCATAGACATAAAGAGGTTAATAGGAGTGAATATAATTCTTTGGTGATACAATTACATGGGATGCAATGTGTATGCAAAGAAAGGGCCAAAATTCAAAAAGGACAGATGGCACAGTGAAAAGTGACAAATGCATACAATACATATAACATAGTTTAGTTGGAATGGTTCTAAAGAAAGAGAGAGAACTATGTACATGTATATAATTAAAGTCATATACATCATATTAAAAAGAGTTCTAATAGGAATATACTTATCGTTAGTCCATGGAACTAATAAAGGGTTCTAAACATTATTATTGGAACAATGGAGCCATACTAGTAGAACTTGGGTCACATTGGATCTAGATATAGTAATATGACATGAAGTGATACATAGACATCACAAAGATAGATAAAAGCAATTAACTACATTGAAAGGGCATAAATGAGTCTACAAGAAGACATGATTGCTAGATGGATTGAATCTACATACGATAAGGCAGCAATTGGCTTTTTGCTAGTGAGGGATGTTGGGATGAGCCCTGCAGCCAATTGGGATTGGTTAAGGCTTGATTCCAATCATGCAACAATATAATTCATGTTGAATTATTAGAGGTTTTCCTTCATCAATAAGACATCAATTATAATTAGTTATAAGTTTAATTAGATGAAGTCCATGATATTAATATGCTTAGCAAGGGAACTGTAATGGTTATAGTTATGAGATCACTATGCATCAAAGCATAATTTCAAAATGTTCACAGTCAAAGAATCATTGAGACTGCACATCAATGATGCTTAGAGATTGGTATATTCTATGTTCCTTACTTTGGAAGTAAGCAATCGATCTCATAAATTGAAATATAGAGATACTTGGAACTAGAATATAGGTGCTTGCCTAAGAAAGCAAGTTCAGTGAACATGACCTACTATAAGAAGTGCATTTGATAATACACTATAGTGTCTATGTAACACTTTTCGTGTGTTAGTTGTGTAAATACTCCCTAAACTTAAGACACTGAGTTGTTTTATATGTGAAGTGCTATGCTTTGATTTCATCCATATGAGTGCCTAACCAAGGATGCCAAACGAGGATGCTTTTGGGTATAGCATGAAGCATGTGAAGGCAAATGAGTGGTCAAGATAGGAATCATCACCTCAAGTGTTTTAGAGGACATATCTTATCAATTCCTGGTTAACATTAGCTTATTGAAGTCCTTAGCTATGGCAACACAGAGATTATGAAAAAGGTTTCATAACTCTCTATAAAGCTAATGCTCTAACTTCAAGAACGAATATGGATGTCAATAAGAGTAGACACTGTACCAAGCTCTTGCTAATCATATATGCAACAACAAAAGTTTCTTCAAGACTTTGGAAGTAGTCAATAATGAAACCGTGCTATACATGGGAAATTCCTCCACTGTACAAGTAAAAGGAAAAGGTATCGTGGAACTTATTTTTACTTCTAGGAAAATACTTGTGCTAAATAATGTCTATTATGTACCAGAAGTTAGAAAGAATCTTGTGTTAGGCGGCTTGTTGAATAAGTATGGCTTCAAATTAGTATTTGAAGCAGATAAGTTCATTTTTACAAAAGGTGGACATTATGTGGGAAGTGGATTTTTTTGTGAAAACATGTTCAAGCTTAATATCAATAAGAATATGACTAGTTCTACTAATATTGATGCCTTGTTTAATGTTCATGATGGTAAATCAATTTTGCCTAATCTATGGCATAATAGATTAGGTGATGTTCATTATAGAAGAATACATGATATGGCTAAATTTAAATTAATACCCAACATTAATGAAAATATGATATGTGTAAGACATGCATGGTCACTAAAATTAGAAGAAGCTCATTTCCTAAGGTAGAAAGAAACTCCAAATTACTTGCATTAATACATTTTGATGTTTGTGACATGCATAGTACTCCTTCTATTAGTGGAAAGAAATACTTCGTAACATTTATAGATTATTTTTCTAGATATTGCTATGTTTACCTATTACATACTAAAAATGAAGCAATGGAGAAATTTAAAATTTATAAAAAAGAAGTTGAATTGTATTGTGAATTGTCAATCAAATGTTTACGAAGTGATGGAAGAGGTGAATATTGTGATCCCAAGTATTTTGAGTCCACTAGTATTGTTCGTGAGATTACTGCTCCAGAACAAAATGGTGTAACAGAACATAAAAATCGAGTTCTTACAGAAATGGTTAATGCTTTGCTTTCTAATTCAGGTTTGGGAAAAGGATTTTTGGGCGAAGCCTTATTGACGGCTTGCCATATACTAAACAGAATCCCAAACAAAAGGAGCAACAATACTCCTTATGAACTATAGAAATGAAGAAAGCCAAACTTTAATTATTTAAGACTTTTGGGGATATTGAACCATAGTAAGAGTTTCGGAACCAAATAAAAGGAATCTGGGTGAAAAAGGAATTGAATGTATATTTATAGGATATGCTGAACACAGCAAACCATATCGTTTCATGGTGATAGAGCCTAGTGATTCATATTTCGTTAATACAGTCATAGAATCAAGAGATGTTATCTTTGATGAAGTAAGGTTTAATTTAATTCAAAGAGCCATAGAACTAGTGACAATAAGTGATAAATTTTCAAGCAATGAGAAAACAATTGAGTTCCTAAAAAGTAAAAGAATTAAGAAAGCAAAGACATTTGGATCTGATTTTCTCATGTACTTAGTAGAAGGTACAAGAGAAGATACATGTGAATACTTACCTTATTGCTTTAATGTAGAAGTGAAGGTGAACCTCAAACTTAGAAGGAGGCAATGAAGTCTCGAGATGCTTCATTTTGGAGAGAAGCAATACAAAATGAGATGGACTCAATATTGGGAAACAAAACATAGAAATTGGTAAACCTTCCCCCAAGTTCCAAGCCAGGCTGTAAGTGGATTTTCAAAAGGAAAATTAAAGTTGATGGAACCGTAGAAAAGCTTAAAGCAAGGCTAGTGGCAAAAGGCTTTCAACAAAAAAAAAGTGTTGATAATTTTGATACATATGCACTAGTAGCAAAAATTGCTACAATTAGAGTGTTTATAGCACTCGCATCTATACGTAAGATGGTGATTCACCAGGTGGATGTTCAAATAGCATTCCTAAATGGTGAGTTAAATGAGGAGGTGTATATGGAACAGCCTAAAGGGTTTGTCATTCTTGGACAAGAAAGGAAAGTATGTAAGCTTGTAAAGTCTTTGTATGGATTAAAACAAGCACCTAAACAATGGCATCAAAAGTTTGATGAAGTTATGCTAGCTAATGGCTATTAAATCAATCAATTTGACAAATATGTCTATAGTAAGTACCAAACTGGTAGAGGTGTCATCATTTGTTTATATGTAGATGACATGTTAATCTTTGGTACTGATTTGGAACAATTGGAAGACACAAAAAGGTTCTTGTCAAAGAATTTTGACATGAAAGATATGGGTATGGCGGATGTTATTCTTGGCATAAGAATAATGAGAGACAATAGTGGCCTAACATTGTCTCAATCTCATTACATCGAAAAGATTATACTGAAGTATGGTAAGGTAGATAGCATGCCAACGACTACACCTTCTGATTCTAATCTAAAGCTAA
>NW_018397276.1:611601-611702 GCF_002168275.2 Theobroma umbraticum
AGACAAGCCAATAGCACAAAATGAATATGCAAAGGTGATTGGATGCCTAATATATGCCATGGTTTGTACAAGGCCAGATATTGCTTTTGTGGTTGGGATGC
>NW_018397276.1:611712-612043 GCF_002168275.2 Theobroma umbraticum
TACAAGTAATCCAAGTAAAAAACATTAGTATGTTGTTCATAACGTTCTACGATACTTAAAGAGTACAAAGAATTATGGGACTTGTTACTCAGGTTTTCCTTCTGTTTTAGAAGGGTATACAAATGCTAGTTGGTATGGTATTCGTTACTTAGGTTTTCCTTCAGTTTTAGAAAGGTATACAAATGCTAGTTGAAACTCAAATAGAACAGATCATACATCTACCACTGGTTGGATGTTTACAATTAGTGGGGGTGCTGTTTCTTAGGGTTCTAAGAAACAATCTTGTCAAGCAGACTCCACCATGGCTGCTGAATTTATAGCTTCAGCTTCT
>NW_018397276.1:612155-614225 GCF_002168275.2 Theobroma umbraticum
TTGTGATAATGTAGCAAATGTATCAAAGGCATATAATTAAGCTTACAATTGAAAGAGTCGATATATTGGACTTCGACATAGCATTGTAAGACAAAGAATTACTGATGGTATAATCACTATAAGTTATGTGAGGTTTGGTGAAAATTTAACGGATCCGCGTAAGAAAGGTCTGAAAAAAGGATGGGTTTCAAGCCTATTAACTAAATCTCCAATGGTGGGAGCTCACCTTGACGCTTGTGGCTAACCTACAAGTCTGGGGTCCTGACCATTCTACCACACGGATGATTGCAACCACTAATTTATATTTCCATCCCAAGGTGTATTGTGGCTTGTTTTCTCATAATGTGTAAAGTAAAGTTGAACAAAAGTTCTTAATAGACCCATAACATGTATATGTTGAAGTACTATAATTACGGGGTACTTTCGATGAGGGCTACCTATATGAGTGGAAGTGTGGCCACTTTTAGGAGTTAAAGGCTTAACTCTAACAGCACTCATGAATGGATGCAAAACACAAGGGCATAAAATGTGTTGGCAAAACTAGATACAAAGTGAGCATGGAAGCTTGTCTGTGTTTAGTGGCCTGACTAGTCAATGAAGAATCGATGGTTCAATGCTTAGTAAACCACTTAATTTAGACTAGAACCAACCACACCCACTAAGTGAAGGTTCAAATTTACGGGATACCTTTATTTATGCACAAGTTTCCCAAAATTGTTGGTGTTTGGAAATTTTGAAAATGGTGGGGGATTGTTGGTGTATTTTCAAAATCAAAGGTTATGTCATATGATGAAAAGCTATTTTAGCTAAAGCGTTATGTCACATAAAGTGACATAATGTGTTTATTGGATTATAGGCAGGTTTTCATATGAATGGTTATGTCTCTTTGAAAAATGATATCCAAAAGTTATTAAACATATTGAAAAGACACCAAAGCTCAAAAAGTTAGATATGAAAAGCTATTGTTTCAAATTATAACTCAAAGGTTGTAATTTATGGAATGAATAGTTACTTTTCATTATATGATTATTGAAATAATAACTCTATCTAAAAGTTGTATTTGGAAAAATAAAAAGATGCCTTTTAGACAAAATGGTGCCTTAAATGAAGGGGTTGTGTCCTTGAACAAGGGACACTTACAAGCCTATGTAAAGGGCTTGTTGCCAACCATTTTGAGACACTAAAGAAAACACAAAAACAAGAGCAACAAAAGTTTTGTGTTCCAATAACACAAAAACTTAAGTTCCCATCAACTACAAAAGCTTCCAAATTCCTTATAATCTACTTGCTGTGGAAAGTAGGTTATAAGGTCAAACAACTTTGCAAACCCTTCGATGTATCTAGCGGTCTACTTTTGTAAACTGCAATACGAAGTTAGACGTTGGCTTCATGTATCCTTAAGGCTATTCGCATTATTTCCCTTTGCATACCAAGTGGTGGAACGAAATAAGTCTTAAAAATAGCTTCTATTTAAAAGCTCGCCTTGAAGTTAATTTTACCATTTATTGAATACTTTCAATACCCCATTTGCACCAACATTGGTCTACTTTGAAGTTTTCTAAGATCTAAAAAATACTCCTAAATTGCTCTCCCAAATTATAAAAAATTACTCCCAACTTAAAATGTTAATATCAAGAAGAGCAGTGTTCTTCATACTACTGTCAAATTGCGATGCTAGAATGAGATTGGGATGGGTGATACTCAGATAAATGATGATATTGTGATAATTCATTTGGTTTGTCAGGTGTTCTTAATCTTTTCTTGTTTCTATAAAAAGTTTTTGTTTTTAATTATTCATAACATAAAAATTGAAAAGAATTAAAAAAAAGGAAAAGCATTTAACGAACTCATTGAGCATCGTTGGGAAGCCATTTATGAAATTCTAACTTAAATCCTATGTCTCCAGGTTTTCAAAAACTCATAGTTCTGCACAAAGAGGTCAAAATCAAAACAAATTTCACTATACATATTGCAAAGCTAATAAAATTCCACCAAATACATACCATGAATAGGGAAAGATCCTTTCAAGAGATTTCTATGAAAAATCAGGTTCTTAAGAGATGTGAGTTT
>NW_018397276.1:614235-614344 GCF_002168275.2 Theobroma umbraticum
TGTAGGGTATTATTTCCTAAATTGTTACAAGCAAGGTCCACTATCTCCAGTTGCTCTAGCCCTGAGAAACCTTTAGAACCTACAATAAAGATTATTGGGAAATAATCCA
>NW_018397276.1:614354-614623 GCF_002168275.2 Theobroma umbraticum
GATTAACTCAATGGAAGGGGAACCAAAAATTAAAGATCTTACCAAGTTGATTCTCACCGTGAATAATTAAACTCATCAATCTTTAACAATAAGATATTAAGATTATAAATATTCCATGTTCAACGGTATACTTTTTCCCTTTTAATATGGTCATTTAAGTACGCTACAAAAATAAATGCGAAGTTTTATGAAGCAAACATACCTTCCCCTATATTTGTTGGGCCTAATTATAAGTGTGCAAATAGAAATTATTATCACAATCAAATTAT
>NW_018397276.1:615023-616952 GCF_002168275.2 Theobroma umbraticum
ATCACACATCCTGTGGTGGAGTTGCAGGTGACTCTCTCCCAACCACAGCAGTCACTCTCTGAGTCATCAAGCCATGAAGGGAAGATGAGGTTTGAATGATGGCTGTGAAATTAATTAGCAAAGGACTTCAAATCTAATAGACCCAACCTCTCCTCCTCCAAGTAAGCTTTCTGCCCATGAATTTGAGTCAAAAGGATAAAATCTAGCAAAAAGAACTTTAGAAGTAAATGTAACTTCATTTCAGAATGCTGAAATAATGGTGATTAGTGGCCCGTACAAAGCTGTTAATATGGAAAACGGAGAACTTGACCAAAGTAACGTACCTAAGTAACATGTTGAGGCATTAAGTTTGAAAGCAATACATAATTTTGGGGGAAAATGTCACGCATGAGATGATGACAAATAGGACATCGTCGAATGCACAAGAGTTTGCTTTGTAATTGTTAAGTAGAATTTGGCTGTTTTGGTCAATTTTAGGTTTTGTTCAAGACTTTATATCAAAGGTGGGTGAATTAGTCTTAAATTTAGAACTATGGGGTCAAGGAAGTTTCCATAGCCATGTTCAAGTCAATTCTACTTATAATCTATGGGGTCAAGTCAAGAGTCACATTTTCTTTACATCGAGAACTTGATTGCGACAAGAGTGTTTAGAGGTGGGCTTATTTTTTAAGAAAAATATTTCACTCCCTCTTTTATTGTAGAAGCTTACCTTATAAATTCTTTTTTATGCACTCAGTGATCTCTTTGCTCTTATTGTTATAGAGCGGCTATTAGAGTCTTCATAAAATGATCTTTTTGCTCTTGTTGTTATGGAGCGACTGCTCGAGTCTTCCACAAAGTATTACATGTATTACACGTTCCAATCTTCTAACCTTAAAACAAAAAAAATAGTTTTTGTGTTTTTTCACTTACAAAACAACTCACGTTCACTTTTGGTTGTGTGAAAAAACCAATACGTTTGTTTATTATTTATAGACGCATTAGGGATATAGAGATTTTAAATCCTAATTTTAAATTTAAATAAATTAAATTTCTTTTATTTTAAGACCCTTCCATCATACTGGTGGAGTCTCAATTGAAATCTCCAACCTAGGGAAAATCACTCCGAATTGTGACTTCTATCATTCCGTACAAATATCCCATCATCGGTCTTGATCCTAAAATAATCATCATATTTTACATTTATAATTCCATACGAAGTCATCATATTCTTTTTATTTTTCTTGTATATATCTATTTATAAAAAAATTGGCATAATTATTATTTTATTTCTATTACATACTTAGCTTATTTCATTTATAATTAAATATGGGTACTTTCTTTCTCTTTTATTTCCTTTTTATTTATAAAAGCCTACTCTTTTTTTCTCTATGACTATATGTATTCCTTATTTCCTATTTTAAGTCTCTTTTTAACACTTTTTTTTAAAAAAATTTACCAAATGTTTTATTATTTTCTTATATATATATATATATTGCCTTAGCTAAATCTATCACCATAGTTCTATCCCATCTATACATTTGCTTCCTATTTGAATGTATTTCACTTATCTAAATTTAGGTTTTATAAGTAAATATTTATTTAAGTTTAGATTCTATTTTTTTAGCTAACATGTTTGAAACAATTTTATTATTCTTAATATTACTACTACTATTTATATTTCCTATTTATTTTGATTTCCTAACCATAAGATAAACATAAATAATTGGCATTAAGCCAAAAATGCACTTTAAATAAAGTGGGCTAGACTAAGACCAACTAAAATAAGCCCAAACAAAAGAAAACGGTCATACTTTCGTGGGCCAAGAATGGCCCAAGGCAGTCAATGGAGCAGTGAACAAGCTTGGTCCTAGGTCTGCTTCCCAAGGCCTAAGAATTCTTACTCAAAATGCACCATTTTGGTGCTTTGCACAGCCACTCCTTTCTTAC
>NW_018397276.1:617052-617216 GCF_002168275.2 Theobroma umbraticum
ATTTACTTTTTTCTTTAAAAAAAATGAAAAATCGATATATGGAGTTAGCGATGATTATAAAAGTAATTCCTTATTCTGACTTGCTTAATTTGGACATGACAAATCTCTTATTACAACCAAAGAATCCGAGTTCCACCGTTTCAATTATTTATTTATTTTTTATG
>NW_018397276.1:617226-617370 GCF_002168275.2 Theobroma umbraticum
GTTTAATATTTTAAGTTATGTTTTTTAAGTGGAAATTTCCTAGATTAAAGACTGTATTTATAGTTGATAATGTTAAATACAATTGTAAATACTTGTTTCATCTTATTTTATTAATAATTTTTTTGTAGATCCAAATTAATAATT
>NW_018397276.1:617380-617701 GCF_002168275.2 Theobroma umbraticum
TTTAGCAAAATTTGATTGTGGTATTTGAATTTATATAAAATCATTTTATAAGAAATTTTTAGTAAATTCAAATAAAAGGTAAATTGGGTAAGAATTGAATAATTTCAAATGAATGTGTATTTGTAAATTGTGAAAGTTGTAACAAATGATCAAAAGACCTGGGAAGTCCCTGTACTCTCTTATTTTGTTCAATTTAGTCCTATTACATAAAATTAAAGTAATTAAGTCCTTTGATTATGAGAAATTTTCCAATTTAGTCCTTCCCCTTAACGGCATCCATTTCTTCGTTAAGGGTGATGATATCAGCACTGAAGTGGCAAA
>NW_018397276.1:617805-617939 GCF_002168275.2 Theobroma umbraticum
CATCTTATATGATGGCGTGGTAGAGCCATGTCACTTGATGATAAAATTTGGAATGACATTGCCATGTGGCACTGTGATGCTGATGTGGCAAACAAGGTTAGGTTGAGTGAGAGGCTTTATACTTCAGATCAATC
>NW_018397276.1:618195-618453 GCF_002168275.2 Theobroma umbraticum
AATGATAGTAACGATTTTGGCTAATAAGTTGAAAAATGATATTATCAAGATGCCATTCCTAAGGGCAAAACAAATCAGAGTGTTGGTGAGAGAACAGCTAGGTATGGCAATTGGTCTGACAAAGGCTAGAAGAGTCAAGTTAAGAGTGATGAAGGAAATACAAGTTAATTATTTAGAGCGGTTCAGAAGATTAAGACAGTATGTGGATGAGCTTTGAGAGACAAATGAAGGATCAATAATTAAAACAGAGGTGGATAG
>NW_018397276.1:618463-618875 GCF_002168275.2 Theobroma umbraticum
GAGGAGGCAGCAATTTTTCATCAAATGTATATCTGCTTTGGGGCAATGAAGAATAATTTTTTAAAAGGTTGCATATGTATATTTGAATTGGATTGTTGTTTCTTGAAGGGTTTAGTGAAACGACAACTTTTGGTTGCTGTGGGTTGAGATGGGAACAACCAAATGTTCCTTTTTACATGGGCAATGATTAGCGGTGTCAAGAACAAAGGCCATTGGAAATGGTTTTTGGAGCTCTTATGTGTTAATTTGGGTATGTGTTACATGGGCAATGATTAGCGGTGTCAAGACCATTATAAGCGACATGCGAAAGGTATTTTTTTTAATAAAATAGCAACTAAGATAATAAAAATATTTTTAATAAAATTTAATGTTATCTACTATATGTATGTTTTGTATCTTTTGTTTGAATCTT
>NW_018397276.1:618885-619129 GCF_002168275.2 Theobroma umbraticum
CATGCTGGAAATTATGATATGAATTTAGTGTTTAGCGTTTACATTGAAATAGATAAACACATGCTGCAAATTATCTCAGCATTTTTTTCCACCATGAAGATCATAAATTTCAGCTCCTAAACTCATGCAAAGGCTGCCATCTGTGCATGATCTTTCAAAAAAGTATGCTGATTGTAGACAAATTTAAAAGAGGAAAAGTAGGACTGTAAAGCAATCCAGCCGTTCCTGAATAACTTAGTCCAAG
>NW_018397276.1:619321-619481 GCF_002168275.2 Theobroma umbraticum
AAGAAAAGAAAAAGTTGTTTCAATTTTCAATATATGAGGTTGAACTTTACTCGCTTGACATTAAAACAGTGAAAGTAGTGAGTCAGTGAAGTGTGTACTGAGATTCCAAGAAACCTTTTAACATATGCTAAAATTCTTGACTTTTATGGACTTTGTAAAA
>NW_018397276.1:619719-620722 GCF_002168275.2 Theobroma umbraticum
TGAAAAAGTTGAAAATAAGGCATGCAATAAATTAATCTTTTATGTATATCTTTTCATTATTTTCCATATTTATTTTGTTGTTGTAGGGTCTTTTAAGTGCTATCAGTGAGCTTGTTCCCTTCGTTGAACAACAAATGTGTGCATGACACATCTACCCGAGGTGGGGGAAGAAGTTCAGAAATGAAGACTTAAAGTTCCAATTTTGGTGCTATGCTAGATCCCCAAACCAACTAGAGCTCAAGAAGCAAATGGAACTTCTATGCTCCATGAATGAGGGTGCATACAATTGCTTGATTGAGAACTGGGATGTTGTGCATTGGTGTGAAGCATTTGTCTCCGATTTCTCCAAGTGTGGTGTTATTGAGAACAATATGTGTGAGACCTTTAATGGAGTAATTATAGAAGCAATGCAAACCAGTCATCAGCATGCTTGAGGATGTTAAACTTTACGTCATGAGGTGATTGGCTCAGAACAAGGAATATGGCATGAAGTGGAATACTGAGTATGGCCCTTATATACTCACCAAAATAAAGAAGTCTAGGGGGCTGGCAACAAAATGGGAAGTGAATTGGAATGGTACCCATTTGTATGAAGCCTTTTAGGAAAATCTTGAAAACCTGGTAAGGGAGACTTACACGGTATCTTTGTAGCGTGGGACATGTAGTTGTTGAGCTTCGAATATCAGTGGAGTACCATGCTAACCTACCATCAGCGTTATCTATTATGACGGAGAGGACCCTACAAAATATTCGGCAGATTGTTTTAAAGGGAGTGAATACATTAAGGCTTATGAACAACTACTCCATCTTGTCAGAGGCCCAATGTTATGGCCTCAAAGGAATATGGAGGTTGTTTTACCTCCATATGCAAATAGATCTGCTGGACGATCGAAGAAGGAAAGGAGAAGAGAAGAAGGTAAAGGGCCAAAGAAAAATATGTCAAGAGTCAGAAGGATAATGAAATGCTTGATTTGCCATCAAGAAGGATATAATAGGTCAAATT
>NW_018397276.1:620909-621227 GCF_002168275.2 Theobroma umbraticum
ATTACTAGTTACTTATTTTTTTTAATTTTTTTGTCTAGGGTCAAACAAGCACATAAAAAGTCAAAATCAAAAAAGGAAATCTTCTACTAGTAAAGTAAGTGAAGCTACTACTGGTGCACCAAGTAAAGTTGTTGTTGGTGCAAGTGAACTTTCTACTAGTCCAACTGAAGGTGCTGCTAAGTCCACTGCATCAATGGCTATCAAGAAAAAGAAAAAACTGAGGGCTATTTAAAGAAACCGATCTATTAGATGTTAGTCAAACTATTGTTAGCTTATAAGCCTCTTGTAAAGGGTGTTTTACATTGTTTTCCATATATA
>NW_018397276.1:621237-621680 GCF_002168275.2 Theobroma umbraticum
TATATAGCTGCTTTTCTTTCCTTAAAAGATAGATGCTCTTGTTGTCTTTTTTTTCATATTATAATTATAATTGTAATTATATAGTTTCTTTAAAAAGGTACTATTTATGGGAGTGATCCCATCATTTTAGGCTCGGTTGCAAGTTCTATCCCTTCATTATAATTATGCAGCATTGTAATATTTGCTTAATGGGATTTAGATTTTTACCTTTAAAAACATTTATTTCTCAAACTCCTTTTGAAAGAAATGATCAAAAAGCTGTATGGTTGCACTTTTGTTTTTAGTCTAATATATTTATTATTGAAATGATAGTACCAAGAAAAGACACTTAATAATCTGAAAAGTGAGTTAATTATATTTGTTTGGCTCAATTTAATCTCTAAATTTTTGTTCATTTTCGTTATCATACATCGAAATTTTATTTAAATTAGTCTTTGTACCAT
>NW_018397276.1:622049-622360 GCF_002168275.2 Theobroma umbraticum
AGGAAGGGATTAAATTAGAGAAAATCAAAAATCAAGGGACTAAATTGCTTCGATTTTGAGAAAGAAAACTAAATTGAACAAAATAAGAGAGTACAAGACTACCTAGGTCTTTTTACATCTTGTCAGCCACATGCTCTAATTGTTAGATGTCGATGACATCTCGTGGTGACACGCTGAGTGGTACCAAAATTATGGGGTGACATGCTGAGTTGTTGCCGTATTGTGGGGTGACATGCCATGCCTCAATTGTGAGATGTCGATGACATCTTGTGGTGACATGCTAAGTTGTAGCAGAATTATGGGGTGACACA
>NW_018397276.1:622637-622743 GCF_002168275.2 Theobroma umbraticum
TACAGTTAGGTTACATCTAATGCATATTTTAACCATGCTTGGATTAAAACTGAGCAAAGTGACAAACATGAAAGTTATAGCCCTTCCTCTTAGCTTTCCAATGGAA
>NW_018397276.1:622753-622860 GCF_002168275.2 Theobroma umbraticum
ATTGATTGGAGTTTTATAGCTTGTTAGATGCTGTTACGACTTGTTATGACTCACCATGAGTAATAAACTCATAAGTTGAAGGTAAAACAACCAATTAATTTAATTTA
>NW_018397276.1:622999-623347 GCF_002168275.2 Theobroma umbraticum
AATAAAATTAATTGTATCTACAAAAAAATCTACATAAAACTCTGGATATGTTCATGGAGTAAGGGTTTAGGGTTCGCTCTCATGACTGTTGCTAAACATTTCCAGATTGTATTGGCGATGCATATTAGCAATCATATTCTTTTTAAGTTTGACCGGTTACAATTACAAAATTTTGTCAATCTATCTTATGGAGAACATACCGTAGTTGACACTATCATTCTAATGACACATTAATGCTTTCGGAAAATGAATTTCGAATGGCATCGGCATCAAATCTTGTGTCTTCCAACGTGTTTTGTTGAAATAGCTAGATTGGTGGCAGATGATTGGCATCATTGTCGTAAAAGA
>NW_018397276.1:623562-623712 GCF_002168275.2 Theobroma umbraticum
TACCCCCGTAACTCATTTGGAATTTACAGAGTGGACCACCCATCTTCAGTTGGATGTGTGGTGTACAACATACGAATGGTGTCCTCTGAAACATGTATACATTAGCTTACACTTCATGCAATCGAAAACTTTAGTATTTTCATAATTGAA
>NW_018397276.1:623722-623861 GCF_002168275.2 Theobroma umbraticum
ATAAACTTACGAAGAATATCGTATCAGCCACGTATGCACAGGTGTTGTACAGCTTGGACTTGGGCCCTGTCATTCACTTACATAATACGTTGAGGCATGCATTTATTCATTCACTTATCATTTCTCTTTGGGATGCTCT
>NW_018397276.1:624118-625144 GCF_002168275.2 Theobroma umbraticum
CGTATAGGTTTGCCATGTATTTGTTGGCCATTTTGACTTGTGCCCATTTTAGTTGGGTCTGAATTGAGTGTTTCATGATGATGGACATCAGACAACTCTAGTGACGACACTCATGACGCGCTGCCTTCAGGAGAGCTCTAAGGAAAATGGTCCCCTTCACCCTAAATTGATGCAAGGTTCCCATCCCCTCTTACTACTAACTCGATTACTATATCAACTTGAGAAAGATGGTTGTTTTCAGCCTTAACTGAGTGAAGGTCCCCCTCCCCTCCCGCAGATGCATGGACGACTGCATCAGCCTCAAGAACATGGTGTCTTTTAGCATCAATTATTTGAAAGGTCTCATCCCCTACAACAGCATCATCGAGAACGTCATCAGCATGAGTTGTATTTTCTCCGTCAGCACCAAAAATGTCATGGTGAATGTCAACACCTAGTTCACCATGCTGCCCATCATTAGCACCATTGTGGTGCTCACCATTATGGTGAGATGAAGCACCACTCTACAAAATGAGAAAAGTGGGAAAATTCGTTAGCTCATAAAATACCACAAACCGTAAATTGAAAATCAAAAATAGAACTACACTTGCTAAACGTAAACCACCAATATATGAGTGAAGATAGAATAACGTACTTGTGATTTTGTTTCTTCTAGAATCTGACAAACAATACGGTCGTCAAACATCTATGTTGCAAGAGTCAATGATTGAATTGAAGCCTTCAGCTCTAACATGTTTTTTCTATGCTTGCGCATGATTTGTCGTAGTTGACTTTTGGTGACTACTCGATCATTGACTCTTGTTGAGTAGGTCATTGTAATAACATATGCTACTATGTTTTTCGTAGGTCATATATGGAATTGTTAAGCATAAACTATTAAACTATTAGAACTTTAATATTCTTGCCGGTAGCTCATTAGCACTGTGCGATTGAGCAGGATTGACAGTATTTGAGTAGCTGTCATCGCCTCCATCGACTGCAATAACAAAAATTACTTTGTTACTCATTAAACATATGTGGAAATGT
>NW_018397276.1:625244-625336 GCF_002168275.2 Theobroma umbraticum
ATAAATTAATTTACATATTCTAGAATCAAATAATCAAGTAAAAAAATATTTATAGATATATACTTTTAACACCATAAATCTTTTACATTTAA
>NW_018397276.1:625346-625421 GCF_002168275.2 Theobroma umbraticum
TATTAGTAAGCATATCAATAATAATCTACTTGAGGAGTATAAAGATTTGGCAAGTATATTCATTGATCAAAACTA
>NW_018397276.1:625431-625588 GCF_002168275.2 Theobroma umbraticum
GAAATGAATAATAAAATAATATATCTATATATAAAAAAACAAGACCCATCTACAAGAGGAAACTAACAAACGCAAAATATGAATGAATGTAAGAAACTGTAATAGGAAATTGTGAGAAAGGTATTGCACATGGCTCACACATTTAGTTACGTCGAGA
>NW_018397276.1:626305-626432 GCF_002168275.2 Theobroma umbraticum
GCACAATGTAAATGCTATGTCAATTAGGGTTCAAATAAGAAATAAAGATATTCTTACCTTATTGTTGCAATGGCATGGCTACATGGCAGTAAATCTGTTTGGAACTCACAACATGAGCACATCTTCG
>NW_018397276.1:626532-626624 GCF_002168275.2 Theobroma umbraticum
TAGCATAAATTAATAGTTGTTCATTCACATTTGGAGATGACTTTAACTTTTCAACCGCCTTGTAGAAGTCTTTCGGCTTTTGATTACATTGC
>NW_018397276.1:626634-626791 GCF_002168275.2 Theobroma umbraticum
TATGTGGGTAGACATTGTCCTTTGTAGTAAAGGGGGTAACAATTTTTGAAAGGCAAAAATTGCCTCCATTGCCCAGAACTATAAGTCAAATGTAACCATTACCTAATAGTAAATGATGAACGAGTGCAACCATAAATTATTGTGTCAAAAGGAAGCT
>NW_018397276.1:626801-627253 GCF_002168275.2 Theobroma umbraticum
ACGTGACAGTACTTGTATCACCCGTGTGAATCCATAAATGTTGTAGCTTAAACGATTATCCTTTTGCAAGTTGAAGGCAGACAATTCAACCCTTCAATAGGTAGTCCTCGATTAGTCTTTAAACATAGTGATCTCAGGGGAAGACATTCCAAGTGTTGATGTCCTCCACTAATGACCAGAGCTAAGGTGTCACTCGTCGGTAGTCTTGACCAAGTAAAATGTTATTTGTGATCAAGATGAGTGCCATCTTGTTCGTGTCTTTTGGTCACCAAAAGTTGTGTCCTTGGTCTGATAATGCTTAATAGTTTTCTGCCTTTTCCAATATCTCACATGAATTTCATCAGGAACAACCTCATATGGTTGTGTGAATACATCAGGCATTTAACCAAACTTGAGTATGGTGATAAGGCAGAACTCCTGCTTTAATATATGCACCTTGCTCTTGCCAATGG
>NW_018397276.1:627338-627435 GCF_002168275.2 Theobroma umbraticum
ATCATGATGTTATGCAATAGACCAGCATAAAATTAGCCTTGTGGATATATGTCTAGCAACATTTCGAAGTACATATGCTTGGCTGCATCGAACTCCC
>NW_018397276.1:627445-630047 GCF_002168275.2 Theobroma umbraticum
GAGAGTCTCATTGATATAATGTAGTTACGACCACTTATAGTGAGTGTTAATAGAGACCTTGAATGCCCACTTCTCCCTTGGCATAAGAAGCAAGCCATCAAGATCATCATACTATCTGGACTGCATCTGCAAAACATGGCACTCATGCACCATTCAGTTAACCCATAATGTGCAACACGGTATACTAAAGAAAGAAATAAATGTTGTTACACGCTATGCATATCGTGTAAAATGTTGTTACACACCATGCATATCAAGTAAATTGTTGTTAAATGCCATGCATGTCAAGTAAGTAAAATATTGTTACGCGCCATGTATACTAAGTCAAGTATTGTTACATGCCAACCATGGCATGTCGTGAAATGCCAATCACAAAATTATTGTCTCGTTGCACGAATTGCCTTAAAATACACAATATGGTGACAAGCCAACCATGGCGTGTCACGACACGCCAATCACTGCAGTTACTAACACGTTACATGAACTGCCCTAAAATACCCAATGCAGTGACATGGTAAAAACCCCAAAAACTAGTTAACCCACTACACGCTAGATCAAATGTTGCAGTTCATGTTACAAGATATGCACCTCTTCAAAACTTTGGTACGACCATAAACCATGTCAGCAAAAAATTGTTGTAGTTCTCTATCTCCACAATTTACCTAAAAACCATAAAATCATGAAGAAAACAATTAAAACATAACATATGCAAAAGCACGAACATATCACAGCAACCCAACAAAAAATGAATCAACAAAAGAAAGTTTTAATTTTGTACTGGTTGACCTCTTTACTAACAACTGACATTATTCTTTTGATCTCATTAAGCTTGCAAAGAACAAAGTCAAACACTTTGGTTCTTTTAAGAATAAGGAATGAATCAAACTCTCATAGTTCTTTGACATAGATGCTTGCGAATTCTGAAAAATATATAATTAAAATGAAATGGCCTTATAATATTCATTCATTTCATTGAAGTTCAAAGAGTTTCCTTGTTATTTGTCTGTATTTTTTTTTCTATTTCAAACCATGGCATGTCACATATTCAAGCCATGCCATGTCACATATTCCAACCATGGCATCTCATAAACTCTAAACCCTACCGTGTCAGATATTCTCATCGTGTCGTCTCACACATAATCACCCTGTTGTGTCACAGATTCCATCCATGGCGTGTCACAAACTCTGATCCTTGTCATGTGACATAACCTCACCATGTCATCTCACATATTCTCATCATGGCGTGTCACAAACTCTAAACTCTACCGCATCACAGTCGTGTCATATATTCTCACTGTCTCGTCTCACACATTATCACCTTTCATGTCATAGATTCCTTCCATGGCATATCACAAACTCTAAACCTTACCGTGTCACAGATTCCCTCTATAGCATGTCACAAATTCTAAACACTGCCGTGTCATATATGCTCACCATGCCATCTCACATATTCACACCATGGCATGTCACATATTCACACCATGGCATGCCACATTCTCACACTAGCACGTCACATATTCTAACCACGTCGTCTCACATATTCCTATCGAGTCATGTCACATATTCTCACCTTGCTGTGTCACATATTCCCTCCACGGTGTGCCACAAACTCTAAACCCTACCGTGTCAAAATCGTGTCACATATTCTCACTATGACATGTCACACATTCCCACCATGCCATGTCACACATTTCCACCATGCTGTTCCATGAACTCTAAATCCTGATCATGTCACACATTCACACATTCTTAAAGCTTTGGATTCATCACCACCGGTTCCGCGTTCAATTTAATATCACTCTTCTCGTATTATCTGAATGCCAAGTCTGAAATATGAAATACCATCTCCTACGATATGATTTTGTTTTGCACAAGCTTCTAAAAAAAATGGATGTTTTGTAGAAAATTAAAGGGAACAAATTCTTTGCAGATTTATTTTCCCTATTTTACGCATGTATGAGAGTGCGCGTCAATGAAGATGTCTCATGAAGGGCATTTTTGTCCTAAAATCTCTTCTCTTGTCTTAAAATAGTTAAAATTATTTGAAGGGTTATTTCTAAAAACACTTTATATTTAAGGGCTAAAAAAAAATTTTCCCTTAAGGGCTAAATTTAAATATAATGGATGCATAACTATTATTTAAATTTATATGCTATCTTAAACGTTTTGTTTAATTATTCAATTAAGAAAAGTTAGAATAATATCCAACATTAATTAATTGAATATTTGTTAATTAGTCCAAAATAATTAACAAAGTTGCATGTTGAAGCACCACATTTAAATGTAACAGAGAGGAAAAAGAACCAGTCCTAGATAAGAGGATAGTAAAAGGTTGTAATTATCCAAAAGATAAAAATGATAGTAAATGGTTGTGCATATCTATTTTCTATGACTATTTTAGTAATGCTTCTCAAGTAATTCGGTGGATTTCAATGAAAAATTAGTTTTCTCAAAAGATATGACTAAATGCCATGCTATTGAAATTTATTTTTTATTTTGGCTAGTAAAGAGATGTGATTTTATTTATAGCTTTAACGATAGTAAACATTAAAATAGACTCTTGAAAGAGACAACTGTACTGAAGCTTTAGAACTCTGAAAAT
>NW_018397276.1:630384-630590 GCF_002168275.2 Theobroma umbraticum
CTCAGTTAAAATTGCCTTCAACCTTGATTTCTTTTCGTACTTTCTTTTAATAGTTAATGGCCCCTTGTTTAATAGCCAAAGCTTCTGTAGCTAGTGGAGAGTCCACTGTCACCCTTTGGCTATAAGCAGCATCAAAGTTGATTTTCACCCAACCTTCTTCTGGACAACACCATTTCACTGGAGCTGCACTGTTTAATTTCCTCATT
>NW_018397276.1:630820-631166 GCF_002168275.2 Theobroma umbraticum
TTGATCATTAAGTAAAAGTAAACTTAAGGTAAAATATTAATCCACTAAGAATTGTAAGTATGCAGCCCAAGAATAATGATTGCTTGTAAAGTGAGATCAATTCATTATTCTCATTTTTTATTTGGCTAAAAATATTTTTTGCAGTGTGTCTTTTATTATTCAAAACAAAATAAATAATAAAATGGCAACCAAAGGAATTTTGATGTAAAAAAAAATTTGTTTCGTTATTCCAAACAAATCAAAGGAAAATGGAACGCTAACCTTAAGTCTAACCCCATCATCATAGTAAACCGACAAAGTAGACTTAGAGCACTAAATTAAAATTATTGATTAGACAAATGATGTT
>NW_018397276.1:631412-631530 GCF_002168275.2 Theobroma umbraticum
GTCATTGATAATGGTAAATCTATTTGTGACGGATTATTTTGTCGTTACATTAATGATCGAAATATTCATCCACCACTCTAATGGGAAAGACTCAAATCTGTTGGCAAGGTAGTCATTG
>NW_018397276.1:631630-631817 GCF_002168275.2 Theobroma umbraticum
CTTGTATCACCCGTGTGAATCCATAAATGTTGTAGCTTAAATGATTATCCTTTTGCAAGTTTAAGGCAGACAATTCAACCCTTCAATAGGTAGCCCTTGATTAGCCTCTAAACATAGTGATCTAAGGGGAAGACATTCCGTGTGTTGATGTCCTCCACCAATGACCAGAGCTAAGGTGTCACTCGTC
>NW_018397276.1:631827-635266 GCF_002168275.2 Theobroma umbraticum
ACCAAGTAAAATGTTATTTGTGATCAAGATGAGTGCCATCTTGGTCGTGTCTTTTGGTCACCGAAAGTTGTGTCCTTGGTTTGATAATGCTTAATGGTTTGCTGCCTTTTCCAATATCTCACATGAATTTTGTTAGGAACAACCTCATATGGTTGTGTGAATACATCAGGCATTTAATCAAACTTGAGTCTGGTGATAAGGCAGAACTCCTGCTTTAATATATGCACCTTGCTCTTGCCAATGGCAAACCATACCTCATGGTCCATTGACTTTGTCTAGTGATTAAACGAATCATGATGTTATGCAATAGACCAGCATAAAATTAGCCTTGTGGATATATGTCTGGCAACATTTCGAAGCACATATGCTTGGCTGCATCGAACTCCCCTTTCTCTTGGAGAGTCTCATTGATATAATGTAGTTATGACCACTTACAGTGGGTGTTAATAGAGACCTTGAATGCCCACTTCTCCCTGGGCACAAGAAGCAAGCCATTAAGATCATCATACTATCTGGACTGCATCTGCAAAACATGGCACTCATGCACTATTCAGTTAACCCATAATGTGCAACACAGTATACTAAAGAAAGAAATAAATGTTGTTACACGCTATGCATATCGAGTAAAATGTTGTTACACACCATGCATATCAAGTAAAATGTTGTTACATGCCATGCATGTCAAGTAAGTAAAATATTGTTACACGCCATGTATACTAAGTCAAGTATTGTTACATGCCAACCATGGCATGTCGTGATATGCCAATCACAAAATTATTGTCTCATTGCATGAATTGCCCTAAAATACACAATATGGTGACAAGCCAACCATGGCATGTCACGACACGCCAATCACTACAGTTACTAACTCGTTACATTAACTGCCCTAAAATACCCAATGCGGTGACATGGTAAAAACCCCAAAAACTAGTTAACCCATTAGACGCTAGATCAAATGTTGCAGTTCATGTTACACGATATGCAGACACAGACCCTCTTCAAAACTTTGGTACGACCATAAACCATGTTAGCAAAAAAATGTTGTAGCTCTCTATCTCCACAATTTACCTAAAAACCATAAAATCATGAAGAAAACAATTAAAACATAACATATGCAAAAGCACGAACATATCACAACAACCCAACAAAAAACGAATCAACAAAAGAAAGTTTTAATTTTAGACTGGCTGACCTCTTTACTAACAACAGATATTGTTCTTGTGATGTCATTAAGCTTGCAAAGAACAAAGTCAAACACTTTGGTTCGTTTAGGAATAAGGAATGAATCAAACTCTCATAGTTCTTTGACACAGATGCTTGCGAATTCTGAAAAATATATAATTAAAATGAAATGGCCTGATAATATTCATTCATTTAATTGAAGTTCAAAGAGTTTCCTTGTTATTTGTATGTATTTTTTTTTCTATTTGAAACCATGGCATGTCACATATTCAAACCATGCCATGTCACATATTCCAACCATGGCATCTCATAAACTCTAAAGCCTGCCGTGTCAGATATTCTCATCGTGCCGTCTCACATATTATCACCTTGTTGTGTCACAGATTCCATCCATGGCGTGTCACAAACTCTGATCCCTGTCGTGTGACATAACCTCGCCATGTCATCTCATATATTCTCATCATGGCGTGTCACAAACTCTAAACCCTACCGCATCATAGTCGTGTCGTATATTCTCATCGTCTCATCTCACACATTTTCATCTTTCATGTCATAGATTCCTTCCATGGCATATCACAAACTCTAAACCTTACCGTGTCACAGATTCCCTCTATAACATGTCACAAATTCTGACCACTGCCGTGTCATATAGGCTCACCATGCCGTTTCACATATTCACACCATGGCATGTCACATATTCACACCATGGCATGCCACATATTCACACCATGGCATGCCACATATTCACACCATGGAATGTCACATTCTCACACTAGCATGTCACATATTCTAACCACGTCGTCTCACATATTCCTATCGAGTCATGTCACATATTCTCACCTTGCTGTGTCACATATTCCCTCCATGGTATGCGACAAACTCTAAACCCTACTGTGTCACAATCGTGTCACATATTCTCACTATGACATGTCACACATTCCCACCATGCCGTGTCACACATTCCCACCATGCTGTTCCATAAACTCTAAATCCTGATCATGTCACACATTTGCACATTCTCAAAGCTTTGGATTCATCACCACCAGTTTCACGTTCAGTTTAATATCACTATTCTCGTATTATCTGAATGCCAAGTCTGAAATATCTGAAATACCATCTCCTACGATATGATTTTGTTTTGTGCAAGCTTCAAAAAAAAATGGATGTTTTGTAGAAAATTAAAGGGAACAAATTCTTTGCAAATTTATTTTCCCTATTTTACGCATGTATGAGAGTGCGCGTCAATGAAGATGTCTCACGAAGGGCATTTTTCTCCTAAAATCTCTTATCTTGGCTTAAAATAGTTAAAATTATTTAAAGGGTTATTTCCAAAAACACTTTATATTTAAGGGCTAAAAAAAAATTTTCCCTTGAGGGCTAAATTTAAATATAATGGATGCATAATTGTTATTTAAATTTAAATTTATATGCTATCTTGAACGTTTTGTTTAATTATTCAATTAAGAAATGTTAGAATAATATCCAACATTAATTAATTGAATATTTGCTAATTAGTCCAAAATAATTAACAAAGTTGCATGTTGAAGCACCACATTTAAATGCAACAGAGAGGAAAAAGAACCAGTCCTAGATAAGAGGATAGTAGAAGGTTGTAATTATCCAAAAGATAAAAAATGATAGTAAATGGTTGTGCATATCTATTTTCTGTGATTGTTTTAGTAATGCTTCTCAAGTAATTTGGTGGATTTCAATGAAAAATTAGTTTTCTCAAAAGATATGACTAAATGCCATGCTACTGAAATTTAATTTTTATTTTGGCTAGTAAAGAGATGTGATTTTATTTATAGCTTTAATGATAGTAAACATTAAAACAGACTCTTGAAAGAGACAACTATACTGAAGCTTTAGAACTCTGAAAATACAATTAAATCATGGAGGCACTAGTAAACCTTCTCTAGTCATATAATTTCAACAAATGAGGTTGGTGGTTGTCTAACCAACCATTCTTGCACATCCCCATTTTAGATTGGTTTGCAACCTAATCCATAGCTAAGTTGGTCTTCCTTCTTAATAAACTAAATTTCTTTTCTAGGACTTTTCTCAATAGTTGATATCAATCTCAGTTAAAATTGCCTTCAACCTTAATTTTTTTTCGTACTTTCTTTTAATAGTCAATGGTCCCTTGTTTAATAGCCAAAGCTTTTGTAGCTAGTGGAGAGTCCATTGTCACCCTTTGGCTATAAGCAGCATCAAAGTTGATTTTCACCCACCCTTCTTCTGGACAACACCATTTCAC
>NW_018397276.1:635276-641791 GCF_002168275.2 Theobroma umbraticum
CTGTTTAATTTCCTCATTTCCCCCGACTACCTTATTGCCTTGCTACTTAGATTTCTAATAGCATCTTTTCAATGTTATACTACTGACATTTCCAATAAATTCTTTTCATAATTGAGAAGCCAAGATAGAGATGTAAAGAATTCTAGAAGCAAGTTAATTGAAGCTATTTAAGGTCCCAATTTAGATGCCATTTTTATTAGTAATTGTTTACCACTATTCAAAATTTATTAAATAAACTTCTCAAGTTTTGATCATTAAGTAAAAGTAAACTTAAGGTAAAATATTAATCCACTAAGAATTGCAAGTATGCAGCCCAAGAATAATGATTGCTTGTAAAGTGAGATCAATTCATTATTTTCATTTTTTATTTGGCTTAAAATATTTTCTACAGTGTGTCTTTTATTATTCAAAACAAAATAAATAATAAAATGGCAACCAAATGAATTTTGATGAAAAAAAAATTGTTTCTTTATTCCAAACAAATCAAAGGAAAATGGAACGCTAACCCTAAGTCTAACCCCATCATCATAGTAAACCGAAAAAGTAGACTTAGAGCACTAAATTAAAATTATTGATTAGACAAATGATGTTTTCAAAATGGAATCTTAACCATGAGTCTAGCCTAATTAATTGTTGTTGCAAATTTCCACAAACTCCAACAAGAAAGACATAAAATACACTACAAAAATATAGAGTATTACTAACAGAATTTTTTGTCAAGAATGAATAAGATTCTGTTGGTATTTTACAATGTTGATGGAAAAATTAACAAAATTTTTTGTTGACAATTAATCAAAAATGTTGTCATTGATAATGGTAAATCTATTTGTGACGGATTATTTTGTCGTATATTAATGATCGAAAGTTTCATCCACCACTCTAATGGGAAAGACTCAAATCTGTTGGCAAGGTAGTCATTGATGTCAGTTAAAATTGGTCAGTAAATTCTATCAGTAACATTACCAATGAAATTTCATCTAGTCAGTATTTACGTCGTTGATTACCGATGGAATCAATTCGTCAACAATTTCATCAGTAAATATAGATGGAATTGCCAACAGAGCCAACTATGAAGCTTACAATCAATATCCTTCAACAATGGCAATAATTCAGGTTGTATTCCATCAGTATTTCGTATGAACTCCGTCGATGATTTGGTTGGTAACTGATAAAGTCCACTATTAATAGATCAAATCCATTGGCAATTCCGTTGGTAATACCTACAGAGCTTTTTTTTTGTTTGGGAATTAAATTTTGTCCTATTCGTAATAAAATTATTATATGAAGATGTTATGGATAAAGTAAACATATAGTCAACATATATACGCATGTAGAAAATAGGGCAAAATACCCCACACCCTTAAGTTTTAATCGAAATTCCTAGTGGGTCCATTAGTTTTTGAAATGGATACTCTGTCTTAAAATAATATCATTCGCTGGACACATAGGTCCAGCTGTTATTCAGCCATTAGTGTTTTTGTGAGTTTGATGACATGGCAATATTAAAATTATAATTTTACCTTTTACTAATTTTAAAAATTACTTATACATATTTTTTATTAATTTAGTTTTATTATTTTTATTAATTATTATATTTTTTAGGGTTTAGGAAGTATGTTAGAGAGCGCTAGTTGATGCTCTTTTTTTGGGGAGTTCGGTGTTTTCTTTTTTTTTTAACAAAAAAAAGAATAGTTTTTTAATCCTTTCATAATCTTTCTTAATAGTGTTTACAATTTTGGGACAAAGTATCCTTATCAAAAACTAATGGACTTGTATGAAATTTCAATTAAAACATAGGGGCATGAGAGTATTTGACCTTAGAAAATATGAAAATCTAATACAAATCATTATCAATAAAAAAATTCCAAATGAAATCTGAGTGATCTTATTTATTGGATTTGGGTATTTTTGAAAGGCTAGGATATTTTTGAAAACTAGGAAATAATTATGATTTTGATGTTTTGGTGTGTCTAAGGGGAGAATAGAAGCTATTGATGCATTGCTGAGCTGGAGGATAATTAGAGGCTAAAGGTTGAGCTTAATTGTAGTGTGCCTCCAATTATTGAGGTGAATGGGATTTAATTAAATGCATGTGATGCATTTCGCACAATGTATGCATTGTCATAGTACTTAAATGTTGTGTGTATGCCTGGATGAGAATGCCTAGGCTAGAGACTTGATATGTATATAATATATATATTTGTGTGCATGTGTATATGTATGTTTGCCTAGAGGTATGTGCCTAGGCTAGAGAACAAGTATAATTGTGTGCCTAGATGAGAATGCCTAAGCTAACTAGTTATTTGTAAGAGTAAATCTGTGTCTGTGTGAATTGTAGTGAGCCACATGGTGCCACTGTATTGGGACCCATGGTATGTAGGACCTAGAGGAAGAGGCCTACACATAGTATGATATGAATTATGAATTAAGGACTATGCCAAATTGTGATGAATGGATTGCCTGCTTAAGTATATGGGCATGATATGTATTTAGGTTAATGGCACAACAATCAAGTGATATTGATTATGTGGGGCCAAAAAGCCATGATTGCTTATGGATAGGATTTGTTTGTGAATGTCCACGTATTTGCGGTTGATTGAGGATAAGTATAAGGCTATTAATCCATTATTGGTATGACTGAATGCGATCAATACCATGTGGGGTTATGAGCATGAGGGCCTAGAGATTGATTACGTTTTGTTTGATGATACCTTCATGTGATTTGTTTCTCTGTCGATAGGCCACCGTGAATGATCTGACTATGTAGATGGCAAGATGACTTATTTGATTCCAATTGATCATGATAACATGCATCAAAAATGGCATGATCTAATTTGAATGTGAAATTATGGTGATTGACCATCAATGATATTTGATGGAATGCCTCAGAAAAAGAAACTATTTGTAAATGAGATTTGAAGTTGGGCTCAACAATTAAGGTGTGCCCATGAAGCCTAGTTGGATGATAATAGCTTTAAGGATAAGCTTTGAATTGATATGATTGGTTATAAGAACATAGAACTTGGAAATTTCCAGATATGATATGCTGTTGATATGTGATCCAGCAAACTTGATTATGATGATTTGTACATATAGGATATTTAGATGATCCTCACATCTTTGAATGGGAGATGTTTGAATATGAATTTCTTATGGCTAGATAGGCCTAAATATGATATATATAAATAAGGAATATTATGTTGTGATAACGTCCCCCCACTAAGTATTAGATGACTCGCCCCTTTATTGTACCATGTGCATATAAAAGAGGCTATGGAGTTTTGTGGCAAGTGTCATCGATTTTACAGACACGTAATTAGCATCTAATAGGTTTCCTTCGAACATGTCACTCCACTAAGTTTGTGTAGGCTTTTTGCCTTCAAGTTTGATTTGATGTAAATATGTCAAGCATGATGTGCCATTTAAATTATATAAGGGATGTTATCTACGAACCCAATTTGATGTCCAATGTCTGTCCTTTGAACATTTGCTTGGACTGTAAGCCAAGGATAATGTAATATATTTGAATTTGTTACAAATATTTGATTATAAATCCCTTGGCATTTCATTTATATGGTTGTGAACTTTGAGGCTTGCTTGGGTCTTGTGGGCTTGCCTGCTAGGTTCGTGTGTCGTTCATGGCCCCCAAGTTTAGGTTGTGACAAAGTTGGTATCAGAGCGCTTAGCTTAAAGATTCTTAGGTTTTTCTATGTGTGTCAGCCAAGTGTTGGGATTAGTGTAGAGTCTTGCTCATCGTTGGTGATTGTAGCACTAATTATGAGTAGAAGGCTACATGAATTCCCAAGTCGTTAGGAAAGCTTACCTTTCGAACATTGAGATATGAATGTTAGACATGGGATGCTTTGGTTCGGGCAAGGATGCGACCCTGAATGGATGAGCCATTGTTAAGAGGATTTTGGGGTAAGAAGCTCTTAAAGAGATGTTAATGGGAATGTACTCCTACGACTTCTAGTCATAATGGATAAAGTGGGACTGTTAGGTCCACTAGAATTGGATGACATGTTAAAGGAGATGGTTTGAATGCCTTTGATAGCAATTTGTATATTTTAATATGCATTGAGAAAAGTGCATTGGGTTAATGTTTGGACGTTTTGTGTTTAGGATTATGGACAATCGACCTAAAGCTATAGGTACGTGAATTAGCCAAAAAGGGGTAAGCCTCGATGTTTATCATAGATGATAAATTGCCTTGACCTGATGAGGCTAATAAGCAAATTAACTCTATGGATGAGTTTAAATTTCACCAAGTGGGCATGATTAATTGCATTAAACAATGCATAAAAGTGAATGTAGATAGAGAGAGAGAGAGAGAGAGGTTACGGTGTAGGCCATAAGAAGACCTATCACCGAATGCCCTTTTTAAAATTATTAGGGACATTGAATAAATGAAGGTTACCATGTGATTGTGAAAGTCGGCAATTGAAGGATCTACAATTTGATGATTTGAGCTTCACAAATATTTGGAGTATGATTGTTTGGCTTCAAAATATGCTTAGAAGATGATTTCAGCATAGCATCTGAACATGGAGAACGTACATTTGAATGGAGATTTTGGAGTATGTATTTGCAAAGGAAAGTAAGCCTTCTAAATGGTGGTATACATGATCATGAACCATTAGAGGCTTACTGAATATATGAGCGTATTTGTGGAGTTTTAAAAGTTATGAATTGATGTGTATGATATGGAAGAAAACATCCTATAGAGGGATTTTTTTCTAATTGGTGGAATGTGTACATAATTCTTGTACAGTTTAGATTAAGATCAGTATACTTTACTAGATTTGATGATATCAATTATCGGGGTGAATCGATTAGATGCCATTAATATGGTGTGAGCCTCGAATTATAGGAGATTATGGATGTTTGTTACAATGATCATGAAAAGTTTAAGGGTAATCATTTGCAAATATGCTAAGCTAGTCTTGTATGGTCCTAATTGAGGACAAAGATGCTTTCGAAGATTCATTAACAATGTCCATTAAGACCAATGAGTTGAAATGGTCTTCAGCATCAGTCAAGTTGTTGAAGTTATGAATGGCTTTGAGAATAAGATTTTGATATTTTAATCCTCAAATGGATTTTTCATTAAAGATATAAGCCATGGAGTGGTGATTTGATGGAAAGATACGCTCAGGTTGAGTGGCCTGATTGAAATGTGTATTGTCGATGATATTGTCAATAACTAACGTACTTGAAATCGGTTTTATATTTTGGGAGACAATGATTTTAAAGATTTGAAATATGTTTAGAAATCTTTTCGTCTAGTGATTGTGGTTTGAATGAACAACTCTCAGGTAATGTATTGATGGTTATGGCTATAAGTGCGACCTTATGCCCAAACTTTGGACCCCACTATAACGAACTAAGTGCTGGCTTTGTGGGAAGAATGATTGCAAAAAACGTAAGTTTAGTAGAATGGAGATTCCTACCTTATGACCTTGATATTTCGTTAGTGGCTTCGGCATTAGACAATGACTTTTATGTGGTATCACTGAATTTATCACTGGACATGTTTGTTCTGATGACGTAAGTATTTGATATTACCTTGGGAGGATTGGTTTTTTGTATGTGTTAACTGGGCAACTTTGATTTGAATGAGCTTCTCGAGATTTGCTTAATCAATGAATCTGATTGAGATATCAGATATGAGCCTAGATAATGAAGCTAACTACTAGAGTAAAAGATAATTTGATAAGATAATATTAAGCCTAATCATGAGGATGAATCTGGATGGCCATGAGTGGCTTATAAGCAATTGAGGTAGTATATAAGTATATACCCTCGATGAAAACTGTAATCAATGGATAAGGGTGGGACCTTGGAATTGTATGGTCGCTACTTCTTTAGCCATTAAACCACACGTTATGGACTTGTGTCCATTATGTGGATGTCCTTGGTAAGGCAGTTTAAGAAGTTCCTCTCTAAGGGGAAAGTGATAAAGCTTAAGGGCCTAAGGGATACGTATGAATGTTGGAGTAAGGGACTAAATTGTCACGTAGTATATGGATTTACTAAAAGGATAACAATAGACAAGAATGTGGTTTCGAGGTGATGATTTTTTGCCACTATGTAGTACCGATGATGTTCCTATTTTAATGTGCCTATGGATGTAGAGTACACGAAGACAAATGATAGCTTGATTATGATAAGGCACAAGTTGGATTGCGATCCGTAGCATTTGATGTTTTGATTTGTGAGTTGGAAGAAACAACTAAGTAAGATTGTAATCGTGCTTATGGCTGACATTTTGTGCTTAAAAAGCACTGATTGTGTGTTACATCCCTAATATGAGTTTGATGAGCAATATTGTCTCTCAAAAATGTATGATGTCAAAAGGTGTGGTACAAGTAGACCCTAGTAACTAGAAACAATGGAGAAACAACTAAAGCACTTACTAATTAATGAGACATGTGAATTGCTTAGAGGGATTTTTGGGTGTTAAGTTAGATTTTCAAACTTTTGGAAGACTTAAGACTTCTTACAGGGAAAAATGT
>NW_018397276.1:641891-645330 GCF_002168275.2 Theobroma umbraticum
GACGTTTTGTGTTTAGGATTATGGATGATCGACCTAAAGCTATAGGTACGTGAATTAGCAAAAAAGGGGCAAGCCTCGATGTTTATCATAGATGATATATGGCCATGACTTGATGAGGCTAATAAGCAAATTAGCTCCATGGATGAGCTTAAATTTCACCAAGCAGGCATGATTAATTGCATTAAACAATGCATAAAAGTCAATGTAGAGAGAGAGAGAGAGAGGTTACGGTGTAGGCCATAAGAAGACCTATCACCGAACGCCCTTTTTAAAATTATTGGGGACATTGAATAAATGAAGGTTACCATGTGATTGTGAAATTTGACAATTGAAGGATCTACAATTTGATGATTCGAGATTGACAAATTTTTGGAGTATGATTGTTTGGCTTCGAAATATGCTTAGAAGATGATTTCGGCATACCATCTGAACATGGAGAACGTACATTTGAGTGGAGATTTTGGAGTATGTATTTGCAAAGGAAAGTAAGCCTTCTAAATTGTGGTATACATGATCATGAACCATTAGAGGCTTACTGAATATATGAGCATATTTGTGGAGGTTTAAAAGTTATGAATTGCTGTGTATGATATGGAACAAAACATCCTATAGAGGGATTTTTTTCTAATTGGTGGAATGTCTACATAATTCTTGTACAGTTTAGATTAAGATCAGTATACTTTAGTAGATTTGATGATATCAATTATCGGGGTGAATCGATTAGATGCCATTAAATATGGTGTGAGCCTCGAATTATGGGAGATTATGGATGTTTGTTACAATGATCATGAAAAGTTTAAGGGTAATCATATGAAAATATGCTAAGCTAGTCCTGTATGGTCCTAATTGAGGACAAAGATGGTTTCGGAGATTTGTTAACAATGTCCATTGAGACCAATGAGTTGAAATGTTCTTCAGCATGAGTCAAGTTGTTAAAGTTATGAATGGCTTTGAGAATAAGCTTTTGATTTTTTAATCCTCAAATGGATTTTTCATTAAAGATATGAGCCATGGAGTGGTGATTTGATGGAAAGACACGCTCAGGTTGAGTGGCCTGATTGAAACGTGTACTGTTGATGATATTGTCAATGACTAACGTACTTGAAAACAATTTTATATTTTGGGAGACAATGATTTTAAAGATTATGTCTCAGATTTGAAATATGTTTAGAAATCCTTTAGTCTAGTGATTGTGGTTTGAATGAACATATCTCAGGTAATGTATTGATGGTTATGGCTATAAGTGTGACCTTAGGCCCAAACTTTGGACCCCACTATAACGAACTAAGTGCTGGCTTTGTGGGAAGAATGATTGCATATAGCGTAAGTTTAGTAGATTGGAGATTCCTACCTTATGACCTTGATATTTCGTTAGTGGCTTCGGCATTAGACAATGACTTTTATGTGGTATTACTAAATTTATCACTGGATGTGTTTCTTCTGATGACGTAAGTATTTGATATTACCTTGGGAGGATTGGTTTTTTGTATGTGTTATCTGGGCAACTTTGATTTGATTAGCTTCTAGAGATTTGCTTAATCAATGAATCTGATTGAGATATCAGATATGAGCCTAGATAATGAAGCTAACTACTATAGTAAAAGATATATTTGATAAGATAATATTAAGCCTAATCATGAGGATGAATCTGGATGGCCATGAGTGGCTTATGAGCAAATGAGGTAGTATATAAGTATATACCCTCCATGAAAACTGTAATCAGTGGATAAAGGTGGGACCTTGGAATTGTATGGTCGCTACTTCTTTAGGCATTAAACCACACGTTATGGACTTGTGTCCGTTATGTGGATGTCTTTGGTAAGGTAGTTTAAGAAGTTCCTCTCTAAGTGGAAAGTGATAAAGCTTAAGGGCCTAAGGAATACGTATGAATGTTGGAGTGCGGGACTAAATTGTCACGTAGTATATGGATTTGCTAAGAGGATAACAATAGACAAGAATGTGGTTTCGAGGTGATGATTTTTTGCCACTATGTAGTACCGATGATATTCCTATTTTAATGTGCCTATGGATGTAGAGTATACGAAGACAAATGATAGCTTAATTATGATAAGGCACAAGTTGGATTGCGATCCATAGCATTTGATGTTTTGATTTGTGAGTTGGAAGAGACAACTAAGTAAGATTGCAATCGTGCTTATGGCTAACATTTTGTGCTTAAAAAGCACTGATTGTGTGTTACGTCCCTAATATGAGTTTGATGAGCAATATTGTCTCTTGAAAATGTATGACATCAAAAGGAGTGGCACAAGTAGACCTTAGTAAGTAGAAACAGTTGAGAAACAACTAAAGCACTTACTAATTAATGAGACATGTGAATTGCTTAGAGACTGGTCAAATGCTTTGATGATTTGATTGCAACTACACTGGAATGCTTCAGTTATGTATGTGCTGACTGAAAAAAATGGACAACAATTATTAAGTGTTAAATTGTGATTTTAAGTATGGAATAGCATCCATAATTGGATGGTCAATTCGAGCTAACGAGGTGTGTGCTCAAAGATTTGTTAACAGCTGACGTGCTGGATTGCGGAATCTCTTAGAGATTCATATTTAGATCTAACCAAAATTTGACTAAACTGATGATCTTAAGTCTAAAGGTCCATGGAGCCATGTGATATTTTGATGTGTTTTGAGGTGTAAAAATTTTGAGGACGAATATTAGTGCTTTGTGATTGCAAAGCAAGACATGTCTGAAATATGAACCAATTTTTATTTGATGTGGAGTCGCGTAAGCATAATAATGTCATTTTGAATTATAGTTATAATTGTTATGCATACTTGTGGACTATTTGATATGACTTGATGTATATCAATGAATATGATTGCAGCTCAAGATTCTAATTGATAATGCATACTTGTGAGATGATGTAGTACCCTTGGGTTAAGCTTGCTTTTATATGATGCTTGAATTATTCATCATTGGAAATGCTTTTAAATATGTTGAAGCTCATTACTTGGATTAAGTAAAATTCAAGGATGAATTTTTTATAAAGAGGGGAGAATATGACATGGCCTACACGTAATGTTGGCCAAGTGATTTGAGGAGTTATTTATGTTTTGATTAATATGAATATGTCTAATGAGTAATGACTATGAATGTGGGTGTAAATTAAGATCCGTAATGAAATTGTGTAGATGTTCGGCACTTTGACATTTAAGTATGCCATTAAGGTAAATAACAATGGAAATGATGAATTAATCCAATAGATTGAGGATTTGATTTAACTTGATGTATATTTGAGGATGTGTATGAGTAATTTGAATTATATCAGTTATTTGAGGTACAAAATTAACAAAGAATGGATTTTTGGGTGTTAAGTTAGATTTTCAAACTTTTGGAAGACTTAAGACAACTTACAGGGAGAAATGTATCGATACATCCCCTCATGTATTAATACATCCTAGGTAGGAAGAACAA
>NW_018397276.1:645365-645566 GCF_002168275.2 Theobroma umbraticum
GAATTTTATTGATACATTTAAGGAATTCTATTGATGCATTGCCTTAATGTATCAATACTTTTGAAGTAGAAAATGATCGGGACCATTCTGCTTGAAATGTATAGATGCATTGCCACAATGTATCGATACATTTTTTTGAAATAATAAGTAGATGTATTGATACATTGCCCAATGTATTGATACATCAGAGAGAAAAGTCAA
>NW_018397276.1:645666-646036 GCF_002168275.2 Theobroma umbraticum
ACACAAACTTAGTGGAGTGACATGTTGGAAGGAAACCTATTAGATGCTAATTACGTGTCTGTAAAATTGATGACACTTGCCACAAAACTCCATAGCCTTTTTTATATGCACATGGTACAATAGAGGGGCGAGTCATCTTATACTTAGTGAGGGGACGTTATCACAGCATAATATTCCTTATTTATATATATCATATTTAGGCCTATCTAGCCATAATAAATTCATATTCAAATATCTCCCATTCAAAGATGTGAGGATCATCCAAATATCCTATATGCACAAATCATCATAGTCAAGTTTGCTGGATCACATATCAACAGCATATCATATCTGCAAATTTCCAAGTTCTATGTTCTTATAACCAATCATA
>NW_018397276.1:646046-646155 GCF_002168275.2 Theobroma umbraticum
GCTTATCCTTAAAGCTATTATCATCCAACTAGGCTTCATGGGCACACCTTAGTTGTTGAGCCCAACTTCAAATCTCATTTACAAATAGTTACTTTTTCTGAGGCATTCC
>NW_018397276.1:646165-646324 GCF_002168275.2 Theobroma umbraticum
ATTGATGGTCAATCACAATAATTACACATTCAAATTAGATCATGCCATTTTTTATGCATGTTATCATGATCAATTGATATCAAATAAGCCATCTTGCCATGGACATAGTCAGATCATTCACGGTGGCCTATCGGCAAAGAAACAAATCACATGAAGGTA
>NW_018397276.1:646334-646559 GCF_002168275.2 Theobroma umbraticum
AAACGTAATCAATCTCTAGGCCCCCATGCTCAAATCCACACATGGTATTGATCGCATTCAGTCATACCAATAATGGATTAATAGCCTTATACCTATACTCAATCAACCACAAATATGTGGACATTCACAAACAAATCCTATCCATAAGCAATCATGGCTCTTTGGCCCCATATAATCAATATCACTTGATTGTTGTGCCATTAACCTAAATACATATCATGCCCA
>NW_018397276.1:646585-646785 GCF_002168275.2 Theobroma umbraticum
CACAATTTGGCATAGTCCTTAATTCATAATTCATATCATACTATGTGTAGGCCTTTTGCTCTAGGTCCTACATACCATGGGTGCCAACACAGTGGCACCATGCGGCTCACCTCAATTCACACAGACACAGATTTACTCTTACAAATAACTAGTTAGCCTAGGCATTCTCATCTAGGCACACAATCATACTTGTTCTCTAG
>NW_018397276.1:646795-646904 GCF_002168275.2 Theobroma umbraticum
TACCTCTAGGCAAACATACATATACACATGCACACAAATATAAATATTATATACATATCAAGTCTCTAGCCTAGGCATTCTCATCCAAGCATACACACAACATTTAAGT
>NW_018397276.1:647125-647275 GCF_002168275.2 Theobroma umbraticum
AGACACATCAAAACATCAAAATCATAATTATTTCCTAGCTTTCAAAAATATCCTAGCCTTTTAAAAATACCCAAATCCAATAAATAAGATCACTTGGATTTCATTTGGAATTTTTTTATTGATAATGATTTGTATTAGATTTTCATATTT
>NW_018397276.1:647450-647771 GCF_002168275.2 Theobroma umbraticum
AACAAAGATTATGAAAGGATTAAAAAACTATTCTTTTTTTTGTAAAAAAAAAAAAGAAAACACCGAACTCCCCAAAAAAAGAGCATCAACAAGCGCTCCCTAACATGCTTCCTAAACCCTAAAAAATATGATAATTAATAAAAATAATAAAAATAAATTAGTAAAAAATATGTATAAGTAATTTTTAAAATTAATAAAGGGTAAAATGATCATTTTAATATTGCCATGTCATCAAACTCACAAAAACACTAATGGCCGACTAACGGCTGGACCTATGTGTCCAGTGAATGATATTCTTTTAAGACAGAGTGTCCATTTCAA
>NW_018397276.1:647781-647855 GCF_002168275.2 Theobroma umbraticum
ACCCACTAGGAATTTTGATTAAAACATAGGAGTGTGGGGTATTTTACCCTATTTTCTACATGCGTATATATGTT
>NW_018397276.1:647865-647987 GCF_002168275.2 Theobroma umbraticum
TTACTTTATCCATAACATCTTCATATAAAAATTTTATTACGAACAGGACAAAATTTAATTCCCAAACAAAAAAAAAGCTCTATAGGTATTACCAATGGAATTGCCAATGGATTTGATCTATT
>NW_018397276.1:647997-648111 GCF_002168275.2 Theobroma umbraticum
TTTATCAGTTACCAACCAAATCGTCGATGGAGTTCATACGAAATATTGATGGAATACAACCAGAATTATTGCCATTGTTGAAGGATATTGATTGTAAGCTTCATAGTTGGCTCT
>NW_018397276.1:648211-648396 GCF_002168275.2 Theobroma umbraticum
AGAGCCAACTATGAAGCTTACAATCAATATCCTTCAACAATGGCAATAATTCTGTTGGTATTCCATCAGTATCTCGTATGAACTCTGTCGACGATTTGGTTGGTAACTGATAAAGTCCGCTATTAATAGATGAAATCCATTTCCAATTCCGTTGGTAATACCTATAAAGCTTTTTTTTTTGTTTG
>NW_018397276.1:648428-648611 GCF_002168275.2 Theobroma umbraticum
TATTATATGAAGATGTTATGTATAAAGTAAACATATATACACATGTAGAAAATAGGGTAAAATACCCCACACCCCTAAGTTTTAATCGAAATTTCTAGTGGGTCCATTAGTTTTTGAAATGGACACTCTGTCTTAAAAGAATATTATTCTTTGGACACATAGGTCCAGCCGTTAGTCAGCCAT
>NW_018397276.1:648847-649057 GCF_002168275.2 Theobroma umbraticum
ATAATCTTTGTTAACGGTGTTTACATATTTGGGACAAAGTATCCTTGTCAAAAACTAATGGACTTGCATGAAATTTCAATTAAAACATAGGGGCATGAGATTATTTGGCCTTAGAAAATATGAAAATCTAATACAAATTATTATCAATAAAAAAATTCCAAATGAAATCCGAGTGATCTTATTTATTGGATTTGGGTATTTTGAAAGGCT
>NW_018397276.1:649325-649482 GCF_002168275.2 Theobroma umbraticum
TATTTGTAAGAGTAAATCTGTGTCTGTGTGAATTGTGGCGAGCCACATGGTGCCACTGTGTTGGCACCCATGGTATGTGGCACTTAGAGCAAGAGGCCTACACATAGTATGATATGAATTATAAGTTAAGGACTATGCCAAATTGTGATGAATGGAT
>NW_018397276.1:649582-649677 GCF_002168275.2 Theobroma umbraticum
TATCATTACCCATACCATCCCCCTAATGGGTTTGGCTATGGAAGGTAGTCTCAACATATGTAGTGGCAAGAAAATTAAAACATTATAACTAAACA
>NW_018397276.1:649687-650049 GCF_002168275.2 Theobroma umbraticum
GCCCCCACCCATGGATCACCTTGGTGATAGTAAACACATAAACACATAAAATAAATTATTATTCAGAAAGTTACCCTGCCAAGTAATTTTGTAATCACAATGACACTTCTCGAAGCAATCCCTCAAACACCACAAGGAGCAAAAACCCTAGCCAATCAAGTGCTTGGCCTCCAACGGTAGTACACACGATTGAACCTAAACGTTCAACTAAGGAGGGAGTTTTTAACTACATTTTATGCTAGCAAAGATTACAACTATTATCCTTCTCTTCTTTTTCACTATCTTAGTCGAACATTTCTTGAAAATTTCTTCATAAGCAATTTTCTCTTTCACACAAAGGGAGTGGTGGCAAAGTGAGAAAA
>NW_018397276.1:650061-650180 GCF_002168275.2 Theobroma umbraticum
TCTGAAAAAAACTAGGTTTTCTTTAATTGTGAAAAACTCTCATATGAAAAATATTTAAAATGTGGCTTATACAGTTAGGTTAAAATAACTTCAATTTTGCAATTAAGCACTCAATATCA
>NW_018397276.1:650618-650925 GCF_002168275.2 Theobroma umbraticum
TTTGACAACCTTTCAATGTACAATTTATTAGTGTAATTCATTCCTTCATCAATGCACAGTTTATTAGTGTAATTCATTCCTTCATCAATGTACAGTTTATTAGTGTCTACTTTTCTTCACCTTCATATTCGTTCTTGTAGTTATAGCATTAGCTTTATAGAGGGTTATGAAACCTTATTCATAATCTCCATGTCGCTTTGGCCAAAGACATCAACAAGCTTATGCTAACCAAGAATTGATAGATTATGTCCTTTAAAATACTTAAGGTGATGATTCCTATCTTGACCACTTATTTTCCATCACATGC
>NW_018397276.1:650967-651079 GCF_002168275.2 Theobroma umbraticum
CTCATTTTGGCATCCCTGGTTAAGCACCCGTAGGAATAAAATCAAAGCATATCAATCCACACATAAGATAACTTAGTGTCTCAAGTCTAGAGAGTATTTACACAATTGACAC
>NW_018397276.1:651089-651214 GCF_002168275.2 Theobroma umbraticum
TTGCATAGACACTAGAGCATATTAGCAAATGCAAATCTTATGGCAGGTCATGTTCAATGAACTTGTTCTCATAGGCAAACACCTATATTCTAGTTCCAAGTATCTCTATACTTCAATCTATGAGA
>NW_018397276.1:651314-651517 GCF_002168275.2 Theobroma umbraticum
AAATACTTGGAGGATGAGTTTCGCTCTTAATTTCCACCACCATCTTGAGTTCTCTTGGGAGACATGTCTTTGACTTAATTTTTGGTTTCCTTGGATGGACGAGGACATGTGCATTTCATTTTCAAGCACCATGTAATTTTAGATGTAGTTTCTATTGGTGTATCCTTGAGCCAATTAGATTGGTCAAGGAATATATGTTTTCA
>NW_018397276.1:651527-651629 GCF_002168275.2 Theobroma umbraticum
ATTTAATCACATAACTATATTTGATAAAGGTTTTCCTTCATGTTAGTGCTGTAATAAGGAGTTATTAAGTACTAATTAGATGACACCCATGGAACATAAAGG
>NW_018397276.1:651639-651791 GCF_002168275.2 Theobroma umbraticum
GAATTGTAAAGTTGTTACAATTATGAGATCTTTATGCATCAAAGCCATGTTCCTAAAATAGTTCTTGGTCGTTATTTTTTCAAGACAGGGTATTACTAATGCTCAAAGACTAGTACATGTTAAGCCTTCTAACTTAGGGAGTAAGCAATCGA
>NW_018397276.1:651808-651964 GCF_002168275.2 Theobroma umbraticum
TATGAGATATTTAACGATGACATATGGGTGTTTATTAGAGAACAAGCTCACTAATCTTGTCCCATTGTGAGAACTCCATTTGTTATTTCACTCATGTGTCTGTGGAATATGTTCTCATATGATAGTCATCCAACTAGTCCTCAGACTTAAGACACC
>NW_018397276.1:652146-652342 GCF_002168275.2 Theobroma umbraticum
ACTAGATGCCTAAACAGGGAGTTTTTGGTAATGCCATAAAGCATGTGAAGGTGGATGAGTGGTCGAGAGAAGTTTCACCACCTTAAGTGATATGAGAGGATATATCTCACTTGTTTTCAAAAAAACTGAGCACATGAAATCGGGGGGAGCTTTTCAAAGAAACAAGAAAAAAATTTACTCAATTGTTTTGTCACAT
>NW_018397276.1:652352-652545 GCF_002168275.2 Theobroma umbraticum
AAGATTGTTAGGTTTAACACTTCATTTGATTATAAGTTTTGATTTGACAAACAAGTGATCAAAATTCTTTTTAAAATGTTCAAACAAGTCTACACAGTCCTTGAAATAGTTTAATGAAAAAGCTAAGTACTTTAATTTGAAAATAAGCAAAAGGCTCTTCAAATTGAAAAACTATCTTGAATCTATTGATAGG
>NW_018397276.1:652748-653014 GCF_002168275.2 Theobroma umbraticum
ATAGATAGTCACTTGAGAACAATTCAAAAAGATGTTGATTTTCATTTATTGATATATGCCATGCATCTATCGATAGATGGCCACCTGATAGCATTCCAAAGGGACCTTACTTGCATATATCGATGGATACACATATCTATCAATAGATTGGTGGGGTTTTGAAATTTTTTAACGGAATCTACCAAAAGATCACGAAATCTATCAATAGATGGTGATCGTTGACGCCTGCAACAAAGTGTAAAACAACTATTTTCACATATAGTGCA
>NW_018397276.1:653024-653157 GCF_002168275.2 Theobroma umbraticum
CCTCTGAAGCTTTAACAACTAAAAATAAAAGCTCCCACCACATTTATGAAAGTTGGAAGACTCTCAGACAAGCAAAAAGAGAATATTTCTATTCTAAAAATTTATTAGCACTTTCACTCCTCACATTTGTATA
>NW_018397276.1:653168-653399 GCF_002168275.2 Theobroma umbraticum
TGTATCATTTATTATGCTTTAAATCCTCATCTCTCCTCTTATCAAACATTTGTACACTTTTGCTATTTTAGCCTTTAAGAGGCATATTAGCTTTCTTCTTTTCATTTATGTATGACTTGAAGGTTATTCCTTAACCATTAAAACATCGATTGTGTGGTTATACCTTAACCAAGTCAACGACAGAGGGGTTCTAGTCTTATCCTTGAAAAGACTACTATTAAGCTTTTGTTT
>NW_018397276.1:653606-654287 GCF_002168275.2 Theobroma umbraticum
AAATTAGCTAGAATTTTCAAAAAATTCCAATCACCCCCTCTTAGCATTACTCATGTTGAGATTAAACTTTTATTTTCTAAAATTAGCTAGAATTTTCAAAAAATTCCAATCACCCCCTATTAGCATTACTCATATTGAGATTGTTGCATTAACATAGTCATTTCCAAATATCATGTGTAGGGCAAAAGTGATTGACCAAATGTTATTGAGTTTCAATCAAACCCATAATTGGACTAAGAAAATCATATTTTGGAAGTTACCATATTTGTAGACGAATCTCATTAGTCACAAATTGGATGTAATGCATATGGAGCGTAAAATTTTTGAAAATATATTAAACATGATGATGGGTGTTCCAAGAAACACAAAAGACAATACCAATGCTCGTCATGTTTTGGAGGTGTGTTGCAGGCATTTAGAATTGCTCTTAATGGAAAATAATGGCAAAATTTTTAAACTGAAATGCATCAAATGCATTAAAGAAAATAATGGGTGTTCCTAGGCATTCTCATCTAGGCATACACACAACATTAAAGTACCATGGCAGCGCTTGCATTATGCGAAATGCATCAAATGCATTTAATTAAATCCCCCTCACCTTGACAATCGGAGGCATATTGCGGTAAAGCTCAACCTTTAGCCTCTAGATCACCAATGCATCAATATCCTCTATTCTCTCTT
>NW_018397276.1:654387-654487 GCF_002168275.2 Theobroma umbraticum
ATCAAACAAAAGCTTAATAGTAGTCTTTTCAAGGATAAGACTAGAACCCCTCTGCCGTTGACTTGGTTAAGGTATAACCACACAATCGACATTTTAATGG
>NW_018397276.1:654497-654618 GCF_002168275.2 Theobroma umbraticum
ACCTTCAAGTCTTACATAAATGAAAAGAAGAAAGCTAATATGCGTCTGAAAGGCTAAAATAGTGAAAGCATACAAATGTTTGATAAGAGGAGAGATGAGGATTTAAAGCATAATAAATGAT
>NW_018397276.1:654943-656099 GCF_002168275.2 Theobroma umbraticum
TGTTTTACACTTTGTTGCGGGCGTCAACGATCACCATCTATTGATAGATTTCATGATCTTTTGATATATTCCGTTAAAAAATTTCAAAATCCCAACAATCTATTGATAGATATGTGTATCCATCGATATATGCCAGTAAGGTCCGTTTGGAGTGCTATCAGGTGGCCATCTATCGATAGATGCATGGAACTTATCAATAAATGAAAATCAACATCTTTTTGAATTGTTCTCAAGTGACTATCTATCGATAGATGTCATGCACCTATCAATAGATGTTCATTGTCTTTGAGGTCCAGATGCTAGAATAACTAATTATCGATAGATGTTCTTTATCTATCTATAGATGAGCTTATTAATATATAGATGAAGAACATCTATCAATAGATTCAAGATAGTTTTTCAATTTGAAGAGTCTTTTGCTTATTTGCAACTTAAAGTACTTAGCTCTTTCATTAAACTATTTCAAGGACTGTGTAGACTTGTTTTAACATTTTAAAAACAATTTTGATCACTTGTTTGTCAAGTCAAAACTTAGAATCAAATGAAGTGTTAAACCTAACAATCTTCCTTTTTTTGATGTGATAAAACAATTGAGTAAATTTTTTTCTTGTTTCTTTGAAAAACTCCCCCTGATTTCATGTGCTCAGTTTTTCTGAAAACAAGTGAGATATATCCTCTCATATCACTTAAGGTGGTGAATCTTCTCTCGACCACTCATCCACCTTCACATGCTTTATGGCATACCAAAAACTCCCTGTTTAGGCATCTAGTTGCCTCTAGACGCGTCTGGTGAAATCAGAGTATGTCATTCCCTATACAAGATGAGTTGGTGTCTTAAGTTTGAGGACTAGTTGGATGACTATCATATGAGAACATATTCCACAGACACTTGAATGAAATAACAAATGGAGTTCTCATAATGGGACAAGTTTAGTGAGCTTGTTCTCTAATAAACACCCATATGTCATCGTTAAATATCTCATATACTTCAATCTATGAGATCGATTGCTTACTCCCTAAGTTAGAAGGCTTAACATGTACTAGTCTTTGAGCATCAGTAATGCCCTGTCTTGAAAAACTAATGACCAAGAACTATTTTAGTAACATGGCTTTGATGCATAAAGATCTCATAATTGTAACAACTTTACAATTCTCT
>NW_018397276.1:656418-656610 GCF_002168275.2 Theobroma umbraticum
TGCACATGTCCTCATCCATCCAAGGAAACCAAAAATTAAGTCAAAGATATGTCTTCCATGAGAACTCAAGATGGTGGTCGAAATTAAGAGCGAAACTCATCCTCCAAGTATTTTTGGCGTTACAAGATCTCACAATTTTGTGGTTCAAAGACATCCATATAAGCGATCAACCTAGAGTCCATTTTTTTCATA
>NW_018397276.1:656831-657191 GCF_002168275.2 Theobroma umbraticum
CACTCAGCTCACCATCATTTGCATTGTCATTGAAGACTGTAATATTGACTAACCTTTTTTCACCCAAGTGCTCTTTTTGAACTCAAAACCCAACTTTTTATTAGTATCTCATCAATAGGATTAAACAAAGCATGGTTTTTGGGTAAATCAAAGCGAGTGTCAACATTGAAGTATTCTATGATCTCATTGATCAACACGCTATAAAGGAGGTTTTTGATGCCTCCATGGATGGTGCAGAGCATTTCATCCATGATAAATCTTGCAAGGTGAATTGGTAGTTGTATTTGATGTGAAAGATGAACCAAATGTCCTCTTAGGTGATAGTGGAGTAGTTTGACTTGTGCGGGTGGTGTTGGGATA
>NW_018397276.1:657326-657455 GCF_002168275.2 Theobroma umbraticum
TTACAGAATAGTATATTCTATGTTCCTTAGTTTTGAAGTAAGCAATCGATCTCATAGTTTGAAGTATACAGATACTTGGAACTAGAATATAGGTGTTTGCGTAGGAGAACAAGTTCATTGAACATGACC
>NW_018397276.1:657585-657696 GCF_002168275.2 Theobroma umbraticum
AGTATTTTAGAGGACATAACCTATCAATTCTTGGTTAGCATTAGCTTGTTGATGCCTTTGGCCAAAGCGACATGGAGATTATGAATAAGGTTTCATAACTCTCTATAAAGC
>NW_018397276.1:658033-658154 GCF_002168275.2 Theobroma umbraticum
TATATTAATTAATTAAGTCATTAATAATTGCATTGCCAACATGTTAGGAACATAATGTGTTACACATAATGATTGCCTTTGAATTAAATTGGAAAAATGATAATTTAAGTTAGACTTAAAT
>NW_018397276.1:658530-658673 GCF_002168275.2 Theobroma umbraticum
TTGAGTGCTTAATTGAAAAATTGAAGTTATTTTAACTTAACTGTATAAGTCACCTTTTAACTATTTTTCATATGAGAGTTTTTCACAATTAAAGAAAACCTAGTTTTTTCAGAAAAAGAAAATCGTTTTCTCACTTTGCCACC
>NW_018397276.1:658683-658812 GCF_002168275.2 Theobroma umbraticum
TGTGAAAGAGAAAATTGCTTATGAAGCAATTTTCAAGAAATGTTCGACTAAGATTGTGAAAAAGAAGAAAAGGATAATCGTTGTCATCTTTGCTAGCATAAAATGTAGTTAAAAACTCCCTCCTTAGTT
>NW_018397276.1:658912-659111 GCF_002168275.2 Theobroma umbraticum
ATGAATGCTTTTTTCTTCTTGTTTCTCAAGGTAGACATTCAATTCTAGTTTGTTTTAACCAAAATTGTACAATGCATTCGAATTTAAATCAATTTTGAGATTATAAAATTATTTAAAGTGTGTAATAACGCGTTTAAAGAAATATGTGGCTATAAATGGACTTTTCTTGCCAATGAATGTCTTTTTCTTTACGTTTCTC
>NW_018397276.1:659398-659733 GCF_002168275.2 Theobroma umbraticum
TTTTTCTTCATGTTTCTTGAGGTTGACATTCAATTAGAATATGTTTTAACCAAAATTGTAAAAAAATTTGAACTTAAAATTAATTATGAGATTATAAAATCATTTAAGGTGAGCAATAAGGCTTTTGGAGGAATGAGTAGCTATAAATGGACTTCTCTTACCACATTATGTTCCTAACATGTTGGCAATATAATTGTTAATGACTTAATTGATTAATATAAATTTCAATCAATTAATTTTTAATCATTTCCATAGACCAAGATTGGCATCTAGCAATACATCATTGCCAACTAATTGTTAAGAGAGTCGAAGAGTTCTTTGACAACCTTTCAATG
>NW_018397276.1:659743-660372 GCF_002168275.2 Theobroma umbraticum
TAGTGTAATTCATTCCTTCATCATATATCCTAGAGATGATAAAAACTTTGTACAGTGTCTACTCTTCTTCACCTTCATATCCGTTCTTGTAGTTATGGCATTAGCTTTATAAAGAGTTATGAAACTTTATTCATAATCTCCATGTCGCTTTGACCAAGGACATCAACAAGCTAATGCTAACCAAGAATTGATAGGTTATGTCCTCTAAAATACTTAAAGTGATGATCCCTATCTTGACCACTTATTTGCCTTCACATGCTTCATACTATAACCAAAAACATCTTGTTTTGGCATCCCTGGTTAAGCACCCATAAGAATAAAATCAAAGCATAGCACTCCACACATAAGACAACCTAGTGTGTCAAGTCTAGAGAGTATTTATACAACTGACACATGAGAAGTGTTGCATAGACACTAGAGCATATTATCAAATGTAGTTCTCATGGCAGGTCATGTTCAATGAACTTGTTCTCCTAGGCAAGCACCTATATTCTAGTTCCAAGTATCTCTATACTTCAATCTATGAGATCGATTGCTTACTTCAAAACTAAAGAACATAGAATATACCAGTCTGCAAGCATCATTGATGTCCAGTCTTAATGATACATTGACCATGAACATTTTGAGAT
>NW_018397276.1:660751-661521 GCF_002168275.2 Theobroma umbraticum
AGGACATTTGGTTCATCTTTCACATCAAATACAACTGCCAATTGTCCTTGCAAAATTTATCATGGATGACATGCTCCGCACCATCAATGGGGGCATCAAAAACCTCTTTTATAGCGTGGTGATCAATGAGATCATAGAAGACTTCAATGTTGACACTCACTTTAATTTACCCAAAAACCACGCTTTGTTTAATCCTATCACTGAGATACTAATAAAAAGTTGGGTTTTGAGCTCAAAAATAGCACTTGGGTGAAAAAGGGTTAGTCAAAATTATAGTCTTCAATGACAAGGCAAATGATGGTGAGCTAACTGCATATCCTAGTGGCCCATCTAATGCTCAACCTAATGCACCTATGTCCACCACACTCAATGCTGAGCAAGCCATCACTAAGCTCATCTCATATATGAAAACAATGGACTCTAGGTTGCTCGCTTATATGGATGTCTTTGAAGCAGAAAATCGTGAGATCTTGCAGTGCTAACAATACTTGCAGGATGAGTTTCGCTCTTAATTTCCACCACCATCTTGAGTTCTCATGGGAGACATATCTTTGACTTAATTTTTGGTTTCCTTGGATGGATGAGGACATGTGCATCTCATTTTCAAGCATCATGTAATTTTAGATGTAGTTTCTATTGGTATATCCTTGAGCCAATTGGATTGATCAAGGAATATATGTTTTCATTTAATGCATATTTATTCACATAATTATATTTGATAGAGGTTTTCCTTCATGTTAATGCTATAATAAGGAGTTATTAAGTACTAA
>NW_018397276.1:661862-665814 GCF_002168275.2 Theobroma umbraticum
TAACTTAGGGAGTAAGCAATCGATCTCATAGATTGAAGTATATGAGATATTTAAGGATGACATATGGGTGCTTATTAGAGAACGAGCTCACTATACTTGTCCCGTTATGAGAACTCCATTTGTTATTTCACTCAAGTGTCTATGGAATATGTTCTCATATGATAGTCATCCAACTAGTCCTCAGACTTAAGACACCAACTCATCTTGTATAGGGAATGACAAACTCTGATTTCACCCTATGAGTTTGGAGACAACTAGATGCCTAAACAGGGAGTTTTAGGTATGCCATAAAGCATGTGAAGGTGGATGAGTGGTCGAGAGAGGATTCACCACCCTAAGTGATATCAGAAAATATATCTCTCTTGTTTTCCAAGAAACTGAACACATGAAATCAGGGGGAGTTTTTCAAAGAAACAGGAAAAAAATTTACTTAATTGTTTTGTCACATCAAAAAAAGGAAGATTGTTAGGTTTAGCACTTCATTTGATTCTAATTTTGATTTGACAAACAAGTGATCAAAATTATTTTTAAAATGTTCAAACAAGTCTACATAGTCCTTGAAATAGTTTTAATGAAAGAGCTAAGTACTTTAAATTGAAAATAAGTAAAAAGGCTCTTGAAATTGACAAACTATCTTGAATCTATTGATATGTGTTCTTCATCTATATATTAATAAGCTCATCTAGAGATAGATAAAGAACATCTATCGATAGTTAGTTATTCTAGCATCTGGGCCTCAAAGACAATGAGCATATATTGATATGTGCATGACATCTATCAATAGATAGTCACTTGAGAACGATTCAAAAAGATGTTGATTTTCATTTATTGATAAATGCCATGCATCTATCGATAGATGGCCACTCGAGAGCACTCCAAAGGGACCTTAACTTGCATATATCGATGGATACTCATATCTATCAATAGATTGGTGGGTTTTTGAAATTTTTTAAGGGAATCTATCAAAAGATCACGAAATCTATCAATAGATGGTGATCGTTGACGCTCGAAAAAAAGTGCAAAACAACTATTTTCACATATAATGCATCTTTAACCACCTTTGAAGCTTCAACAACTAAAAATAAAAGCTCCCACCACATTTATCAAAGTTGGAAGGCTCTCAGACCAGCAAAAAGAGAAGATTTATAGTCTCAAAATTTATTAGCACTTTCACTCCTCACATTTGTATAAGTCTTCAAATTGTATCATTTATTATGCTTTAAATCCTCATATCTCCTCTCATCAAACATTTGTACGCATTTGCTATTTTAGCCTTTAAGAGGCATACTAGCTTTCTTCTTTTCATTTATGTAAGACTTGAAGGTTATTCCTTAACCATTAAAATGTTGATTGTGCAGTTATACCTTAACCAAGTCAAAGGCAGAGGAGTTCTAGTCTTATCCTTGAAAAGACTACTGTTAAGCTTTTGTTTGATCCATAAAAGGCATTATATTGAATTCTATTTCAATAGTGGATTCTAAAATTCTATAATGAAGCTAAGGAAGAGGAAATAGGCAAGGAGACCGAACCTCTATAAAATTCTTGTGCTGTCTCTATTTTTTAATTATTTCTAAGTTCAATTAAAATTTCTCATCATCTTGATCAAGTTTGAAGAAGGCTTTTCATTTAAGAAAAACTTTCATTTTCTAAAATTAGCTAGAATTTTCAAAAAATTCCAATTACCCCCTCTTAGCATTACTCATGTTGAGGTTATTGCATTAACATAGTCATTTCCAAATATCATGTGTAGGAAAAAAGTCAGTGACAAAAACTTACTGAGTTTTAATCAAACCCATAATTGGACTAAGAAAATCATATTTTGGAAGTTACCATATTGGTAGACGAATCTCATTCATCACAAATTGGATGTGATGCATATTAAGCATATTGCTTTTGAAAATATATTCAACATGATGATGGATGTTCCAAGAAAGACAAAAGACAATACCAATGCTCGTCATGTTTTGGAGGTGTGTTGCAGGCATTTAGAATTGCTTTGAATTGAAAATAATGGTAAACTTTTTAAACTGAAAGCCTTATACACTTTGACTATAGAGCAACAAAAAGTTGTGTGTGATTTGATGAAATAGTAAAGATTACCAAATGGTTTTGCCTCTAACATAGCAAACTGTGTGAATAAGCAAAATGCAAAATTTATGGGATGAAAAGTCATGATTGTCACATTTTCCTACAATAATTGCTCCTAGTTGCCTTATGTGATATGGTCCCTCACACTATTGGAGTGCAATTGTTGACATCTCATATTTCTTTCGTGATGTATGTGTAATGGGACTATGTTTTGACCATATCAATGCATGGGAAAGGAAAATCGTGAAAACCATTGCCAAATTAAAAATGATTTTTCCTCTTTGTTTTTTTGACTCAATGGAGCATTTGTCGATCCACTTGCCATAAGAAGCTAAGCCTAAGGGATCGGTCCATTATCGTCAGATGTATCCATTCGAGAGGTTAACCCCTCAACCCACACATGTAATTTAATTGTTTTTTAGTTATTAATGTTGACAATTAGAATATAAAACAAATGTTGATTTTTAGGTTTTTACATCGTCTAGAGAAGAGGTAAAAAATCAATCAGCATTTGAAATATCCATTTATGAAAACATATCATCAAGGAAATATCATTGTTTTGTTTGATGTACTTCGAACCTGCAATCCCAAGAAGATGAATCGAGTCCCATGAAATGACAATGACAATGATGTTGATGCAATGGATCATTTGTTGATTTTCACCTCTCTTGGTCAACCTTTAGGTCAATTCGAGAGACGACAATATCTAGAAAAGGATGAGTTCTACGTAGCCGAACTATATGTACTAATGAACTGCAATGAGATATTATTATAAATTGAGCAAGTATAAGTTTAAGCAATAATTTAGAAAATTGTAATTTTGAGAATGGTATTAATTCATGATTAATGTTTCTTATATCTATAAGATGTTCAACAGTAAAATTAAAAGAGAATAGCATAGTATATCTAAGAAGGAATTAGACAAAGTTTGTGATGCATCATTTCGTAATTGGTTTAACAAATATGTAAGTTATATGCAATAATTCCAATTGATTTTTTTTAATTTAATACATCAAATAATTGAAAGCCATATGAGTTTTTCATAGGTCCACCAACATGCAAGTCAAATTGATTTTCTTGTTGTCAACATCTCTCATGAACCTGGTCGTATGGTAATCTGTTTCAAAGGTTATTACATCAATAGATACAAGTTTCACATATTGGATTATGGTCACAATCCCAAAATGATGAACAATGCTGTATGCATTAAGGGAAGTTGTTATAATGATTACAATCATGATGTTTACGGACTGTTGGCCGATGTTGTTGAGTTAGAATACTTTGGTGTCAACAATCAAGTCATGTTGTTCAAATGCCATTAGTTTGATATTGACAAAGGTGTTTGAGTAAATCCTATTTATGGGTTAGTCAGCATTAAACACAACTCGATTCTTGCTAGCAATGAGCCTTTTCTTTTAACCAAACAAGCAACTCAAGTGTACTACACTCTATACCCATCAAACAAAAGAGATTGACATGATTAGTGGGTAATGTTCAATACAAAAAATCAAAGTGAATTTCCCATTGCAAATAATAAGCAAAGTGATTGGCAAACGATTGACCTTAATAAGGGGGAATATTCAGAAGATGAAGTTTCCTTTAATTCACAATTTGATCATAGTTTGATTGATCTTGACTATAATACAATTTTTTTTAGCAATGAATATGAAGAGATTAGTACGTTTGTGGATGTTGAACATATGAAGAAGATGATGAAGTTGAAGGATAATCTGACAAAGTAGAGGTAGAATAAGACGAACAAGATGAAAAAGATACCGATGACGATGAGTATGAGAACAAAGAAAATGAGCTAGTTGTTCTGATGATGATTGATGGAATTTTTTATTTTTCTTTAAAAAAATTG
>NW_018397276.1:665914-667276 GCF_002168275.2 Theobroma umbraticum
ATTACGAAATGATGCATCACAAACTTTTTCCAATTCCTTCTCAGATATATTGTACTATTCTCTTTTAATCTTACTTTTGAACATCTTATAGATATGAGGAACATTAATCATGAATTAATACCATTCTCCAAATTACAATTTTCTAAAATATTGCTTAAACTTATACTTGCTCAATTTACAATAATATCTCATTGCAGTTCGTTAGTACATATAGTTTGACTACGTAGAACTCATCCTCTTTCTGGTATTGACGTCTCTCGAATTGACCTAAAGGTCGACCAAGAGAGGTGAAAATTGACAAATGATCCATTGTATCAACATCTTTGTCGTTGTCATTTCATGGGACTCGATTCATCTTATTGAGAGTGTAGGTTCGAAGTGCATCAAACAAAACAATGATATTTCCTTGATGATATGTTTTCATACCTGGATCTTTCAATTGCTGATTGGTTTTTTACCTCTTCTTTAGACGATGTAAAAACCTAAAAATCAACGTTTGTTTTAGATTGTAATTGTCAATATTAATAACTAAAAAAAATTTAAATTATATCTGTGGGTTTAGGGGTTAACCTCTCGAATGGATACATCCAACGATAGTGGACAGATCCCTTAGGCTTAGTTTCTTATGGCAAGTGGATCGACAAATGCTCCATTGAGTCAAAAAAATCAAGAGAAAAAATCATTTTTAATTTGCAAATGGTTTTCACGATTTTCCTTTCCCATGCATTGATATGGTCAAAACGTAGTCCTGTTACACATACATCATGAAAGAAATATGGGATGTCAACAATTGCACTCCAATAGTGTGAGGGGCCATATCACATAAGGCAACTAGGAGCAATTGTTACAAGAAAATGTGACAATCATGACTTTTCATCCCATAAATTTTGCATTTTTCTTATTCACACAGTTTGCTATGTTAGAGCAAAACCATTTGGTAATCTTTATTATGTCATCAAATCGCAGACAACTTTTTGTTGGTCTATAATCAAACTGTATGAGGCCTTCAATTTAAAAATTTTACCATTATTTTCCATTAAGAGCAATTCTAAATTCCTGCAACACACCTCCAAAACATGACGAGCATTGATATTGTCTTTTGTCTTTCTTGGAACACCCATCATCATGTTTAATATATTTTAAAAAATATTACGCTCAATATGCATCACATCCAATTTGTGACGAATGAGATTCGTCTACCAATATGGTAACTTCCAAAATATGATTTTCTTAGTCCAATTATGGGTTTGATTGGAACTCGATAACTTTTGGTCACTCACTTTTGCCCTACACATGATATTTGGAAATGACTATGTTAATGCAATAATCTCAACATGAGTAATGCTAAGAGGGGTGATTGGA
>NW_018397276.1:667376-669458 GCF_002168275.2 Theobroma umbraticum
GGTCGTATGGTAATATGTTTCAAAGGTTGTTACGCAAGTTTCACATATTGGGTTATGGTCATAATCATAAAATGATGAACAATGGTGTATGCATTAAGGGAAGTTGTTATAATGATTACAATCATGATGTTTACGGATTGTTGGCCGATGTTGTTGAGTTAGAATACTTTGGTGTCAACAATCGATTCGTGTTGTTCAAATGCCATTAGTTTGATATTGACAAAGGTGCTTGAGTAAATCCTATTTATGGGTTAGTCAGCATTAAACACAACTTGATTCTTGCTAGCAATGAGCCTTTTGATTTAACCAAACAAGCAACTCAAGTGTACTACACTCTATATCCATCAAACAAAAAAGATTGACATGATTAGTGGGTAATGTTGAAGACAAAAAATCAAAGTCAATTTCCCATTGCAAATAATGAGCAAAGTGATTGGGAAACGATTGACCTTAACAAGGGGGAATATCAAGATGATGAAGTTTCCTTTAATTCACAATTTGATCATAGTTTAATTGATCTTGACTATAATACAATTGTTTTTAGTAATGAATATGAAGAGATTTGCACGTTTATGGATGTTGAACATATGAAGAAGATGATGAAGTTGAAGGACAATACAATGAAGGAGAGGAAGAATAAGATGAACAAGATGAAAAAGATACCGATGATGATGAGTACGAGAACAAAGAAAGTGAGCTAGTTGTTTCGATGATGATTGATGGAATTTTTTATTTTTCTTTAAAAAAATTGTACAAATTTATTGTTTACACTAGGACATTTAAATTAATGTTTAGATGCACATTCTTTTTCTGACAGTTGTACAATTTTCTTTTTATTGGATTGACATGGTTATGGTGAAAAAAATTGAAAGAATGCCTTTAAGCCAGTAATAGCATGGACCCTTCGGTTACTTAACATTATATGCAGTAACCTTCACCGCCTTCTTTCACCAAACCAAGGATGTCACGACCCAAACCCAAGGGACATGATTGGTGCACAGGCCGAACAGACAAGCCCACTAGACCTGAGCAAGCCTCAAACTTCACAACCTTATCACTCAAATGTCGCGGGATTTATAATCAAATATTCTTAACAAATTCAAATATATTACATTATCTTTGGCTCATAGTCTATACAAATGTTCAAAAGTCATACATTGGCCATCAAATTGGGTTTGTACAGAACTACCCTTATACAATTTAGATGGCACGTCATGCTTGACATATTTACATCAAACCATACTTAAATGCAAAAGGCCCATACAGACTGAACGGAGTGACATGTTGGAAGGGAGAGTTACCAGATGCCAATTATGTGTCTGTCAAATCGACGACACTTGCCACAAAACCCCATAACTTTTTTTATTTGTACATGGTACAATAGAGGGGTCAGTCATTTAATACTTAGTAAGAGGATGCTATCATAGTATAATACTTCATATATAAATATATATTATATTTAAGCCTATCTACCCATAACATGTTCATATACAAAAATCTCCAATTCCAAGGTGCGAGGATCATCCTAATATCCTACCTATACAATTCATCATAGTCAAACTTGTCAGATCACATATCAATGGCATATCATATCCACAAATTTCCAAGTTTTATGTTCTCATAACCAATCATATCAATTCAAAGCTTATCCTTAAAGCTATTATCAGCATACTAGGCTTCATGGGCATACGTTAGTTGTTGACCCCAACCTCGAATCTCATTTACAAATGTTACTTTTTTTGAGGCAATCCATCAAATATCTTTCAGAGTCAATCACCATAATTTCATATTCAAATCAGATCACGCCATCTCCGATGCCTGTTAGCATGATCAAATGGAATCAATGAATGGTCTTACCCTAGACATTGTAAGATCAAGCACGTTGGCTAACCAGCGGAGAAACAGATCATGCATAGGGCAAAGCAGTTGGGCAGAAATACAAATCATGCTCATGCTGAAGCAACAAGAGGAGAATTAAAACATGCACATGTGAAGCAACGGGAAGAGAATTAGATCACGCATAGCATTGAAGTAGCTAGCGGAGAATCAAATCATCGACCAAAGTAATCTCTTGAGGTCAGC
>NW_018397276.1:669737-669917 GCF_002168275.2 Theobroma umbraticum
ATGCCTATGATATTCTATATGTCCACACAAATCACATTCAAATTCATGGAGCCTCAATCATCTCTAAGCTCAATATAGTTTTAAATGCCTTTAAATCTCTAAGGTATCATCAAACAAAATATAATCAATCTCTAGCCCTTCATGCCCATAACCCCACATGGGTATTCATCATATTCAATC
>NW_018397276.1:670183-670520 GCF_002168275.2 Theobroma umbraticum
ACATACCATGGGTGCCAACACAATGCCACCATGTGGTTTACCACAATTTATACAGACACAAATTTACTCTTCCAAATAACTAGTTAGCCTAGGCATTCTCATTTAGGCACATAGTCATACTTATTACCTAGCCTAGGCACAGACCTCTATGCAAACGTACATATACACATACACAAAAATATATAGTATATACATATCAATTCTCTAGCCTAGGCATTCTCATCTAGGCATACACACAACATTAAAGTACCATGGCAGCGCATATATTATGCGAAATGCATCAAATGCATTTAATTAAATCCCCATCACCTTGACAATCGAAGGAATATTGCAGTGA
>NW_018397276.1:670620-671648 GCF_002168275.2 Theobroma umbraticum
ACATTTCCACATATGTTTAATGAGTAACAAAGTAATTTTTGTTATTGCAGTCGACGGAGGTGATGACAGCTACTCAAATACTGTCAATCTTGCTCAATCGCATAGTGCTAAGGAGCTGTTGGCAAGAATATTAAAGTTTTAATAGTGTAATAGTTTGTGCTTAACAATTCCATATATGATTATCGAAAAACATAGTAGCATATGTTATTACAATGACCTATTCAACAAGAGTCAATGATCTAGTAGTCAGCAAAAGTCAACTACGACAAATCATGCGCAGGCATAGAAAAAATATGTTAGAGCTGAAGGCTTCAATTCAATCATTGACTCTTGTAATGTAGACGTTTGACGACCGTATTGTTCGTCGGATTCTAGAAGAAACAAAAATCACAAGTACGTTATTCTATCTTCGCTCATATATTGGTGCTTTACGTTTAGCAAGTGTAGTTCTATTTTTGATTCTCAATTTATGGTTTGTGGTATTTTATGAGCTAATGAATTTTCCCACTTGTCTCATTCTGTAGAGTGGTGCTTCATCCCACCATAATGGTGGGCACCACGATGGTGCTAATGATGGGGCAGCATGATGAACTATGTATTGACATTCACCATGACATATTTGGTGCTGACGGAGAAAATGCAACTCATGCCGATGACGTTCTCGATAATGCTGTTGTAGGGGATGAGACCTTACAAATAATTGATGCTAAAAGACACCATGTTCTTGAGGCTGATGCGGTAGTCGATGCATCTGCAGGAGGGGAGGGGGACCTTCACTCAGTTGAGGCTAAAAACAACCATCTTTCTCAGGTTGATATAGTAATCGAGTTAGCAGTAAGAGGGGATGGGAACCTTTCATCAATTTAGGGTGAAGGGGACCATGTTCCTTAGAGCTCTCCTGAAGGCAGCGTGTCATGAGTGTCGTCACTAGAGTTGTCTGATGTCTATCATCATGAAACACTCAATTTAGACCGAACTAAAATGGGCACAAGTCAAAATGGCCAACAAATACATGGCAAACCTATACG
>NW_018397276.1:671748-671942 GCF_002168275.2 Theobroma umbraticum
AGTACGTTATTCTATCTTCGCTTATATATTGGTGGTTTACGTTTAGCAAGTGTAGTTCTATTTTTGATTCTCAATTTACGGTTTGTGGTATTTTATGAGTTAATGGATTTTCCCACTTGTCTCGTTCTGTAGAGCGGTGCTTCATCTCACCATAATGGTGAGCACCATGATGGTGCTAATGATGGGCAACATGA
>NW_018397276.1:672155-672299 GCF_002168275.2 Theobroma umbraticum
ATACATCTGCGGGAGGGGAGGGGGACCTTCACTCAGTAGAGGTTGAAAACAACCATCTTTCTCAGGCTGATATAGTAGTCGAGTTAGCAGTAAGAGGGGATGGGAACCTTGCATCAATTTAGGGTGAAGGGGACCATGTTCCTT
>NW_018397276.1:672331-672508 GCF_002168275.2 Theobroma umbraticum
TCGTCACTAGAGTTGTCTGATGTCCATCATCATGAAACACTCAATTTAGACCCAACTAAAATGGGCACAAGTCAATATGGCCAAGAAATACATGGCAAACCTATACATTGACTTGTTAGTGAGCCGTCAGGATCTGAAGAACTCAATGGTGGATACATATGAAGCTTTCAAGAAAGA
>NW_018397276.1:673265-674500 GCF_002168275.2 Theobroma umbraticum
TGAGAGGCTGACATACAGTAAAAAATGGGAAGATGTCGATTTCATCCTCGCGCTTTTCAATTTGGGTGGGCATTGGGTGCTTGTGAAGATCGACTTAGTCAAGTGGATGATCAAAGCGGCGGACTCTGCAAGAACTTTGAATGCTAAGGATAACAGAGTGTGTACGGCTCAAATGACATCTTTTACGACAATGATGCCAATCATCTGCCACCAATCTGGCTATTTCAACAAAATACGTTGGAAGACACGAGATTTGATGCCGATGCCATTGGAAATTCATTTTCCAAAAGCATTAATGTGTCATTAGAATTATAGTGTCAACTACGATATGTTCTCCATAAGATACATTGACAAAATTTTGCAATTGCAATCGGTCAAACTTAAGAAGAATATGATTGCTAATATGCATCGCCAATAGAATCTGGAAATTTTTAGCAACAGTCATAAGAGCGAACCCTAAACCCTTACACGATGAACATATCCAGAGTTTTATGTAAATTTTTTTGTACATACAATTAATTTTATTAATTTTAATAATATTCATACATTTTATACATTAATTTTTCAATTCAGACACAGTGCTTATAATGATCAGAAACTGATGTAAATTAAATTAATTGGTTGTTTTACCTTCAACTTATGAGTTTATTACTCATGGCGAGTCATAACAAGTCGTAACAGCATCTAACAAGCTACAAAACTTCAATCAATGTGATTCTTATTCCATTGGAAAGCTAAGAGGAAGGGATATAACTTTCATGTTTGTCACTTTGCTTAGTTTTCATCCAAGCATGGTTAAAATATGCATTAGATGTCACTTGACTGTAACAGCGACCCCCTTCAGCACAAACCCCTCACCAAACAGAAGCTCTAGCACTATAGCATCAAACTCCTAGCGTTGCCGTGCTGTCTAGCACTACCAACACTACCATAGAAAGTAAATGTGGCATGTCACCCCATTGGGGCATGGTGTGTCACCCCATAATTCTGCTACAGCTCAGCATGTCACCACAAGATGTCATCGACATCTAACAATTAGAGCATGTGGCTAACAAGATGTAAAAAGACCTGGGTAGTCTTGTACTCTCTTATTTTGTTCAATTTAGTTTTCTTACTCAAAATCGAAGCAATTTAGTCCCTTGATTTTTTATTTTCTCTAATTTAATCCCTTCCTCTAACGGCATCCATTTTCTCCATTAAGGGTGATGGCATCAACACTAATGTGCCATTGACAA
>NW_018397276.1:674831-675285 GCF_002168275.2 Theobroma umbraticum
ATGGTACAAAGACTAATTTAAATAAAATTTCGATGTATGATAACGAAAATGAACGAAAATTTAGAGATTAAATTGAGCCAAAAAATATAATTAACTCACTTTTTAGATTATTAAGTGTCTTTTCTTTGTACTATCATTTCAATAATAAATATATTAGACTAAAAACAAAAGTGCAACCATATAGCTTTATGATCATTTCTTTCAAAAGGAGTTTGAGAAATAAATTTTTTTAAAGGTAAAAATCTAAATTCCATTAAGCAAAGATTACAATGCTGCATAATTATAATGAAGGGATAGAACTTGCAACCAAGCCTAAAATGATGGAAATCACTCCCATAAATAGTACCTTTTTAAGGAAACTATATAATTACAATTATAATTATAATATGAAAAAAGAGACAACAAGAGCATCTATCTTTTAAGGAAGGAAAAGCAACTATATATATATATATAT
>NW_018397276.1:675397-675602 GCF_002168275.2 Theobroma umbraticum
GGTTTCTTTAAATAGCCCTCATTTTTTTCTTTTTCTTGATAGCCATTGATGCAGTGGACCTAGCAGCACCTTTACTTGGACTAGTAGAAAGTTCACTTGCACCAACAACAACTTCACTTGGTGCACCAGTAGCAGCTTCACTTACTTTACTAGTAGAAGATTTCCTTTTTTGATTTTGACATTTTGTGTGCTTGTTTGACCCTAG
>NW_018397276.1:675702-675791 GCF_002168275.2 Theobroma umbraticum
TGTAAATAGCATACCATATCATATGAAAATAACAAAAAGTTGCAACGACATTTTGTTCTAAGTTAATATGATTATTTGATTGATTTTGC
>NW_018397276.1:675801-675900 GCF_002168275.2 Theobroma umbraticum
GTTAAAAGGTTTCTCGGAATCTCAGTACACACTTCACTGACTCACTACTTTCACTGTTTTAATGTCATGCGAGTAAAGTTCAACCTCATATATTGAAAA
>NW_018397276.1:676109-676271 GCF_002168275.2 Theobroma umbraticum
GTTTTGAAAGATCATGCACAGATGGCAGCCTTTGCATGACTTTAGAAGCTGAAACTTATGATCTTCATGCTGGAAAAAAATGCTTAGATAATTTGCAGCATGTGTTTATCTATTTCAATGTAAAAGCTAAACACAAAATTCATATCATAATTTCCAGCATGT
>NW_018397276.1:676281-676623 GCF_002168275.2 Theobroma umbraticum
AGATTCAAACAAAAGATACAAAACATTCATATAGTAGATAACATTAAATTATATTGAAAATATTTTTATTATCTTAGTTGCTATTTTATTAAAAAAAATACCTTTTGCATGTCGCTCATAATGGTCCATCCCATTCCATTTTCAATACCCAAATTAACACATAAGAGCTCCAAAAACCATTTCCAATGGTCTCTGTTCTTGACACCGCTAATCATTGCCCATGTAAAAGGGAACATTTAGTTGTTCCCATCTCAACCCACTGCAACCAAAAGTTGTCCTTTCACTAAACCTTTTCAAGAAACAACGATCCAATTCAAATATACATATGCAACCTTTTAAAAA
>NW_018397276.1:676736-676900 GCF_002168275.2 Theobroma umbraticum
AGTGCAGACCTATCCACCTCTGTTTTAATTATTGATCCTTCATTTGTCTTTCAAAGCTCATCCACATATTGTCTTAATCTTCTGAACCACTCCACATAATTAACTTGTATTTCCTTCATCACTCTTAACTTGACTTTTCTAGCCTTTGTCAGACCAATTGCCAC
>NW_018397276.1:677194-677293 GCF_002168275.2 Theobroma umbraticum
ATACCACTTAGCCATACTATACTCACACAAAAGAGCTTTGAAATGTCCTAGATCCTTGAAAGATTGACCCACAAAGAAGTCTGATATCGATTGATCTGA
>NW_018397276.1:677303-677483 GCF_002168275.2 Theobroma umbraticum
CTCTCACTCAACCTAACCTTGTTTGCCACATCAACATCATAGTGCCACGTGGCAATGTCATTCCAAATTTTATCATCAAGTGACATGGCTCTACCACATCATCATATAAGATGATGTGGCTCTGCCATGTCATTTGGCCAGTTACACATACATTGCCATATTAGCCAAGTTTGCCACTTC
>NW_018397276.1:677541-677939 GCF_002168275.2 Theobroma umbraticum
GTTAGGGGGAAGGACTAAATTGAAAAATTTCTCATAATCAGAGGACTTAATTGCTTTAATTTTGAGTAAGAGGACTAAATTGAACAAAATAAGAGGGTACAGGGACTACCCAGGTCTTTTGATCATTTGTTACAACTTTCACAATTTACTAATACACATTCATTTGAAATTATTCAACTCTTACCCAATTTACTTTTTATTTGAATTTACTCAAAATTTCTTATAAAATGATTTTATATAAATTCAAATACCACAATCAAATTTTTCTAAATTAAAATTAAAATTATTAATTTGGATCTACAAAAAGTTTATTAATAAAATAAGATGAAACAAATATTTACAATTGTATTTAACTTTATCAACTATAAATACAATCTTTAATCTAGGAAATTTCTACT
>NW_018397276.1:678029-678180 GCF_002168275.2 Theobroma umbraticum
AATAAATAAATAATTGAAATAGTGGAACTCAGATTCTATGGTTGTAATATGAGATTTGTCATGTCCAAATTAAGCAAGTCAGAATAAGGAATTACTTTTATAGTCATCGCTAACTCCATATATCGATTTTTCATTTTTTTTAAAGAAAAAA
>NW_018397276.1:678458-678606 GCF_002168275.2 Theobroma umbraticum
AAGTTAAATAAATTTTAAATTTCCATACTATTAAAAATAGAATAAAAAATAATTTATTTAGTTATTTTATATTATTTTGTTTGAATGTAATACAAATTATTCATCTAAATTTGACTTTAGATATGAAAATTTTTCAATTTTTTTTTAT
>NW_018397276.1:678706-681030 GCF_002168275.2 Theobroma umbraticum
GAGAGTAGTTTTAGAGAGAAGGTAGAGAGAGTGGCTTTAGAGAAAGAAAATGATGAGGAAAAATGAGGGAAGGAAAAGAAAAGAAAGTTTTTATAGTTAGGTTTGGGCTTTGTTAAATGACGTCGTTTTGGGTAAGAAAGGAGTTACTGTGCAAAGCACCAAAATGGTGCATTTTGAGTAAGAATTCTTGGGCCTTGGGAAGCTTACTTGGAGGAGGAGAGGTAGGGTCTATTAGATTTGAAGTACTTTGCTAATTAATTTCATGGCCATCATTCAAACCTCATCTTCCCTTCATGGGTAGATGACCCAGAGAGTGACTGCTATGGTTAGGAGAGAGTCACCTACAACTCCACTACAAGATCTGTGATTTGGCTCTCCCTCTATAAGGAAATGCAATATGCTATGAATTATTGTCATAAACCATTTTTTGGAATCCTGATAAATTAGAACCGTTGCTTTGGAACATTTCCTTATTCAAGCCTTTTAAAGGGCTAAAAACTCTAGACCTATGTTATAATGAAATCGACGGTTGGATGCAGAACCAAGGTATGTTAGCTTTTTGCTGATGAGACCTTGTTTTCATAAAGACATCCTGAAGTTTTTAATTTTAACTTCAAATCTCGCTGTGTGCCAATTTATTCTAGTTTTATGTTAGTTTTTAGATTTTTTATATAATTTGTTCTTTTGTTTCTCCTGCTTGATGGAATAGAGATGTAGTATATAAAGAATAATTTGATTGTGATAATAATTTCTATTTGCACACTTATAATTAGGCCCAAAAAATATAGGGGAAGGTATGTTTGCTTCATAAAACTTCGCATTTGTTTTTGTAGCGTACTTAAAGGACCATATTAAAAGGGAAAAACTATACTCTTGAACATGGAATATTTATAATCTTAATATCTTATAGTTAAAGATTGATGAGTTTAATTATTCATGGTGAGAATCAACTTGGTAAGATCATTAATTTTTGGTTCCCCTTCCATTAAGTTAATCTTATTATTTTTGGATTATTTCCCAATAATCTTTATTGTAGGTTCTAAAGGTTTCTCGGGGCTAGCGCAACTGGAGACTGTGGACCTTGCTTGTAACAATTTAGGGAATAATACCCTACAATCTTTGAGGAAACTCACATCTCTTAAGAACCTGATTTTTCATAGAAATCTTCTGGAAGGATCTTTCCCTATTCATGGTATGTACTTGGTGGAATTTTATTAGCTTTGCAATATGTATAGTGGAATTTGTTTTGATTCTGACCTCTCTGTGCAGAACTATGACTTTTTGAAAACCTGGAGACATAGGATTTAAGTCAGAATTTCATAAATGGCTTCCCAACGATGCTTAATGAGTTGGTTAAATGCTTTTCCTTTTTTTAAAACTTTTTTTCAATTTTTATGTTATGATTAATTAAAAACAAAGACTTCTTATAGAAACAAGAAAAGATTAAGAACACCTAACAAACCAAACGAATTATCACAATATCATCATTTATCTGAGTATCACCCATCCCAATCTCGTTCTAGCATCGTAATTTGACAGTAGTATGAAGAACACTACTCTTCTTGATATTAACATTTTAAGTTGGGAGTAATATTTTAGAGATTTTAGAAAACTTCAAAGTAGACCAATGTTGGTGCAAATGGGGTATTGAAAGTATTCAATAAATGGCAAAATTGACTTCAAGGTGAGCTGTTAAATAGAAGCTATCTTTAAGACTTATTTCGCTCCACCACTTGGTATGCAAAGGGGAATAATGCGAATAGCCCTAAGGACACATGAAGCCAACGTCTAACTTCGTATTGCACTTTATGAAAGTAGACCGCTAGATACACTGAAGGGTTTGCAAAGTTGTTTGGCCTTATAACCTACTTTCTGTAGCAAGTAGATTATAAGGAATTTGGAAGCTTTTGTAGTTGATGGGAACTTAAGTATTTGTGTTATTGGAACACAAAACTTTTGTTGCTCTTGATTTTTTGTTTTCTTTAATGTCTCAAAATGGTTGGCAACAAGCCCTTTACGTAGGCTTGTAAGTGTCCCTTCTTTTAAGGCACCATTTTGTCTAAAAGGCAACTTTTTATTTTGCCAATACAACTTTTAGATAGAGTTATTATTTCAATAATCATCTAATGAAAAGTAACTATTCATTCCATAAATTATAACCTTTGAGTTATAATTTGAAACAATAGCTTTTCATATCTAACTTTTTGAGCTTTGGTGTCCTTTCAATATGTCTAATAACTTTTGGATATCATTTTTCAAAGAGACATAATCATTCATATGAAAACCTGCCTATAATCCAATAAACACATTATGTCACTTTATGT
>NW_018397276.1:681130-681321 GCF_002168275.2 Theobroma umbraticum
TCAATATGCTCAACGAGTCCCCGATTAAAAGAGCAACTAGGTTATCTTGCTATATGGTGGAAGGCAACTTAATCATGCATGGCATTTGACTTAATATTTACTGAGGGATTTTCTTATTTTTGACTTAGTTAAGGTCTTATCTTGGCATGCATAGTATTTATTAATTACATAAATAAATCAATCTCATGCAT
>NW_018397276.1:681663-681881 GCF_002168275.2 Theobroma umbraticum
AAAAATGTCATACAAGAATATCTTAAAATTGCAATTCTCATACCACCACAAATTGGCTTTTAGGGCTTATTCTAACAATCTCCCACTAGCACTAAAGCCAATCACCTATGTATCTAATTCCAATGTTCTTAACATGATGATTATGCTTTGGTTGGAATAATGCTTTAAGGAGAGGATCAACAATATTATTCTTAGTGGGTATATGCTCTATGCAAATA
>NW_018397276.1:681906-682052 GCF_002168275.2 Theobroma umbraticum
TAATACATGTTTGGATTTTTGATGAGACCTTGGTTTCTTTGCTTATGCAAGGGCTTCATTGTTATCGCAATACAAAGGTATTGGATTAACAATGCTAGGAACCATATCTAGCTCAATAATGAGCTTCTTAATCCAAACTACCTTTT
>NW_018397276.1:682421-682693 GCF_002168275.2 Theobroma umbraticum
ATACATGATAGATCTTATTGCTGAAGCATATGGGATCTTATCCATTTATGATTCTTTGGACACAAGTCCTTGGAGTGATAGATGCCTTGCAACATAGGCAAGTGTCACTTCTTGGACTTCATCATGCTAAACCTCTTTAGCACCTTGTCTACTTATATGGATTAGGAAAGACCTAGCAACCCTTTAGATCTATCTTTATAGATCTTTATTCCTAGAACATAAGTTGCATCTCCCAAATCCTTCATGGAAAATTGTTTGGACAACCAAATCTT
>NW_018397276.1:682793-682910 GCF_002168275.2 Theobroma umbraticum
CATTATTATCGTCTATAGAGTCTCATCAATCGTTAAATAAGGTTACGGGGTGTTACAGTAGCAATCGAGGGGAAGGGGTCGTTACACTTTACTTCCATCCTTAGCCACACATAATCA
>NW_018397276.1:683306-683405 GCF_002168275.2 Theobroma umbraticum
CTATAAAACTTACTACGTTGTGTAGAACAAAACTCTAACACTTCATATTCATTTTCAACAAGGCATTAACAACAATAGACATAAAAATGTGTTAGAATT
>NW_018397276.1:683415-683607 GCF_002168275.2 Theobroma umbraticum
AGGCTTTACTACCACTGATGAGTTTGGCTATGGACAGCATGCTCAAAATATGCGGTAGAAAGAATATTAAAAGTTTAGAACTAAAAAACCAAAACATGCCTCCACCCATGGATCACCTTGGTGATATTTAACAAATAAAATAACAAACTTAATTATTATTCTGAAAGTTATCTTGCCAAGTAATTTTGTAAT
>NW_018397276.1:683999-684132 GCF_002168275.2 Theobroma umbraticum
TGAAAATTTCTTCAAAAGAAATTTTTCTCTTTCACAAAAAAAGAGCGGCAGCAATGAGAGAAAATGGTTTTTCTTTTTTTGACAAAAACTAGGCTTTCTTCAATTGTGAAAACTCTCATATGAAATATAGTTA
>NW_018397276.1:684372-684488 GCF_002168275.2 Theobroma umbraticum
CATTCCTAAAACTTAATTAAACTTCTTTCATTAAGTTTATAGAAGTTAATTACCTAAGCATGTGATTTAGGTCTAACTTAAATCATCATTCTCCCAATTTAAATCAAATGCAATCA
>NW_018397276.1:684498-684664 GCF_002168275.2 Theobroma umbraticum
TCTATTACGTTCTTAACATGTTGGCAATGGAATTGATTAATGACTTAATTAAATAATATAAATTTTAATTAATTAATTTATACTCAATTCCATAGACCATTGAGTATAGGTTATCTTTCTTTGCTTTCTTGACCTCTATATTGAGTATGGGTCTTTTGAGATCAAG
>NW_018397276.1:684764-685090 GCF_002168275.2 Theobroma umbraticum
TTTTACAAAATTTGTTAAACTTGATATTTATTAATTGATTTTCTCGAAAATACTTGAACATTTTTCAAACAATTATTCTCATTTCAAAGGCTTATCAATGGGTTTTCAACAAAACCTTATGAAATCACTATAAATGAGTTTGTATCCATTGTGATGATGACTAGAGATCCCTTGGATAACCGATCATACTACACACATGACTCACACCTTGGGATGTTTGATTTTATCTTGGCATTTAATTCCCAAACTCCTTGAATATCTAATATGTTTGAAGGGAAAACTTTCGTCTTATTTGGAATGGATTATTTGCATTATTTTTAAAACTA
>NW_018397276.1:685815-685943 GCF_002168275.2 Theobroma umbraticum
TTTTGAGTATTGATTTGAATTGTTCATCTTAGGCTTGCATGGGTTATGAAGGTAACTTTCATCAATACCCTTGCGTCGATCATGGCCTCAAATTTTGGTCATGACAGCTTGGCATGGTAAAAGCACAA
>NW_018397276.1:686043-686339 GCF_002168275.2 Theobroma umbraticum
CCAAAACATTGAAAATGCTTGCTTCCCGATTTTTAAATTCTTTACATATATAAATCATATACATATATATAGTCAAATCCATTTTAAGCATTCGGCATTCACAATTTTCTAAGATCACTACCAGCTCATACTTTCCACAATTTGCATTGAAAATAAATCATTCCATATTCACTACTACAGATATAACTGCATACCGAATTATAGGATATTTTATAATCGGCACCCCTTACTCACCTTAGAATTTTTGGGATGTTAAATTGACTACCAATTCAAGTGCACACTTCCTGATTTTTGCT
>NW_018397276.1:686459-686641 GCF_002168275.2 Theobroma umbraticum
ACTAACAATTTCCTACTTTCTTACATTAGAAATCTTGAATCATCTCACCAATTCACCTCAATCTCAGCTGTGGGGAAGGAAGAGAAAAGGACTTCATGTAGGGGAGGGCTAAAAGGAAAGAAACAAGGGAAGAAAAGCAGAGAAGAACTTAAAGCTGGCTGGTTATGGTGATGGTGCGGTTT
>NW_018397276.1:687186-687312 GCF_002168275.2 Theobroma umbraticum
TAATTTTTCTTCTACTTCCTTCATTGACATGTGTATGAACAAAATATGAGATTCGTACCTCATTCACGTGTCACCATAATATTTTAATATATACTTACCCGATAGTGCTCTATTTTGTCAAAGCAT
>NW_018397276.1:687412-687534 GCF_002168275.2 Theobroma umbraticum
TTGTCACTCCAGTTAATTGTGGCCCTTGTACACAAGTGAGCTCTAGCTAGAGAACCTTTGGGTAGCCGACGGGCTGTTAGACATGGTTGGGGCCAAGGTTTGTGACTTTACGTGGCTAGGCC
>NW_018397276.1:687911-688109 GCF_002168275.2 Theobroma umbraticum
AGTGATCAGCTTTAGGATTGTGTTCCACATCTCGAGGGTGACTACGCCCTAGGTACAGTATCTCTAGATTTCCACTCCGAGTCGCTCCACTGCCTAGGGGTCATTTTGTATAAAATAATCCGGGTCGTAAAAAAAAAATCGATAGTCTTTAAAGATGTAAATGCTAAAGCGTAAGACTATGTGGAAATGTTTAAATAC
>NW_018397276.1:688273-688415 GCF_002168275.2 Theobroma umbraticum
GAATAATTGGTGCAAATAATTATCGGTGTTAATATGTGAGGTGATATGGAGATCAAATTAATGCTTGTTTGAGATTTGGTGAGTTCACTCACAAGTCTCAAATGTGGATAGCGATCGAGGGGAAGAGGTCATTATAGATACC
>NW_018397276.1:688561-688672 GCF_002168275.2 Theobroma umbraticum
AAACATCTAAGTTTAATAACTACATGTACAACTAGTCATAGTATCTAAACATTTTCGCATAGTCTTAAGCTTTAGCCATTACACCTTTAGATACTATTGATTCTTACAACC
>NW_018397276.1:688854-688973 GCF_002168275.2 Theobroma umbraticum
AAAGCAAAAGAATTAAAGGTTTAAAAACATAAGAATATACATATCCCAACACTTTATTCAAAATGGGAATTTGTGCCTTATATGCAATTAACTAAGTTTGTACTAATTAACCATTCAAA
>NW_018397276.1:688990-689104 GCF_002168275.2 Theobroma umbraticum
AAGGAGCAGTAGCAAACTATTATTTTTCATCGTGTAAAAACTACTTACGTAAAATCCAAAAGAAATATCACTCTCGACTAGGTACAAAATAACAACACGTGGACCCGTTTCCAC
>NW_018397276.1:689628-689745 GCF_002168275.2 Theobroma umbraticum
TTGAAAAGCTTGCTTCTCGATTTTTAAATCCTTTACATATATAACTCATATATATAAATGTATAGTCAAGCCCATTTTAAACATTTGGCATTCACAAACTCCTAAAATTACTACCAG
>NW_018397276.1:690455-690598 GCF_002168275.2 Theobroma umbraticum
CTAAGGAAAAAGAAGGTTATAGTGTTCAGCATGTCAAGAAGAAAAAAATAGAAAATTCTCTCCCTTTTTGGCTGGCCAAAGGATGGAACAAATGAGAAAATTCAAGAAGTTTCAAGACAATTTTGGTTAGTCAACATAGGTAA
>NW_018397276.1:690879-691017 GCF_002168275.2 Theobroma umbraticum
TTCCTTGACATGTGTATGAACATAATGAGATTCGTACCTCATTCGCTTGTCACCATAATATTTAAATATATACTTACCCGATAGTGCTCCATTTTATCAAAGTATACGGGTTCCCTCTAACCTCATGGTTTTCTTCCA
>NW_018397276.1:691117-691233 GCF_002168275.2 Theobroma umbraticum
GACTTAGGATCTACTGCAAGGATTCCATACTCAATCCTAGGCCAACGCTATTATAGACCTTTAAATTTCTACGTCACAACTTATTTACTTCTAAATTTTTGCTTCACAGGATTGAT
>NW_018397276.1:691518-691729 GCF_002168275.2 Theobroma umbraticum
GTTCTTAAACAAATGTGGGGATTCAGTGCTTATCCCATTCCTAGTCTTTCCATGGTCATTGTCATAAATCTTTTAAACTTGTAAGTCCTTTTTACCGAGGCTATATCCTTAGATAAAAATTTCTTAATTGGTTTATTCAAGAATCCATTATACAATGTCCAAAAATTATTTTAAGATACCATATAACTCGGGCTTGGCTATCCACACTAAC
>NW_018397276.1:691857-692233 GCF_002168275.2 Theobroma umbraticum
ATCTCTACCTAGTGACAGTAGGTGATAGCAATTAGATCACTTTAAAGTGGGACAACTCCACCATCCTTTTGGGTTCTTTCCAAACAGTTCATTTAGATAGAGCAATGTGATACACGTATCATGAGATTTTTTTCACATCACTAGGAATCCTAACACGTGATGTCTGTGTGAAAACTTTAAGAGATAACATTCTACGTTCCCAATTAGATTACCTTATAAATTTGCAAATTCTCTTTGAAGTAAGTTTTTTGCTATGCATACCAAATGTCTACTACAAATACTACTTAAAATCGAATAACATTCATTGAAAATTCTTTGGTCAACTTGGAAGCATATCTTATCAAACAAAACAAAGACAAAGTGTGCAAAGTCCATT
>NW_018397276.1:692243-692374 GCF_002168275.2 Theobroma umbraticum
GTATATTCTCGATCATTAACACAATAAAAATTCGAAGCCAAGGCTAAATCAAATCAACAATCTCAAAGACAAGTTAACCCCGATGCTAGTGTTTATGCAAAATCACTCATTTCATTTGAAATTCCAAAAAT
>NW_018397276.1:692388-692615 GCF_002168275.2 Theobroma umbraticum
CAACTAGTCATAGACAAACATAGATTTTGAGCTATCAAACATTTGAAAGGCTTGTTCTCGATGCTTAAAACTAAATACATAGTAACATATTTACATAGTATACTTAGATTTCCTAAACAAGCTTGAAACCATTATTCACACCACAAAGTTCATCAAAATAGGTTTTAATGTGAGGTTGTTAAAAATGCATGCTTAATTGTTTTAAAATAATTAAAAACGCGATATTA
>NW_018397276.1:692715-693335 GCF_002168275.2 Theobroma umbraticum
CTGTATAGACATAATTTTTATTTATTAACAATAACATAAATTATATGTATAGGTATATAAATTATATATAATCATAAATTTCAAACTTTTTAAAAAATAATAATGATGATAAATTTGATGTACTATATATACAAAATTTTTATTGATGTACAATAACAAAAATTATAAATAAAATATATATGTAATAGTATATATAATCACAATTTTGATGTACTATAAATACAATTTTTGTTGGTGTACAATAAGAAAACTTATAAAATATATATATGTAATATTATATAGAACTATACATTTGATGTATTATATACAAATAATTTTTAATGATTCAGAAGAACATCAATTATATATATCGTTATAAAGTATATATAGTGATAAACTTGAAACTTTTCAAAAAAATTATTAATGATAAATTTGATCTACTTATTATGCATAATTTTTAATGATTTAGAAGAACTTGGATTAGATATAGAGAGTTATCAATTATATATAATGACAAAGTTGAAACTTTTCAAAAAAATATATATTAATGATAGATTTGATGTACTATATAGCATAACTTTTAATGATTTAGAAGAACATGGATTATATTTATAGGATTATAAATTATATATAATGATAAA
>NW_018397276.1:693510-693739 GCF_002168275.2 Theobroma umbraticum
ACATGGATATATATAGGGCTATAAATTATATATTATGATAAATTTGGAACACTTCAAAAAATATATATATTAATGATAAATTTGATGTACAATATATGCATAATTTTAAATGATTTAGAAGAACATGGATTATATATATACGGTTATATAATGATGAACTTGCAACTTTTCAAACGAAAGTATTAATGATAAATTTGAGGTATTCTATGTACATAATTTTTAATGATTT
>NW_018397276.1:693839-693979 GCF_002168275.2 Theobroma umbraticum
ATGTGATAAATCCTATAATTTGAGGTTTTGATCAAGATTTGATGTTATGTTTATGAATTTGTGTATAGGATTGAGTTAAATGAATGATTGAGGTGTAATATCAACCAGGAATAATATTAGAGTGTTAAAATTGGATTTTT
>NW_018397276.1:694452-694568 GCF_002168275.2 Theobroma umbraticum
ATCATAATCTTAAGAAACCAAATCATAAGTAAGATATTTGTGCCTTGTAAAAGTGACATAAATCCTAATACAATATTTTCACTAGGCAAACGATGCTAAAAACAATGTTATGAAAC
>NW_018397276.1:694590-694771 GCF_002168275.2 Theobroma umbraticum
TGCTTGCCATACAAAGATGAATAACGATAAAAAGTATGCATGCTCCCAAAATATGTGGCATGTAAGAAACCAAGTGTATGACCACGTAAAACATCTCATGTTCATCAAGTAAGCATTGAAAGGTTTTATTCAGACCAAGGGAGCTGTAAAGAAATCTCAACTATCCACCATGCACAAGAGT
>NW_018397276.1:695253-695548 GCF_002168275.2 Theobroma umbraticum
AATCATTTAACAATTGCATTTAGCTATGCATCTCACACAAAAGCACAAGGCACAGATTTTGATGTAACATCATGAAAGGCTTGTTTCCTAGTTTCTAAAACTCTGTACATATATGGTTTATCTATAGTTATATCCAAAACTCCTTTCAAAACAATTTGCGTCCATAAACTTCTTATAATTTCTATCAACTCATGCTTTCCACAATAGAAATTTATAATTGTTGTAAATTCATTTTAAAATCGCCTAACAAGGCTAACAGCTCATGCTATCCATAATTGCATTTAAGAAAACCATC
>NW_018397276.1:695828-696228 GCF_002168275.2 Theobroma umbraticum
CCTTTCTTTCCCACTTAATCCTTACACTTTTATATACATTAGACATACTTTTACTAATGGAATTCATATCTCTTACTTTTGTAATTCTTTATGTAACGTGTATTGGCAACTTGATTATATCATTAAGTGCCCATTTCAACCATCATAAGCAATTTTTATCCCAAATCCATCTTATATTTTCATAACATTAACTATATATATATATTTATATATATAGCAGCAATAATCATTCCTAATTTACTTCATTACTTAGAAGTTCACATGCATCATTATCTCTTTACTTTCAATGTTTTATTTCCCAATCCACCATTGACAATATTTTTCCTATTCTTCCGAGCAATCTACTAAGCAAACTCAACATTTCTAAATAGCTCATGCATGTTAGATTTCTTTCAACAAC
>NW_018397276.1:696259-696426 GCF_002168275.2 Theobroma umbraticum
ATGACATCAAGTTCCATTCATCATATATCAACATTCTCAACATTTTTAAACTTTCCACAACAGCACATATCCACCATTTTCATATGTTTCATTTTTAACTCTTAACTAGTATGATTGTTTCCTAATCATACTCAAAACATCTTACTACCATTTCACATTGCATGCCT
>NW_018397276.1:696439-696595 GCF_002168275.2 Theobroma umbraticum
ATTTAGACCTTGCATGCAACCTCAATGTTCTTCCAAAGTTCCACCCACCGAGCTGCCCACATTTACACAATCATTTTCTCACAATATTCAACTAACCATAGTTCTCAAAACAAAGTGTAAAGCTTACCACTTTCCTTTCACTTGGCATCCACCATG
>NW_018397276.1:696758-696867 GCF_002168275.2 Theobroma umbraticum
CTCCTCGGGTTCTTTCTTGAGTGTTGGAGTCTCCTTCATTGCTAGAATAGCACAAGGATACAAGATGAAGGAGGAAACCTCATAGTTCCTCTTGATCTAGTGCAACCTG
>NW_018397276.1:696877-697096 GCF_002168275.2 Theobroma umbraticum
TTCTTTCTCTCTTTTTCCTCTCTTTGTTTCTTCCTCTCGGGTGAACTCCTTTTGAACTTCTTTTCCACTTTTTTCCTCTCTAATAGCCAGCCCCTCAACTCTCACCACAATCCTTTTAACCTTTCTCTTTCACTCTTGAAACTTAACCTTTATGTAGCCACTTATTGGGCCTATCACATTTCGTGCACATATGTTTCCTTTCTTTCCATTTGGCCACCC
>NW_018397276.1:697529-697871 GCF_002168275.2 Theobroma umbraticum
TGCATGCCATCATTTGCATGTAATAGTGAATTTTATATGCACATCTTATTATCTCACATATTCTAACTTCCTTTGGTTAATTAATGTCCACTTAGCCTTAAATATTATAATTGCACACAAGTCCTCAACTTTTCATTATTTACAATTTGTCCCACCAACTTTTCATTCTTGCAATTTGGTCCTTCAATCATTTCTTTTTAATTCCAATTTCCTTCTATCTTTCTTCCTTTACACACATGCAAATAAAATATCAAATCCATACTTCACTAAAATGTCATTATAATATTTAAATATATACTTACCCGTTCGTCTTTTATTAAATAAAGGCACGTGAGGCCTATT
>NW_018397276.1:698073-698194 GCF_002168275.2 Theobroma umbraticum
TATTTTATGAATAACATATTATTTTATTTCAAAATCCTCCACTTGACTCCTCGGGTCCAAAATGCCTCTCTTGTCTCGGTTCACTTCCAAATTACCTTTTAACTTGCTAATTCATCCTCGA
>NW_018397276.1:698204-698318 GCF_002168275.2 Theobroma umbraticum
TATTATTTAATTATCGTTTCGTCATGTATTAAATATTTTATTTCAAAATATTCCTTTTGCCTATCATAACTCTTTCACACTTTAATTTGCATCCCTCAACCATCCATCTCATCA
>NW_018397276.1:698418-699020 GCF_002168275.2 Theobroma umbraticum
TACACACCAATCAAATGGTGGAGTGCTTAGGCATCCTGTTGATGGTGAGGTTGGCAACATTTTAATCACACCCATCCATCTTTTGCAACAGAGTCTTACAACATCAGACTCGGTTTATATTCTAATGGTTTTAGTCTATTTGGTCCAGCGACCAAATTATACTCTGTTTGGCTGGATATTCTCATCGTTTATAACTTACCTCCACGGATGTGTATGAAACAACTATACATCTTTCTTAATATGGTCATCTCGAGAAGTAAAAGACTTAGACAAAACATAGATATTTTCCTTCGACTTCTAATAGATGAGTTAAGAGTTTTAGGGATAAAGGTGTTGTCATGTACGATGCCTTTATGAAATAAAAGTTTATTTTACAAGCAACACTCTTATGGACCATTAATGACTTCTGTACATATGGCATGTTTTCCAGGAAGAGCACTCATGGACATTTATCATGTCCATATTGCATTGAACATGGGAAGAGTTTCACCTTGTAGTATGGGAAGAAACCTTGTTTCTTTAATCGTCATCGACAATTCTTGCCAACAGATCATCCATTTCATTGCCAAATAGATAGATTCAAAAAACGTGTTGAAATGGAT
>NW_018397276.1:699122-699449 GCF_002168275.2 Theobroma umbraticum
ATATTGGAGTAGAAATCTCATTTGTCACAACTTAGATGTGATGCATATTAAGTGTAATTTCTTTGATAATATACTTAACATGATGATGTATGTTCCGAGGAAGATGATAGACAATACAAAAGGTCGGTAAGATTTGGATGTGTGTTGTAAATTATTGGAATTGAATTTAATTATGCATAATGGTAGACTGTATAAACTGAAAGCCTTCTACACTATGATTAAGGAGTGAAAGAAAGTTGTGTGTCTTTGGGTGAAACAATTACGACTACTAGATGATTTTGCCTTTAATATATCGAACTGTGTGAATGAGCAAGAGTGCAAATTTTA
>NW_018397276.1:699940-700199 GCF_002168275.2 Theobroma umbraticum
TTTGCTCGATGCATTCCAAACCTAAAATTGAAACTACAATGAATCGGGTCCCATGAAATGATGATGGTGGAGATGTTAATGCATCTGGTCGCCTTTCAGTTTTCACCCATCCTAGTTGACCTTTAGGTCAATTCAAGAAAAGGTGATACCTAGAGTAAGATGACTTCTAAGCTATAGAATTGTGATGAGATATTCCTATACTTAAGTTCATTATAGGGTTAGAACATTATGAAAAGTTAATGGTATTAATTCACTATAT
>NW_018397276.1:700351-700465 GCF_002168275.2 Theobroma umbraticum
GCATGTCACTTTCTCGTAGGTGGCCTAACATGGGTATCAAATTGATTCTCGTTTGGCTGACATGTCGCATGGTTCTAGTTGTATGGCAATGTGTTACAAAGCTTACTATGTGAA
>NW_018397276.1:700565-700686 GCF_002168275.2 Theobroma umbraticum
CAACCTCATTGTTTTCTTCCAAATTTCATCTTTTCTTCTCCTCCATCACTTAGATTAGTCATATAACCCTCTATCTTAACTAATCTCACTGATAAATAAAATATTAATATTTTAATATTAT
>NW_018397276.1:701022-701136 GCF_002168275.2 Theobroma umbraticum
TCACTTCTAGTTACACCTTAATCAAATTAACCTTATATCGTCAGTCATGCATGTATGCACAACCACCCTCAATTCTTCCACCTTGATTTTGATCAATTCTCTAACATTCAAGCA
>NW_018397276.1:701574-701872 GCF_002168275.2 Theobroma umbraticum
TAAACAACTCCAAATGAGGTGATTCTTAGGCCAATAGAATTATAAGAAGAAGGTATACAACGTTTATTTTTAACAATTCACCCAGTTCTGATTGGATCATGTTCAAAATATTTGCCAAATTCGGAGCACTGCAGCAGTAAGCAAGGACTGAATATGATGTGGTATTTGGAGCATATCTTTCAATCCATGAGTCCAATTGATGTGATTCTTCATTCATTGGAAAGTTAAGAGACAGGACTAAAACTTTTGGTTGTACTACTTTGCCCAGTTTGGAACATCTCAGGTTGAAACTCACATT
>NW_018397276.1:702233-702351 GCF_002168275.2 Theobroma umbraticum
AATCAAGATCACATAGCTCTAACTATTAGTTTTCTCTCTTACTTTTGTGTTTTTGTTATTTTCATTCACTTGGATTCATGGCTAAATTTCTTTGGATATTGTCTTTATTAGATATTAT
>NW_018397276.1:702451-702565 GCF_002168275.2 Theobroma umbraticum
CTAGCAAAGTGTGCCCATTATCATCGTTATCGTTTATGGCCCTTTATATTGACCTCAATAAGAACCCAATGTCATCCAATTTTTTCCCATTGACAACTATGGAATCAAGTCATA
>NW_018397276.1:702575-702669 GCF_002168275.2 Theobroma umbraticum
ATGAATAAGTTACTATGGACCTAGTAGTCTAACTTCACCTTCCTCCACCCTTAATCAGAGGAATATATCATTATATTAACATTTCATAAGGAGC
>NW_018397276.1:702679-702828 GCF_002168275.2 Theobroma umbraticum
AACCCGGACGACGGCACTACTTACAACCTTTATATGACGTTAGTAAAACGGTAGGTTGCTATGAATGGGAGTTTATATAGTCTCCTGTCTATGACTTGTGCTGCAATCACAAACCATAAACAAGACTCTGCATTAACTCCAACAACTCC
>NW_018397276.1:703496-703655 GCF_002168275.2 Theobroma umbraticum
AAAATATAAGAGTATACGTAAACAATTTACCCAAAAGGGAAATTTGTGCCTTATATGCAAATAAGTATATTTATGCTAAAGAATAATTTAATATTGGGTTTAAAGTAAGTAAATGTTATCATGCATGATCCCGTTAAAATCCAACATTTTATAGAGTTT
>NW_018397276.1:704059-704244 GCF_002168275.2 Theobroma umbraticum
GTGACCCAAAAATTCTCTAGCTAGAGCTCACTTGTGCACAACAGTCACACTTAACCGGAGTGACAACCGACCTACTCTTGAATATCTCAGTTTAATAAAACCATTTAAAAGTCAAATCGAGTTTTCAAAATATCGTTTCAAACCATTTTCAAAATACCGATCATAGTAATACACTAAAACCTCTT
>NW_018397276.1:704344-704498 GCF_002168275.2 Theobroma umbraticum
AAATAATCATTTAATATTGGGTCTAAAGTAAGTAAATATTATCATGCATGATCCCATAAAAATCCAACATTTCATAGAGTTTACACATAAATTTCATAACTCACCCCATACACAGGGAATTAAATCGAATTTCATCATATAAGCAAGGGAGCAA
>NW_018397276.1:704664-704872 GCF_002168275.2 Theobroma umbraticum
TCAGGCGGTCGCAGCCACGTATAACAACTCGTGCCCTAGCATCATAAAATCATAGACCTTGGCCCCAGTCATGTCTAACAGCCTGTCGATGACCCAAAGATTCTCTAGCTAGAGCTCACTTGGGCACAAGGGTCACACTTAACCAGAGTGACAACCAACCTACTCTCGAATCTCTCAGTTTAATAAAACCATTTAAAAGTCAAATCGA
>NW_018397276.1:705039-705167 GCF_002168275.2 Theobroma umbraticum
ATCAACAAGGCATGTTTTTGACATAACTATATTGAAAAGCTTGTTTCCCGATTTCTAAGATCCTTTACGTATATAAGTTGTATATAGATGTATAGTCAAACACATTTCAAGTGCTTGGGCATTCACAA
>NW_018397276.1:705579-705714 GCF_002168275.2 Theobroma umbraticum
CACGCTTATCTCTTGATTTATGTTTGAATTTTCCAACTATAATTCACCATCTCTGCACATCTAAGATTATCTTTGCTGGCATAAACATAATCACACCATAAAATCAATTCACAAAGCATGCTTTCAACCAACTAA
>NW_018397276.1:705814-705935 GCF_002168275.2 Theobroma umbraticum
GATAAGTGTGCAATTTCTTCTTCAGATTAATGAACTAATGGGGCCGTGAGGTTTAAATGCAAATTTATGGAAAGCATGAGCTGGTAGATATTCTTAAGAGTTTGTGAATGCCCAAGCACTT
>NW_018397276.1:706075-706276 GCF_002168275.2 Theobroma umbraticum
ATCTATATACAAGTTATATACGTAAAGGATCTTAGAAATCGGGAAACAAGCTTTTCAATATGTTTATGTCAAAAACGTGCCTTGTTGATTGTGTGATGTGCATTCATGAATGATTGCATACTTATCTTGCTGATTAGACATTTAACATTATGCAAAAAGGTTTTACATTGCAAGGTGATACAAAAAGAGGTTTTAGTGTAT
>NW_018397276.1:706580-706696 GCF_002168275.2 Theobroma umbraticum
CTCACCCTTTCATATTTTCTTTTGCAGATAAGTAATCAATTCTAGAGTTTTGCTCAGCATCACGAGGCTGGCTACAACCTAGGTAATGGCATCTCTAGACTTCCACTCAGAGTCAC
>NW_018397276.1:707107-707260 GCF_002168275.2 Theobroma umbraticum
GCATGATGAAACTGTACATTCTTTTTTATTATGGTCATTCCGAGGAGGACAGGTCCCAAATATTAATGAGTTCCTCTGATGTCTAATTGATGAGTTAAGAATTTTGTGGGATGAAGGGGTAGTCACGTACAATCCTTTTACTTGGCATAATTT
>NW_018397276.1:707608-709192 GCF_002168275.2 Theobroma umbraticum
AACGTGTTGAACAGGACCTTCCAATTCCTTAATTATCCGGTGTTGAGATCTTGCAACAATTCGAGTTTGTTAGATTTAACACTTTAATTGATTCTAAGTTTTGATTTGACAAAAAAGTGATCAAAATTGTTTTTCAAATGTTCAAACGAGTCTAAATGGTCCTTGAAATAGTTTTAATAAAAGAGCTAAGTACTTTAAATTGAAAACAAGAAAAAATATTCAAAAATGTTCTTCAAATTGAAAAACTGCCTGTAATATATCAATAGATGTTCTTCATCTATCAATAGTTGGTTATTCTTGCATCTGGACCTTAAAGACAATAAACATCTATTGATAGACGAGTGGCATTTATCGATAAATAGTCACCCAAGAACAATTCAAAAAGACCTTGACTTGCATCTATCGATAAGTGGCCACCCGCGTGCACTCCAAAAAGCCCTTGACTGGCATCTATCAATAAATACTTATATCTATCAATAGATTGGTGCGATTTTGAAATTTTTAAATGGAATATAACAATATATCGTGAAATCTATCGATAGATGGTGACGGTTAAAACCTAGAGCAAAGTGCAAAACGGCTATTTGCACATTTAATTCGCCTCTAACCACCTTTGAAGTTTCAGTAAGCATAAATAGAAGCTCCCACCATATTCATAAGGTTGGAAACTCTCAAACGCATCAAAAAAGAGAAGATTTCTGCTCTCAAAGTTTATTAGCACTTTCACTTTTCACATTTGCACAAGCCTTCAAATTGTATCATTTATTGTGCTTTCAATCCTCATTCACCTATCATCAAACATTTGTACTCGTTTGCTATTTTAGCTTTTAAAAGGCATATTAGGTTTCTTCTCTTCATTTATTGTAAACACTAGAGGGCTATACCATAACCATTAAAAGGTAGACTGTGTGGTTATAACTTAACCAAGTAAAAGGTAAAAGGATTCTAGTCATATCTTTAGAAAGACTGTTAACTTTATTTTTGTTTTAAAATGACAAAATTGATTGAACTTAATAAGCTTTCAAAATGAATGAAAAATATTCTGGAGTTTGAAGAAAATCCTTAAAGATGTGTTGAAGTTGAACTTAATAGAAAGATATATTGAAATGCTAAGAAATATGGAAAATGCTTTGAATGTAAATGATCATGTTGTTGAACTCTAAGAAATATCTCTTAGTTTTCCAAAAGATTTATTGTTTTCAAATTCAAAGTGTTAGCCTAAGAATTATATTCTCAAAAGAAAAGACTTGATTCTTAAATGAAAAGAAAGCAAAATCCATTTCTTTACTATAAAAAGAATCAATTCTGAAGTAGAGAGAAGTTAGTTCTTAAGCAGAGATTAATAGTGAAGAATCAATTTTGAAAAAAGAAAAAGCTGACTCTAAGTAGACATGAGTGTTAGGATTTGTGAAGAACCGACATCTCATGGGGAAAGAATCGATTCTAAGGGGACAGAATGTAGAAGGTAGAAATGCAAAAAAAAAAGAATTGATTCTACATGAAGAAGATTTCTGTTTTCAAAGAACCAAAAGTAAGATATGGAAACTTGATGACCAATAAAGAGATTGTACAATTGAATTATAT
>NW_018397276.1:709650-709777 GCF_002168275.2 Theobroma umbraticum
ATTAAAGCAAGAAACTTGAACAAATTTGAATCATCTTTGAAGAAGAAAAGAAAGAAAAAACAATAGCTGTGAACAAAAAAATCGTATCTTTGAGCCAAAACAGAAATTAAAGATCATATTTTTATCT
>NW_018397276.1:709877-710075 GCF_002168275.2 Theobroma umbraticum
AAAATTGTAAGTTGAGTTTAAATTGTGTGAAGGCTTAACTAAGGCTTGTTCAGGATTTGACTGGTTTACTCATAACTCTTGGATGCCTGTAACAATCGAGGGAAAGGTCATTACAGGCATCATGTTGATGGTGAGGCTTGGCAACATTTTAATCACACCCATCAATCTTTTGCCTTTAAGCCTCATAGTGTCAGACTT
>NW_018397276.1:710116-710292 GCF_002168275.2 Theobroma umbraticum
TGGTCAATAATGCTCACTGTCTACAACTTACCTCCATTGATGTGCATGATGAAAGTGTACATCCTTTTTTATTATGGGCATTCCGAGGAGGACAGATCCCAAATATTAATGAGTTCCTCTGACCTCTAATTGATGAGTTAAAAATTTTGTGGGATGAAGGGGTAGTCACGTACAAT
>NW_018397276.1:710302-710472 GCF_002168275.2 Theobroma umbraticum
GGCATAATTTTATTATACGAGTAGCACTCTTCTAGACCATGGATGACTTCCTTACATAAGGCATTTGTCTGGGTAAAGCACTCATGGATGTCTATCATGCGCATATTGTATGGAATAAGGAAAGAGTTTCTTTGTGGAGTATCGGAGGAAGCCTTGTCTTTTCTATTGTC
>NW_018397276.1:710669-711038 GCF_002168275.2 Theobroma umbraticum
TTTCAAATGTTCAAACGAGTCTAAATGGTCCTTGAAATAGTTTTAATAAAAGAGTTAAGTACTTTAAATTGAAAACAAGCAAAAATATTCAAAAATGTTCTTCAAATTGAAAAACTGCCTGTAATATATCGATAGATGTTCTTCATCTATCGATAGTTGGTTATTCTAGTATCTGGACCTTAAAGACAATAAACATCTATTGATAGATGAGTGGCATTTATCAATAAATATTCAGCCAAGAACAATTCAAAAAGACCTTGACTTGCATCTATCGATAAGTGGCCACTCGAGAGCACTCCAAAAAGCCCTTGACTAGCATCTATCAATAAATACTTATATCTATCAATAGATTGGTGCGATTTTGAAATT
>NW_018397276.1:711177-711315 GCF_002168275.2 Theobroma umbraticum
AGAGCAAAGTGCAAAATGGCTATTTGCACATTTAATTCACCTCTAACCACCTGTGAAGTTTCAGTAAGCATAAATTGAAGCTCCCACCATATTCATAAGGTTGAAAACTCTCAAACGCATCAAAAAAGAGAAGATTTC
>NW_018397276.1:711430-711600 GCF_002168275.2 Theobroma umbraticum
AGCCTTCAAATTGTATCATTTATTGTGCTTTCAATCCTCATTCACCTATCATCAGACATTTGTACTCATTTGCTATTTTAGCTTTTAAAATGCATATTAGGTTTCTTCTCTTCATTTATTGTAAACACAAGAGGGCTATACCATAACCATTAAAAGGTAGACTTTGTGGT
>NW_018397276.1:711789-711907 GCF_002168275.2 Theobroma umbraticum
GATATATTGAAATGCTAAGAAATATGGAAAATGCTTTGAATGTAAATGATCATGCTGTTGAACTCTAAGAAATATCTCTTAGTTTTCCAAAAGATTTCTTGTTTTCAAATTCAAAGTG
>NW_018397276.1:712050-712243 GCF_002168275.2 Theobroma umbraticum
GTAGACATGAGCGTTAGGATTTGTGAAGAACCGACATCTCATGGGGAAAGAATCGATTCTAGAGGGACAGAATGTAGAAGGTAGAAATGCAAAAAAGAAAGAACTGATTCTACATGGAGATGATTTCTGTTTTTAAAGAACCAAAAGTAAGATATGGAAACTTGATGACCAACAAAGAGATTGTACAATTGAA
>NW_018397276.1:712343-712488 GCF_002168275.2 Theobroma umbraticum
TGTTAGGAACTGGGCAAAGTAGTAAACATAAAAGTTTTATCCCTTCTCTTAACTTTCCAATGGATTAAGAATCATATCAATTTGACTTCTAGATTGAAAGATTTACTCCAAATACCGCATCATGTTCAGTCTTTACATACTGCTG
>NW_018397276.1:712833-712926 GCF_002168275.2 Theobroma umbraticum
AAATAACTTAAATTAATCACTTAACAAGTAATCAAACTTAAACTTAAAAAAACATCTAAAATGCTAAACTTTGAACCTAAAATCTCAAAGATC
>NW_018397276.1:712936-713144 GCF_002168275.2 Theobroma umbraticum
AGCTCCCAAAATGAGTCAAAATACTCTATATAATAGAGTCATCATTCATGAACAATGTTTACACAAGATACAACCTTTTAAAAGATCAAGAAAAACCCCTCTCTCTTTTACTTGGAGGTATAGCTAATATAATAGTGGATTCTCAAGAATCTTGAACTCAAAACCTCTAGAAAGCTAGTAAAGAAGTTTAGGTTTAGAAAGATGAGAA
>NW_018397276.1:713320-713442 GCF_002168275.2 Theobroma umbraticum
AGATAAAAATATGATCTTTAATTTCTGTTTTGGCTCAAAGATACGATTTTTTTGCTCACAGCTATTGTTTTTTCTCTCTTTTCTTCTTCAAAGATGATTCAAATTTGTTCAAGTTTCTTGCT
>NW_018397276.1:713542-713637 GCF_002168275.2 Theobroma umbraticum
GATTTTGCAGGGGAGGGAGCAAGCAACTATTCTGAAGATTTGAAGCCAAGAAAAAAAGCCAATAAAAAAAGAGAATTGGAGGGAGAATCAAGATC
>NW_018397276.1:713647-713762 GCF_002168275.2 Theobroma umbraticum
AACTATTAGTTTTCTCTCTTTACTTTTGAGTTTATCTTATTTTCTTTGACTTGGATTCATAGCTAAATTTCTTTGGATATTGCTTTTATTAGATACTATGATCTAAATTATTTTT
>NW_018397276.1:714154-714315 GCF_002168275.2 Theobroma umbraticum
ACATAGGGATATAGTGTTTTAGTTAAAATAGATATTTTTATAAGATGTGTCGGGTGACTCTTATAAATAATTTAGGACTCTAGGTTAGGAATTCAACCCATTGAAACAAGTTAAGAAAGAGAGGTAAGATTTAGATGAAGTGTGAGGGATATTGTAATCCT
>NW_018397276.1:714390-714592 GCF_002168275.2 Theobroma umbraticum
TAATTTTAGTACTTAGTAAAATTTGAGATCAATTCCTTGTGGGATCGATACTCTCCTTGCTAATATACTATCTATTCTACTATACACAAAAACTTGTCAATTAAAATTCTACTACGTAAGTATACGTATCAAATAGAATGCAAGTTCATTCTCAATTCAAATGCAAACTCATCATTAAGTGAAATTCCGTGTGTGTGTGCAA
>NW_018397276.1:714817-714928 GCF_002168275.2 Theobroma umbraticum
CTATTCAAAGCTTTATTTTCCTTCACTTAGTATACCCCTTCTCCATAAAAAATTTTGTTTTGTTCAACACTTCATTCTTTCTTTCCCTTTTTCTTTTTCTCAATTTCACAT
>NW_018397276.1:715314-715483 GCF_002168275.2 Theobroma umbraticum
CATAAACCTTTTCTAAATATATACAATAAATCTAAGGAAAAGACATAGTGCTCACCATGTAGAAATTTCAACCTAATAGCAAAGCTTAGCGTGAGAATTTACATAATGCTCAAACAATATTCACATGTTTTGAAGAATTAAGATAGGAATATAACTGAGTTCTCATCAT
>NW_018397276.1:715876-716049 GCF_002168275.2 Theobroma umbraticum
GGCCATGTCAAGCAAGTGTATTGAGAATGTTTGATGATTAATTTTGCCTCCCCAGTAATGCTTCAATCATTGTCCATTGACTTTAAATTTTTGACCATCTGTCCCTGTAACTTCGATTCCTCCATGTGGAAGTACCTCGTTGACAATGAAAGGACCAGACCACCTTGATTTGA
>NW_018397276.1:716149-716308 GCF_002168275.2 Theobroma umbraticum
CAATTAGTACTTGTAATTGCAAAACTTGAAACAGTGTTTTGTTTAAATACTTCTGAATATCATTGCAAGTATCCACTTACAACTTGTTACTTCCTTTTTGTAACGACACAACTTAATGCTTATTTTCACAAGATTCATAACAAGATTCCTCTTGAATAT
>NW_018397276.1:716434-716663 GCF_002168275.2 Theobroma umbraticum
TGGGTTCCCTAGCAAGTTCCAAATACCACAGTACATCAATATGCATATAAAATAGTTCTAAGTAACATCAATTATCATTCTTGCCATGTATAGTTTGGAATATACTTTTCAAAACTTTGGTGCAATTTTCAAACTCTGAATTACTCTTTTATCCATTATCCTTGCAAGCAAATTTATTCTAAAAGCATGCACTTACTCTCCAAAATATTCGAATGCATACTCATTTGTT
>NW_018397276.1:716673-716779 GCF_002168275.2 Theobroma umbraticum
TTGATATTCTTAAGTTTCTAGTATATCATATAATTGGCCTTTTCTTGTTACAAACCTTTTCCTTTCAACTATGTCAAGTTAAGATTTGCAAATCCTCATAACATTG
>NW_018397276.1:717025-717171 GCF_002168275.2 Theobroma umbraticum
CTTCACATTATAACTTATCCCATTATAGTTATCTCAAGAACTTTCAATTTTTCTATTATTTACATGTCAATATATGGCAATAAGGAAGTTTGCCATTCATTCACCTAAGCATTCTTCAAAACACTTAAACCTCCAATTAAGAAATT
>NW_018397276.1:717220-717378 GCF_002168275.2 Theobroma umbraticum
CATAATGCCCCATTATTAAGCCAAGCACTCTTTATTCTTGTCAAAAATCTACTACAAACAAATATCCTCAGCACTGCAGCGTTGCATTTGCTGGTTTCAGCGCTGCAGCGCTGGGGAACCAGTGCTGCGGCACTGTGGTTGCTGGATGTGAGGCAACT
>NW_018397276.1:717774-717897 GCF_002168275.2 Theobroma umbraticum
ATATTTTTTTATTTTCATAATTACTCCCATTAACATATATTGCGGCATTCCCATTTTTATGCCACGCCAATACTCAAGTACCCACCAATTAAGCTGAATTCTTCTATGGAATACCCCTTCCAT
>NW_018397276.1:718130-718331 GCF_002168275.2 Theobroma umbraticum
CACTTAGTGTTAAGATCTTGACTTTTTTCATCAATCTTAACAAATTACTTTTATGAAGTGAACAATTCACTTAATTACTGCATCTCACCGTTACAGTCATAACATCAAAGTCTCTTAAACTTAGGATGCAGCAACTCCCTCTCAGAACTTATCCAAAATCAACATTCTTCTAAGTCCTTTACCTTTGGAGAATCATATTTA
>NW_018397276.1:718890-719881 GCF_002168275.2 Theobroma umbraticum
CAACACATATATAGTATAATATATCTCAAAGGCCAAACACCATTTATATATGGGAATGGCAAACTCAATTCATATAGTGCACTCACCTCTATGAACAAGAGTTTTGGTTTACAATTCCTTCAATACTCAAAGTCATAAACCTCGAGTGAATCACAACAATTAATATTCACTCTAGCAAAGTGTGCCCATTATCATCGTTATCGTTCATGGTCCTTTATATTGACCTCAATACGAACCCAATGTCATCCAATTTCTTCCCATTGACAACCATGGAATCAAGTCATAGCTCCTCTAGATGAATAAGTTACTATGGACCTAGTAGTCCAACTTCACCTTCCTCCATCCTTAATCAGAGGAATATATCATTATATTAACATTTCATAAGGAGCAGTTTTACTTTACAATCTTTCCAACAATGGCTCGTCTCTTAGGTGGCATCTCAAACCCGAACGACGGCACTACTTACAACGTTTATATGACGTTAGTAAAAAGGTTGGTTGCTACGAATGGGAGTTTATATGGCTTCAAGTCTATGACTTATGCTGCAGTCACAAACCATAAACAAGACTCTGCATTAACTCCGACAACTTCACTGACAAACACGAGAGTTCTTAGGACTCGATTAAACCTAGGGCTTTGATACCAAGTTTGTAACGACCTCTTCCCTCGATCGTTACTGACGTCCGAGACTTACGAGTAAACCCGTCAAATCCCAAACGAGCCTTATGCGGAAGCATACATAAACATCTATAGACATACAATATCAACTCATGCATGCCGTCATACATAACATTACATACATGTAGAACTTCTCAACATATTAGTGGAAGTGCAACATTTTATATATCATTAGAGTGCCACATTTCCAATGCACCATAATATTTACATGTCTCAACACCCTCGAGTGTCCATATGGGTTCTTAAGCCACTTTATATATTTAACATAACATTCATAATGTAATGTGTTAGGATGAGCCATATAGCCAATTGG
>NW_018397276.1:719981-720091 GCF_002168275.2 Theobroma umbraticum
CCAACTATAATTCACCACCTCTTCACATCTAAGATTATCTTTGCTGCCATAAACATAATCACACCATACAATCAATTTACAAAGCATGCTTTCAACCAACTAACAATTTC
>NW_018397276.1:720387-729550 GCF_002168275.2 Theobroma umbraticum
GAAGGTTCTAGCATTTAACATGATAAGAAGAAGAAAATAGTAAAGGTTGCTCCCCTTTTGGCAGGCCATGTGGGTGGGGTTAGAAAGAAAGTTCAAGAAGTCTCAAAGTTATCCATTTAGTCAATCATGTAGGAAATTCTGTCTTTTTCCCTATAATCCTTCTCCCATCTTTTTCTTCCTTTATTGTATTAATTTTTCCGAACAAATCTTGCATAAGTGACCAGCCACATGGAAAAGAATAAGAGAAAGCAAAGTCAAAGCTACCTTTGTAAGCTTTGACCAAGCTAAATAATAAAATTACCATTTAGCCCTCCTAAGTTCTTATTCTTTTTATTGAGTCCTGCCATCACTTTTTAAATTCCAAATTTTCTTCTATTTCCTTCCTTGAGATGTTTATAAATATAATATAAAGTTTACACCCTATTAGCGTGTCACTATAATATTTAAATATATTCTTACCCGATTGTGCTCAATTTCATATAAGCACGTGGTTTCCCTCTAACCTCATTGTTTTCTTCAAAATTTCCTCTTTTCTTCTCCTCCTCCACTTAGATTAGTCATTTAACCCTCTATCCTAACTAATCTCACTGATAAATAAAATATTAATAAAATATTATTTTTTAAAAAAATATTCTTTCTACCTATCGCCGTTCTCTAACACTCAAACTTATATCCAATAGCCTTTATTCTCATCCATAAAGTCTCATCAACCTTTAAATGAGGATATGGGCTGTTACAATGCCTAAGTACTCCATCGTTAGATTGCGGTGTGGCATGCCATGTCATACATTTTGTATTTTTGCTTAACATATATAGCCTCTGCAATCTTAGTGTTAGTGGAAAGTATCGCAACATGTTATAAGGAATTTTTTTGTCCCTTCCTCCTCGATTTATATCAAGGATGAACACAACATGGACAATAAGACAACGCGAAACATTCATTATAAAACAACATACAATTATTCTTACAAGCATGAATTTTCTAATAGTCAAGCCCAAGTTCGTTCAACTATCTTCATTATACAGAAATTTTCCAGTAATGATTCATTGGATGGCAACATCCTTCACTAAATGCATCAGATGATTAAAACATGCTTTACTCATGTTAAATACAGACTTCACATTCAGTAATTAGGACATCGCTAATAGTTTTGTGTGCTTATCACATTCGACCCGTAACGATGCATCGAGATCATTTAACAACAAGAAGAAAGATGCAGCGTTCAGATTTGAATCTTAAGGAATAACTGGTTCGGCTCGAGTCTTATCATTGAATTGAAGCTCCAGTTGTAAAGCATGAATAACCATTTTAGCATATGAATTTTCTACTCTGACTTCATTAACTACTTCGTTCTGCTCAATAACAAAATGTCTTGATGATTGCCAGGCATGGAACGATTTGCCATTTGCATCCCATATCGTGTACTCTCTAGTAAACCCTTTATGAAATAGGTGTTCTCATACATAATGAACAATCAAGAACTTACTATTCAGACACTGAGAAGAAAGACATCGATCATTTCTTAACCATGTATCTTGGTTGACCAAACACAAATGAAATAAATTCATCCACAATTTAACAAATTCTATCCTAAGAAATCCACTCGAGAATATTCTCAACTCCTATCTCATTCCATTATGAGAAAAAATATTATAACGGACATATGATGTCGTCCATTATCACATGTTAACACAAATATGAATTGAAAACAAAAACTGACTTCAATACTATAATTAATTAATTGCTTAATTACTTATGGATTTTTTCATAAATAATATTTAATTTTACTAAATTTACTATTCTATTTTGAATTGATTAATTACTAATACATGAATCTTCATAATTAGGTAAATCAAACCACTTAATTAATTTGAACGAGTAAAATAATACATAGTATTACTAATTTAAATAATTGCTTAATTACTTTGATTTCTTAATTAACTAAATTATTTAATTTCCTCTTTAAGCATCTTAATTTATTTACATACTATTTAAAATTAAGCAATATTAGTAACTTAGTTATTTTCTTAATTACTAAAATAATTTTTAATAAATAATATTAAACTTTACTAAATTTAGTAATAAACTTTGAATTGATTAATTACTAATACATGAATCTTCATAATTAACTAAATATTATTTACATTTAAACAATATTATTAATTCAATTACTTGCTTCATTAATAAAACATTTTTTTCATAATTAATATTAAATTTTACTAAATTTACTAAATAATATTAATTACCATTAAAATATTATTTAAAATTACACAATATTACTAAATTAATTAATTGCTTAGTTAATAAAACCATATTTTAATAAATAATATGAAATTTTACTAATTTACTATTAGATTTGGAATTGATTAATCACTAATACATGAATCTTCATAATTATTTAAATAAAACAACTTAATTTATTAAAATAACTGAAATAATATATAATATTAGTAATTCAATAATTGCTTAATTACTTTTATTAGTTAAGTTATTTAATTACTCATAAAATGCCTTAATTTATTTAAATATTATTTAAAATTGAACAATATTACTAATTTAGTTAATTGCTTAATTACAAAAAGATTTTTTTCATAAATAATAATATATTTTAATAAATTTAGTATTAGATATGGAATTCATTAATTTCTAATACATGAATCTTAATAATTAGGTAAATAAAATTAAACAATATTTTTAATTCAATTAGTTGCGTAATTAGTAAAACATTTTTTCATAAATAATTTTAAATTTTACTAAATTTACTAAATAATATTAATGAGCATTTAAGTGTTATTTAAAAAATAAACAATATTACTAATTTAGTTAATTGCTTAATTACTAAAACATTTTTTTCATAAATAATAACAAATTTGACTAAGATTACTATTAGATTTGGAATTGATTAGTTGCTAATAAATGAATCTTCATAATTAGGTAAACAAAACAACTTAATTCTTTTAAATAACTAAAATAATATATAATAATACTAATTTAATAGTTGGTTAATTACTTTCAATAGTTACATTATTTAATTAACAAAATTATTTAATTACTAATGTTACATCCCATTTTATGGTGGAACATGACCGGCGCATGAACCTCGACGGGTATAGTCTACTAAGCCTAAACAAGCCTCTTTAACATTCATCAATGCGAAACCATAAATAAACATCCAGAGGCATACAATATGAACTCATGCATACCATCATACCCAACATTGAACACATATAGAACTTCTCAACTTATTAGTGTGAGTGCAACATTTCATATTTCATAAGAGTGCCACATTTCTAGTGCACCATAATATTTGCATGTCTTAACACCCTCAGTGTCAGTATGGGCCCTTGAGCCACTTTATACATTTAACATAATATTCATAATGTAATATGCCTAAATAGTTGGCTACATTATTGTAACATACTTATAATCCATAAACCGTGTTCATAGTCTGTAAACATAAACATAACATAGATTAACTCGCCAGCGGAATGCGACTCAACTCACTATGCCCCTAGAGGCTTCTAGACACCTATTAATGAGAAATGAACGAATCACGTCTCTGTGACACTGGTTGGTAGGAAGAGAGAGCTATCACTAATCTGTAACAAAAATGGTGACTGAAAGTAACGTGTGAGTCATAAAGACTCCATGAGTGGATACGAGGAATGGGACAAGCCAAGGGATGAGTTTTTTGTAACCATGCAATTATACGTACATATGATTCACAAATCCTTTCACATTACCATATGTTCATGAAACATAACATTTAATCAACCTCTCAATAACATTGCATGGAAAACATTTTTGCATAATTCATTAGAAACCATTTAACCTTGACAACCTTTCTAAAATTACTTGAGAAGCCAATTCTACAACAATTTTATTGATACATTTTGGAATGTATTGATGCATGCAAGGAATCTATCAATACCTTTGATAATGTATTGATACATTTCACACATAATGCTTCTTGTAGCAATCTGTTGAAAATGTATCGATACATACTTCATATGGATCGATACTTTTGCCACAGAATCTCACTTTCTGGGCATTTCCTTGAATCTAACTTAGTCATAAGTCTTTCTAGCTTTGAAGGATCATTCTCTAGGCTAAGGTTTTATCTAACCAAGTGAATATCACCACATTACAATGTGAACAACATCATTAATAGTCATTGAATCATAAAATGGGCATTTAAGCATATATCATAAGGCAATATTCATTCTATCATTTCTCTAACTTATTAATTTCATTCGTCATAATATTCTAACTATGAGTGGGTTTGCACCATAGTGATTTAACACACTATTTTGGGTTCCTAACACACTCTTGTGCACATCGGCCCCATCCTTGCTTTATCAAGTGGTCCCACCCCACTCGGGTAGGTAGTGGATAAAGTCGTTCCTACCATCTGGTTCACCTCACATGAACGACCATCAAAGCTGTGTGAGTAGCACTTTGGCCTCACCCATGATCATCATAAGATCACTTAAGCTTAGGATTGTTCTCATCCTTAGCTTGCATCATGAACATATAACATTTTCATAAATCATCATCATACTTAGCCCATAGTGTATATGACCATCTTAACACATACATATCATGGCATACATTTCATAACCTCCTAAATCACTTACATACTTTGTCCATAGTGTATATGACTATCTTAACACATACATCTTATGGCATGCATTTCATAACCTCATAAATAACTCACGTGCTAAGCATACATGTTATTATCCCAACACATACATCTTATAGCATACATGTTACAATCTGATAAATGGAGCTCATGCATCCAACATTCTTATTATGCTACATTGTATTTAACATATGCATGATAACATTCATACATTAACCATATTAATACCTCATAACCAACATAGTAGATTTGTAAACAATTTGAAAATCATTGTGCCACACATATCACAATCACTATTAAATTAAGTCATTTGAACATTTTCTTGAAAACTTCATAAAACCTTGTAGTTCAAATCCTTTAATAAACCATTTATGGAAATAATTTTTCAACATGGCTAAACAACCATTTCCATAAACATCATGCTACCTATACATACAAAAATTCTTGAAAAAGTTGACCCGCTCACTTAATTGGAGAATGAATTTCCTAGCTCTAATCACAACTCCATTTTTGATGTAATCCGTGGAGTTTTCAAGTGTTCCTATCAGACAAAAATTATCACAATAATTTTTTAGAATAAAAATCTCATAATAATTATTCTAGGTACTTTGAAAACTACTCGCTTTTAGTTAAACTAATTTTCTAGCTAAAACCCAGGGTTTGAAACTTGTAAATTTTTCATCCTTACCTTAAGTGAGCTTAGATGCTTAAGAAAATCATAAAACCTTTAACTTCAATCAATAATAGAAAAGCTAGGTAATAAAACAAAAATAGTTTTGAAAATCCAAGACTAAAAGATTTAAGAGCTAAAAATGTCATCTTTTTGTATAGAAACCCAAAACAAAGTTTTAGAAACCTCAAAACTGTGTTTTAGGTTCAAAATGAGTTGGAAAAGCTTAAGATTTGGGGTTTGATGTTGCAAATGCAACGAGGGTTACCAACCCTTGAGAAATGGGGTATATTTTTAAGCTAGGTGTAAAAATACTTTTTACTCATTTTATTTTTCTAAAATCAATGAAATGTATCAATACATTAGCCTATGTATCGATATATTTGGTTCTAGAAAAAATGTATCGATACATTATGAATATATATTCATAGATGTTCATCAAAAACCCTTTATGGGCTAAATATATCAATACATCACGAACATGTATTGATAAATTTGAGACAGAATGCTGTTTCTAAAAATCTGCCCAGCTTATTTACATTAAATACCATTTTAGTAAATGTCTTTTTTACTTTTTACTCTCCATTAACTTAGGATATTTAATGTACATAAGCAAACAACCCCCCATTTTGATTCAATAAAAATATCAAAAAATCTAAATCTAAATTTTGATTTCCAAAACAAATTAAAAAATGTTTGACTAAAATTAAATTTGCGATTCCCATTTTCCATAGCAAACATACTCTAAAAATTATGAAAAAATCATTTTTAGTCATCTAAAAAACAAAGGAATCCTTACCACTATCTTTTATTCCCCAAAGATTGTTCTATAGATATCACATATTTTCACCCCTTTCCAAAATTAGAAAATTTTCCGTTTCAAAAATGACAAACAACTAAAAGTGTCAACTCCATGTAATAGTGATATCTCATTAAAGTACAACCTAGCATATTGTGTTGCTTCATAGTTGGTCATCATTGATAAGAAATGAGCAGACTTGGTCTATCCACAATCACCCATACGAAATCATACTCCTTGCTCATGTGGGCTAACCTAGTCACAAAATCCATAAAAATATGGTCCCACTTCCATTTAGGGACTGATAACAGTTGTAGCAATCTGGCAGGCTTGTCATGCTCAGCCTTTAACCTATTGGTACACTGGACACTTAGCCATAAACTTGGCTACATCCTTATTAAGGCCTTCCACTAGTACATTTCCCTTAAATCATGGTACATCTCGGTGGTGCTTGGATGAACAACATATGCTGCCACGTAGGCCTCCTTTAAGACATCTCATCTTAAATAGCAATACTCGGCACATTCACTCAAGATTCATAGCGGAGTAATCCATTGTTGCCTCTAATAAACATTCTCCCTTTTTTCCCTTGACGACCTTCTAAAGCTCTAGTCACAAAATCATCCTTGCTTTGGGCTTTCTTGATGTGATCCATCAACATCAGTCTCACTTGAACATGGGGTAATAATGCATCAAAATCATTAGCCTAAAATCAAATGCCCATATCATCCAACTCATGCATACATTGTACTAGTGATCTCCTCCCAACAGATATGTGGGTTAAACTCCCTATAATTTTTAGCTTAAAGCATCTCCTCCCAACTGATTTTTAGCTTTGTAGAGATGGTATAGTATCATACAATAATAATCTTTAAGCATTTCCATAGATTTATGCTGCCTAAGATTGAGATCCGTTTACTCAAAAATATACTTGAGACTCTTGTGATATATGTAAATCTCACAAGTCTGACCATACAAGTAGTGCCTCCATATCTTTAAGGCAAATACTATAGCAGCCATCTCTAAATCATATGTGGGGTAATTTTGCTCTATCGGTCCTATTTGAGCGCTAGAGGGGGATGCATAGCACTAAAAATCTTTTGCTCAGCCTAGAGCTTGAAGAGCATTTAATCAACTAGATGAAGGGAAAGCCTACAACTTGTCAAAATTACAAGACATCAAGTAAGGAATGGTAAAGAGAAGTGGATAATGCAATAGTATTTATAGCGGTTCGCTCCTTTTGACTTACATCCACTACCTTGATCTCCTAATCAAGGATTTTCAACCTAACTTCACTAAACTAGTGGAATTAACAGCTTCCACCAAGCTTTTACAAGGTCAGCTTCTAACTTAAACTCTAATCCCTTACAACAAGCTTTAGAGTGCTTCCCACACTCTAATTTCTCAAGAAAAAGAAGAAAAAGACGTATAATAAGTAACTTTACAAGTCTGGATAAATTACAATCAAGCTTAAACACTTTTTCTAGTATGGAATGAAAGATAAGTGTTTTTGTGAAGAATATTTGGCTTTTTGCTCAAAATAGCTATTCTTTTCTCAAGTCTACTTTCTTTGATCATTGAAACTTCTTTTTATACTTGGGGAGTAAGATTTTTTTTGTTAGAGATAGTTTTTGGCCATTAGAAACAACTCTAATGCACTTTTAGTCGTTATTTTGTTCTCTAGTGTTTAAATTCAAAAAGCCAGATAGACTTTGGCAATAGATTACAGGTAGCTCTAATCGATTATAGCTTCTCTGCCTTGCACTATTATGCTATTTTTTTCTATGCTTTAATTGATTATAGGAGGCCCTAACTGATTAAGAGTTCTTTGTCTTCAGACTTCTTTTCTTCAGCAGACTTCCATTAACAAGTTATGGTAGGCTCTAAATGATTACAAACTTTCTGTTTTCACTTTTCTATACAACAGTCTTCCTTTAATTCGTCAACACTTCGCTTAACTTATTGAAGCTTTAATTCATTAAACAATAACTGATTAAAATCACCTGTAATCAACTACAAGATCTTTGAATTTTGAGCTTCTCCATTCTGGCTTCATTCAACGGTCAGCAATATTTTCAAACTTGTTTTTGGTGCTTGAAAATACTAGGACCTCATGCTCTAACTGATTAACCAAACCTCTTAACCGACTAGCATATTTTTTTTTGCTTTAACTTATAACACAGGCATACCTTAGCTGATCAAGGTCCCTTGATAATTAGTTACTAAGGTTCTGTTTTTGTTCATTAGTTGTTCTTTCCCTCTTAACAGATTAAATCTTCATTAAACTGAGCAAGCTCCTTGACTTGCCTTTAATTAACAACTTTGTTAAGGGTATAAAATTAAATTATGCACACTTAAATAATGCAATTAGACATTAATGAATGAGGAATGTTTTGTTCTCATAAAAAACATATGTAGCCAAAATTTCTTGAGCTCTCTTGACATGTACGTTATAACTTTTCCAAGTTGTTCTAGCATATATCTAAGTCCTACTCATGATGCGTCATAATAAATCGTATAACCCCTTGTACCACAAGGCAAACTCAAAACTGGAGTTGTGGTAAGATAAGTCTTGAGCTTTCCAAAGCTCTCCTTATATGCATTTGTTTGTATAAACTTGACACCCTTCTATGTCAATTTAGTCATGGGAGCTGCTATCTTTGAGAATCCTTAACGAATCTCCTATAATATCCAGCCAACCCTAGAAAACTCCATATCTCAATTACTGAGGTAGGCGTTGGCCATTTCTCTATAGCCTCAATCTTCTTTGGGGTCCATCATTACACCCTCCTTAGATACCATGTAGCCTAAGAAGCTAACACTTTCAAGCCAAAATTCACACTTAAAGAACTTAGCATATAACTCGTGCTCATTCAAGCGAAAATGCTGCTCACACTCCTCTCTATTTCATGACTATATCAAAATATCATCAATGAACACCACCACAAATTTATCTAAGTATGGCTTGAACACTCGGTTAATCATGTCCATAAAAGCAACTGGGGCATTCGTAAGCCTAGATGACATCACCAAGAACTTATAATGCCTATA
>NW_018397276.1:729560-732811 GCF_002168275.2 Theobroma umbraticum
AAGGCAGTCTTTGGCACATCTGTTTGGTTAATTCTCAATTGATGGTAGCTTGACCTTAAGTCATTCTTAGAAAAACATTGGGCTCCCTAAAGCTGATCAAACAAATCATTAATGCATGGCAAAGGATACTTATTCTTCACCGTCGCCTTGTTCAACTACTGGTAATCTATACACAATCTCATTGATCCACCTTTCTTCTTTATGAATAGCACTAGTACACCTTATGGTGACACTTTAGAAAGAATGAACCCTTTGTCCAAGAAGACCTCTAGTTAAACCTTAAGCTCTTTAAGCTTAGCTGGTGCCATTCGGTATGGTGGTATAGATATTAGACTCGTACCCTGTACCAAGTCGATGCAAAACTTTATATCTCTATTTAGGGGTAATCTTGGCAACTCTTTAAGAAACACATTAGTGAAGCCCCTTATAATTGGCACATTTGACACCTTACCTATCATTATTTAAGTGTCCTTAACTAATGTGAAGAATCCCTGACATCCATGACTAATCAATCTCCTAGCCTCTAAGGCTGAAATCATAGCACCTATCATTGCAGTACGATCCCTTTGGATACTAATTGATTTCTTTCTTGGATAGTTAAAGTGTACCACCCTGTAGTGGGAATCAAACTAACATAATTGAGTGACAACAAGTCCATACCCAATTATGCATCAAACTCTAACATGTCTAGCAAGATTAGATTGGTCAAAGTGTCCTTATTCCATATTCAGACTACTCAATCTCTATACACATGTTTGGCCACAAACACCTCTTTTAATGGCATAGCAACTACTAAGTCTTACTCCCTCTTGGAGCACTCTATACCTAATCTAGATGCAAAGTATGGGGCAGGTATATCTATAGCACTAAGGTCATATAATACACATGCATCAACAGTTCAGATGGGTAGTATATTTGTAACAACTGCATTGGATGTTTGTGTGTCTTACTGAGTTAAAGCATAAACTTTGGCTTGTCCATGACTCGCTGTCCCTTGGGCTTCAATTCCTTTGCCTTGGGATGAACTACCAACACCTTGGCCCTTAACTCCTTCAACCTCTCTACTAGTTCGAGTGGCTACAGATGGGGTAGGTAAAGCTGGCTGTGTCTGTCTTTGTGTTGACCCTTGAGTCCTTTAACCATTTGGACAATCTCTAGGAAACTGACCAACCAACCACATGAACAATAAAAGGTGGATCCTTGGAGACATTGCACTTTGTGACTCTTACTACATGAGGAACATAATACTCTAACTCCTTGAAACTATCCTATAACCTACTACCATGATGGTTTTGTAACCTTCTTACTCTTCTTACAATTCCCACCAAAACCACTCCCCTACTAGGATGCTTGTGAACCTTTCTGTTGGCCTTGCTAGCCCTCAATCTTAGCCCTTATGGACTTCTTTTGACCTCCTCGTGTCTCCATATATCTCATATCTAGCCTTTAAGCATAGGTCACTACCCTCGAGTAATTAGTGAACTCTTGAGGCATTACAGCCCTATATAGAGGTCATACCAATCCATTGACGAACCTTAGAACCCTTATCTCCTCTATAGCCACCAAGTAAGGCACATATTCGGTAATGGTATGATTAGTTTGTACCAACATCTCAAACTTGTAGGCTCTAGCCTCCTTTACATTGACAAGTAGGAAAAGCTCCAAAAAGCTATACCAAACTCCTACCAAGTAATCGATGTAGCACTCAATGCTCTACCTCTATGTAACTAATCATACCATTACCGAGCTACTCTATCCAGACTAAATGTAGCAAGTTCCACCATCTGAGTACTACTGCCACTCAAAGCTTTGCATATGACCCCAACATCTTTCAATAAATCTTAAGAATATTGTGATGCATTTGATCTAGAAAATGTAAAAGGTCTCAGCTTCATGAACTCCAATACTTGAACCTTGATCCTAATTCTAACCATGTTAGCCCGTAGCTAATCACCTTGGCTCTGTGACCTGGGGGATGCCTGAACAGTAGGATGACCATCAGACCATCACCTCTGATCCAAGATCTCCTGAGCAAGAAACTCCCTGGTTTGTCTAACTCTTTGTAAGCTAGTAGCTAATTCTTATGAAGTCATTACCTTAGCTATAAGTGCTACTACCTCGGGAACCTATCCCTTAACTATTACTTCAAAGCCTTATTCCTTTGTCTGCAAAATAATGGAGGTATTAGTCTACCCCAAACTGATGGCCTTATTGAATCTGCCACAGTCCCTTGCAAAAGGTGTACATGCTCTATCAGTAGTTTCTTTAGGAGCCTTGTGCTTTACCACACCTCTATCATTAGCACATGTTGTAGGTCACATATCTCACCTAGATAAGATCAATGTATACTGCAAGACTTAACATTATAAATTGATAGCAATACTAGACATATCTCTTAAGCATATAGTGGTTGGACAAAGAAGGAATTCTATATAGGTCTCCAACTCTTGATTTGTACCTAGGTACACAAAACAAAAATAAGATTCCTACATATGACTCCAACATTTTGCTGACAACCAAAGAAAGTCTAGAACTCTATGAACTTAGAGCTTTGGTACCAACTTTGTCACATCCCATTTTATAGTGGAACATGATTGGTACATGAATCCAAATAGGCATAGTCCACTAAGCCTAAGCAAGCCTTTTTAAAGTTCATCATTAAACATTTATCAATGCGGAAGCATACATAAACATCTATAGACATACAATATCAACTCATGCATGCCATCATACATAACATTACATACATGTAGAACTTCTCAACATATTAGTGGAAGTGTAACATTTTATATATAATCAGAGTGCCACATTTCCAATGCACCATAATATTTACATGTCTCAACACCCTCGAGTGTCCATATGGGCTCTTAAGCCACTTTATATATTTAACATAACATTCATAATATAATGTGTTAGGATGAGCCATATAGCCAATTGGGATTGGTTAAGACTTGATTCACATTCATGTTGAATGATTAAAGGTTTTCTTGCATCAATCAAATATCAATTATAAGAAATTATAAGTCTAATTGGATGAAGTCCATGAGATTAATATGCCTCGCAAGGGAATTGTAATGGGTTGTAGTTATGAGATCCTTATGCATCAAAGCGTAATCTCCAAATGTTCCTAGTCAATGTATAATTGAGACTGGAAATTAATGATATCTAGAGATTGGTACATTCTATGTTCCTTACTAGAGAAGTAAGCAACTGATCTCATAGGTTGAAGTATAGAGATACTTGAAACTAGA
>NW_018397276.1:732911-733148 GCF_002168275.2 Theobroma umbraticum
ATTAATTGATAATTACAAAATAGCTTTGTAATTAGGTTTAAAATTAATCCAAGGAATAAATACATTGCCATAGCCTCTAAACAAAATGATAGAAAATAGCTAAAAAAAGAACAGCATATTAGAAATTCTTTTTGCCTTACTGGTCTTTGTGTGAAGAAAAATAGCTTTTCATTCACTTCATTTCTTTTGTGGTCAGCCCTCAATTTGGTGTGGATTATGAGTTTATGAAACTCATCT
>NW_018397276.1:733179-733265 GCF_002168275.2 Theobroma umbraticum
CATTAGAGGCTGCACAAGGATTCCTTAGACAGCTTTGGTTTAGAACAACCAGGCTGAGGTGGCTAAGCTTTTTGAAAGCTGATTTG
>NW_018397276.1:733293-748800 GCF_002168275.2 Theobroma umbraticum
ATTTAATTCTGTACTCAATTTGACATGAAAGAGATCCTAAGAAGGTGAGGCGTAATTTAATTTTAAATTTATTTTCGTTGCATTTTATTTGTATTTGATGCATGATCAGCCCTCACCCAATAATATGCCTAAATAGTTGGCTACATTATTGTAACATGCTTATAATCCATAACCATGTTCATAGTCTATAAACATAAACATAACATAGATTGACTTGTCAACGGAACTGATGAATCTGACATCGCTAGTCGAGAGCTTTTAGACACTTACTAATAAGAAATGAACGATCACGTATCTGTGATGTTGGCTGGTAGGAAGAGAGTGCTATCACTAATGTATAACAAAAATAGTGAGGGAAAAAATATGTGAGTCACAAAAACCCCGTTAGTGGATACGGGGAAGGGGACAAGCCAATGGATATGAGTTTTTCATAAGCATGCAATTACAAATAGATATGATTCACAAATCCTTTCACATTACCATGATGTACATGAAACATAGCAATGAATCATTTTTTGAATAACATTGCATGGAAAAATTTTTACATAATTCATTAGAAACCATTTAATCTTGAAAGCCTCTCTAAAATCACTCCATAAGACAATTCGGCAACAATTCTATTGATACATTCTATAATGTATCGATGCATGCCAGGAATTTATCGATACCCTTGGTAATGTATCGATACATTTCACATACAATGCCTTTTGTAGCCTTCTGTTAAAATGTATTAAGGCATACTTCATATGCATCGCTACTTTTGCGACAAAATCCAACTTTCCAGGCATTTTATTGAATCTAACTCATTCATAAGTCTTTTTAGCTTGAGGGATCATTCCCTAAGCTAAAGTTTTGTCTAACCAAGTGAATATCACCACATTACAGTGTAAACAATGTTGTTGATTTCTTACGCAAGTGAACATATCGTTAACAAGTAATATAATAGTAAATAGAATTCGTTCCTACAGAGAATTCAATTAATTCCTAATTGCAAATTGCTAAAATTGTCACATCTTAATATTATTGAACTAGCTAAATCTAAAACTATTAAAAAGAAAAATTAAAACTAATAAGCAAAAACTAAAATTAAATAAAAATTTGTTTGATAAAACTCACTTAACTACCAGACCTAGTATTCTGATGTCCCTCAATACTTCATCTGATTATTGTCTCTCTCTCTTAACTTCGTTTAATGGATTAAGTTGTTAACCTAGAGTCCTAATTTATTTAAAAGTCTCTGCTGAATTTCTCATAAAAATACCTCTCCCAATTAATTTACTATATGTCTATGCAATTAAATTGAAGAAAGATTCATTAAGTTCGTGGTTTAATTTAGCTACATATGGCTTATAGGTGTATGTCTACCCTTTATGCAAATCAATCATTTAATTAACTAAGTGTATTTGATCATACGCTATTCTCTTCAAAGTCTGCCTAAATCTACTTTGTCAAGGTTTAACTTAGATTTTCAATTCAATTTAATTAGTAATCAAGCAATTAGAAGCATTAAGATCAGAATAAAATAAGCATCTTAAATCCATCAAACATAAGACAAAGAAGGATAAATAAATCAGACTACATATTAAGTTCAATCATAATCTTAGATTAATGAATTAGTTCCCCATCAAGTCACACATCATCATTGAATAAAGTTTAAACATTAAAAACAAAGTTAAGAAAAAAAGATAATTAAAAAGATAGACAAACTCAAGACTTGTATTCTTGATCTCTGAAGCTCATTGAATCCCTCAAATTCTTCTTAGCTTTAATGAATTTGTGGCTTGACTCTCAACCGTCAATTTGGTGTTTTGTTCTTTACCCTAAAAGTCTTTTGAAATGTTGTTTTTATAAGGCTTTGAAGTTAGGCCAAGTTGGGTGAAGATAAAAGCCAATTCCAATTAGGATTTCCTCATTAGACTACATAGGCAGCGGCCTTGACCATTTAAATAGCAGAAATCGTAGTTCTTCTAGGATTGCTATATTACTTCATTTTCGAGAAGATTTTTGACCACTTTTCAGGTCGAACTAGGTGCAGTGGTAACATAAAGTTGTAGGTCTTTCATTTAAATTTTCAATGGTCCAAGAATCACTTCATTTAGAGCTCTTTAGATAGAGTTATGGTCATGTGCAGTGGAAGTCTGCACCTTGAAATTACACTTCTTCTTCCACTAAAATTCTTCTTTCATCAAACACCAACAAAAGCACATATAAATCAATATTAACCTATCTTAATCACATTAACACCAAATTAAGCATAAAATTAACTAAGATTAGATTGACTCACCTAAATTAACTAATTTAAAATAATTAAATAAAAATACTAATTTCTATTCATTACTACAAGAACTAAGCTAAATTACTTTCAAAATTAAGTCCAAATAACTCTATTTTAGAGAGTTATCCAACAGCATCGTCAATGCTCATATAGTCATAAACCGGGCATTTAAGGATAATCATGAGGCAATACTCATTCAATCATTCCTCTAACCAATTAATCTCATTTGTCATAACATCCTAACTATGAGTGGGTCTATCTCGTTCTGACGAATAATGGTTTAACCCCCACTATTTTGGGTTCCTAGCACACTCTTGTGGATGGCACATCTGCATCATCCATGATCTATTGAGTGGTCCTACCCCACTCAAGAAAGTTGTGGACAAAGTCCTGACTATCGCTCGGTTCACCTCACGTGAACAATCATCAAAGCTGCGTGAGTGGCATTGCAACCTCACCCATGAACATCATAAGATCTCTTCAGGCTAGGATCGTTCTCATCCTTAGCTTTCATCATGAACATATAACATTTCCATAAATCATCTTCATACTTAGCTCACAGTGTATATGACTATCTCAACACATACATCTCATAGCATACATTTCATAACCTCATAAATCACATACATACTTAGCCCATAGTGTATATGACTATCTCAACACATATATCTCATGGCATGCATTTCATAGCCTCATAAATAACTCACATGCTCAGCCTATAGTGTATATAACTATCTAATACATACATCCCATGGCATGCATGTTACAATCTCATAAATTGAGCTCATGCGTCCAACATTCTTATTGTGCTACATCGCATCTAACATGTGCATAATAGCATTCAACATTAACCATAGAAATATCTCGTACCCACACTAGCCTGAAGGCTGGAGTAATCGAGTGGACTACAAACATAAAAAGGCTTGTACCCTTTTGTTGAATACTAATACATAGTAGCATATTTACATCCATAGCAGATTCATAAACAATTTAAAAATCATTGTGTCACATATCTCACAATCATTATCAAATCAAGTCAGTTGAACATTTCCTTGAAAACTTCTTAAAACATTGTAGTTCAAATCTTTTAATAAACCATTTATGGAGATAATTTTTCAACATGCTTAAACAACCATTTCCATAAAAATTATGCTAACTTTATATACTAAAATACATGGAAAGGTGTACTCACTCACCTAGTTGGTGATTCAATTTCCCAACTCTAATCACAATTATATTTCGGCGTACTCCATGGAGTTTTTAAGCATTCCTATCATACAAAAATTATCACAATCATTTTCTAGAATAAAAATCTCGTAATAATCATTCTAAGCACTCTCAAAACTACTTGCTTTTAGGTAAACTAATTTTCTAGCTAAAACCCTTAAATCTTTCATCCTCACCGTAGGTGAGCTTAGATGCTTAAGAAAATTATAATACCTTTAAACTTCAATCACCAATAGAAAATCTGGGCAATAAAAAAACTATTCAAGTTTTGGAAATCTAAGACCAAAAGATTTAAAAGCTAAAAATGTCATCTTCTTCCATAGAAACCCAAAACTAAGTTTTAGAATCATAAAAATAGAGTTTTGGGTTAAAAATGAATTGTAAGAGCTTAAGAGTTCGGGTTTTACCTTGCAAATGTGGCTAAGGGTTTGCAACCCTCAAAAAATTGGGTATATTTATAAGGTAAAGTGTATCAATGCATTGGGCCATGTATGATACAATTAGTTCTAGAGAAAATGTATAGATACATTATGAACATGTATCGATACATGTTCATAAAAAACCCTTTATAGGCTAAATGTATCAATATATTATAAATATGTATCGATACATTTGAGACAGAATGTTGTTTCTAAGGTAGATTGCCTATAAAACCCTACCCAACTTATTTACATTAAATATCGTTTAAGAAAATGTCATTTTTACTCTCCACTTACTGAAGATATTTAATATAAATAAGCAAACAACCCCTTATTTGGATACAATAACAATATAAAAAAAATTAAAATCCAAAAGAATCAAAATCTAAATTTTGGTTTCAAGAACAAAATAAAAAGTGTTCAATTAAAATTAAATTTGCGGCTCCTATCTGTTATAGCAAACAAAATCTAAAAATTATGAAAAAATCATTTTGATCATCTAAAAATCAAGGGAATTATTACTGCCACTTTTTATTCTCAAAATATTGTTCTATAATAATCACATATTTTGACCCTGTTCTGGACCTAAAAAATTTTTTGCTTCAAAAGTGATAGACAACTAAAAGTGTCCATGAATGCTTTTGAAGGTTAAAACTATGTTTGATATTAATTTGTAATCTATATGTTCACCTAAGGATTTTTCTAACTTATCCTCTTATTCAAGGTGAGATTTCATAACTCACTAAACACCTTAATTTATTTAAGTATTATTTAAAATTAAACAATATTAATAATTTAGTTAATTGCTTAATTACTAAAAGACGTTTTTTGTAAATAATATTAGGTTTCAATAAATTCACTATTAGATTTGGAATTGATTAATTACTAATACATGACTCTTCATTATTAGGTAAATTAAACCACTTAACTAATTTAAATAAGTAAAATAATATACAATATTACTAATTTAAATAACTACTTAATTACTTTGATTAGTTAAATTATTTAATTAACTAAATTATTTAATTACCTCACTAAACACCTTAATTTATTTAAATATTATTTAAAATTAAGCAATATTACTAATTTAGTTAATTGCCTAATAAAATATTTTTTCATTTGATTTGTTAAATTATTAAATTATTTTATTAAAAACTTAATTCATTTAAATACTTTCTTTAATACTCAATTTACTAATTATAATACATTTGGAAATGATTAATTAATATCATTTGATTATTTAAATTATGAATTTAATTAATTCATTAAGCACATGTTTTATAATAATCTATTTTTGCATCATGTAAAACACTTTCCACATACAAACAAAACTTTGGTTCTATACAAATTTGGCTCTTATAATCCCATGGCATTTCAAGTTATCAAAAGCCTAAACCAAAAGCCTATGAACAAAGTCAACAAATACCAAAATCAACTACCAACAAAATTTCTTTACAATGTAGATTTCTTGCTTTCAATTAACCACCAACAACATCAATACCAAATACGAAAGTTAACAAACCCTAAATGCATCACAAAATGATTTAAAATTAAAACCCTAAACTACCAAAACAAAAACCTTACCATGTGGCTACCAAAGTGCACCAATAGTCAGAGCAAATATATGAAGATTCGAGAGATGGAATCAGGTAGCTGGACCATGATGAGATCAGAAGATCGAAGGCACGAGGATAAGGAAAAATGCACGGATGGAGGGGGGAGGAGCTGGGTCGGACGATAGTATTGTTTTGATGAGCTTCAAGGCTAATGGAGGCTGGGGTTGCAATAGGGGTGAAAAAGGTCGCTTAGGTATTTTAATTGAACTACCGACAGAATTACTGGTGAAACATTTGGTCGATAATTAAAAAAAACTTACTGACTAAATTTTCGTTGGAAAGTCAATTGGTAATCTTTTAAATCAACCCTAAACAATCACCAACCAAATTGCCATAGATGACTTAGTTGCCTATTTGATTACTTTTCAGACCAACCATTTTGTTGGTAAAATGGTAGAGAAAACTAAATGAAAAAGGCTTTACTGATGAAAATAATTTTTCGGTAACCTTTATGCCATCCCACCACATTTCATGTCGTTGTTTTATCGACAGAATATCAATAGATTGTATTCTATCGATATTCAATAGATACATTTCATTAGTACTTATCGTAGCTTGGTTTTGTCAATATTCCATCGGTAATTTTTGATGGATGTTACTGAAAAATAAAATTCTATTGATAATGGTTTGTTTTTTTGTAGTAAGAGTTCATTAACTGACCAACTGTTCTTTATCGAGACTAGGGGACTTAAAATATGAGTCTCTTTTTTCTTTCAGTATCTTGCCTCATCCAAGCCTTTATCTTCTATTTAATATTTTGTTATATGTTTTTCCAATTGGACAGCACAACATTTAAAATTTCATCCCAAGAAGAGCATACAATTTCATCTCAAAGGTTTGAGTTTGAATGTTATGGTGGAGAAGGTGAGATTTATGGTGTCATAATGTTCGAGTATAAGAACTAGACCACTCAATGTGGATTGGAATCATCACCAATTTTTTGTCTAGATGTGATTGACCATCTATTTGAATATATTTTTTAAAATGTTACTCTAAGCATGAGTTAAGTTCATTTTTAAAAATAGGTTTTGGTTTACGCAATAGTTTTAAAGTTTTGGAGTACTACTATGCACAGAGAAGGTATTAACACCCCTGTGACCCCTATTCACAGAAAAATACCAATTAACTAGGTGATATCTTATTTTAGTCTTAATTAATAATCTTTGACTTCAAACAAAATCTTCAAAAAAGAATATTTGACTTCTTTGCTTATATTTTCCTCATTTATTTATTTATTTATTGTTTTCTTCTTCCATTTTCCCTTTTATTATTATTTGTGTTGTAAATATTGGAAATTTTCTTAAGTTTCTTAACACTGTGTGAAAACTAAGAAAAATCCGTCACCTCACTTAATTTCCTGATGCGATTCCTTCATCCAAATTATTTTAATATGCGATTAAACATTTTTCCCTTTTTATTCTCCTTTCAAATTTTATTATTATTATTATTACTACTATTATTGTTAGTTTTAATAGCTTGAAACTGATTAGAGTTTTGACATGACAAAAATGATCAAAATTTCATGTTTAAGTGATCTTCGAGCTTTTGAGATCCTTGAGTGCTTTTAATGTGCATTAGTGTTTCCTTATTTGATTAACATTTGAACTTGTGTTTGAAGTTGTTTTGGGAGAGCAAAAACCTTTTATATGTTATGAATTTTGATAATATTGTGCCCTAGAAAGCAAGAATATTCTCATGCTTACTTTCATTAAACTTATTTGTAGTGAAAGTACATTTTGATAATAAGACAAAGAGTTTGTTTTAGTAAGCCTTCATTATCTAGTTATTAAGGTACCAAGATTCTATTGAGATATTAAAATACATTTGTATGAAGAGTTATACATAGGAGACATTTAGTTTAATTGAATCTCAAAAATGCTTATAGCCATATAATAAAACTGATCACTTTATTGTGTTAATGCTATAGTGTCCAGCTTACTTTCAATGAAACAAATGTGATTCATTTCAAGGGAATGATGAGTCTCAAATCATCGAATGGTTGACTTCGAGTAATGACAATATAACATAAACTGGAATTATGTGAGAATCTAATTTAAGTTTTATCATTACTTAAATTTGAATCTTACGCTTATGCATTCGCTTATAATAGAACAAAGTCTTGATGAATAGTGGACTCATATTTAATCTCCTTATAATCTTTGATTGACCATGAGCATGATCATCATAAAGCGTTGATCTAGGCTCCATATTTTGGGATTATAATCAAGACGAACATCTGGGAACATATATCCAAATAATGGAGTTCATAGCATTAACATCACTTCTAGTGATTTCAGGAAGATTGGTTATTAATTTGGGCCTAATGGATAAATGAATTAGCTACTCATCATAGCTATATACTCAAAAGATTAGATCAAGAGTATTGAATCACTAATTGGATGAAATTTGAGACTAAGGGACAAAATTGACATAAAGAGTGAAATCGAAATTTCACTTTTTTTCATTGGATGGCTGTGAGGGTTCATAATATAATGTTTGCGATTGGACAACGAATAATTAATATCAAGTATTGAATTGTTTCTTGTAATTATAGTTAATCCGAGAGTGCAACCATGAATCTATGGTGGAGTGATTTCATGGTTAATAAGCTTGAATTATTTTTAATGAGATTAAGAACAATTCTAAATTTATTGGTGCTTGGAATATCTATGTCCAAATAGATTCCCCACATAGCTTTATAGAATTCAACTTGTTTAAGTTGGAATGCATGTTTTAATTTGATTAATTAAATTTTTTACAAAAATGGTAGCTTTAACATGTATGTCTTAATTTAGACAAGAAAACATGTTTGGTCTTAATTTAGACAAGAAAATATATTTACCCTAATTTAAGATAAGAAAAGTATTTTTTTTCTTAATCTAGAAAAGAAAACATATTTGTCTCAATTTAAACAAGATAAAATATTTTTGTCTTTATTACATATAAGAGTTGTCTTAAATTGAGATAATTTTAGGAGTATTCTTGCAAAATGAATCTAAACATCCATGTTTGACTATTGCTCTTTTGTTTATTATTAATTCTTTTTAATTAAAGATAGATAATAATAAAATAAGAGTTATTATTTAATAAGGAGTATTATTTTATCAAGAACTCTAAATGATAATTAAAGAATTAAATTGTTTATTCTTTAATTTTAATTTTGATAATTGCAGAGCATGTTTGATGCTTCCATAACTCTGAATGAATGGTAAAGATTGATTCAAAGGTGCTTTATTTTGATTAAACCTTTGAAGCAAGAGTTTAATAAAAAGAGAAGAGATTGCAAGAAAATAATACAACGTACTTTTTCTTGAAAAGGTTTTAGCCGTTTCTTCTCTTTTCCTCCTCCATGCTTTTCCAAAGAAAAAAGAGATAAAATCAGTTACTATCTTGTAGTCCTGCATTCAACACATTGTCCACTCAAGGTTCAAGTTGAAAGTATTCTTGAAGAATAAGTGGTAAGTTTGTTTGGTCGAGAAATCATTCATTGGTGTGGTGGTATCCGAAAATAAGAATCTCAAAATAAAAGGTATAGTTTTTCTTACCTAATAGATTTTTTTTTGGATGTGATTATGTTACTTGCAATAATAATAATGTGTGTTTCTACTTGTATAATTGGATTGCTAGCTTCCTTTATAAAAGAAATTTTTGAAATCCATACTTTGCACAATCACATTAATCCATTGAGATCCTAATCCAACATTATATTCTTTGAATCTCAATTTCAAGCAAGAGGAATCAATTGTTGGAAAAGGAAACGTCAATTCTTCAGGACACAAAAGCTACTAGATTAGAAGAATCGAGCATTCAAGAAGTGAAAGGTTGATTCCTGTAAGGTAGAATCATAAGAAAGAAACTCTAGACAATAAGAATTGACTTCTCAAGCATCAAGTGACCAATTCTTCTGAAGTTATAGGACAAAAATTGTAAACTTGGAGAAGAAGAAAAGCTTCAAAAGTAAATAAAGAAGGAAGCAACTCGAACAATTTGAAAAAAAAATTTGAGCGGTAAAACCAAAATTTGAAATTTCAAAGTAACTTTCAATGGGCTGAAAATAAACTTTTCAGAAAAGGAATGCTCAATTCTTACAAAACAAAATGCTCTAGAGGCTAGAAGAATTGACTTCTCAAAAATACAATGCTCAATTCCTTCAAAACAGAAAGCTTCAAACATAGAAAGAATCGTCTTGTCAAATATCCACTACTTGATTCCTTAGCTCAAGAAACTAGTAGTTAGAAAAGGAAAAGACAAGAAAATTGGCTAGTTCTCCCATCAAATCATACCAAATGGCTATTAACCTTTTTTCAAGTATAGAAAAGACTTCTCCATCACATTTTGGTGGAGAGAAGAGTTGAGAAAGGGATCATTTGATCAATAATCAAATGAGATGAAAAGATGAGAAAAAAGAAAGAGAAACCAAGCTAGACCAAGCCACTCATATTCTTTCAAATAGCTTGTGAGCTATCTTTGAGCTTCAATTCTTTTGTGTTTTCACTCATATCTTCTATAATCATTCTTTAGCTCATTCAAACTCTTCTTCCATGTACTTACATAGCAAAATCAACCTTCTAGTGTTACATTTGCTTTGAAAAAGAAAAGGTTATGTTTGATCCTTCAAAACGTAGTGTTGTATAGGTTATGCTTGAGCCTTAAAAGGTAGAGTGGTTATGCCTTAGCCTTTAAAAGGCAATGTGTAAAGTTATGTTTGATCCTTTTGAAAAGGCAAAGGTTATGCTTGATTGATTGAAAGTAGTGGTTTGTGAAGGTTATTCTTGATCCTTTAAAAAGGTAGCTTTTATAGAGGATTGCAAACTCCTTGGTGAGCAAAAGGAGAAGATGTAAACACCTATGGAAAGGGCAAACCTCTATAAATGATTTGAGTATTTTCTCTCTTTTCCTTACTTTTGAACTTGTGCATTTTCTCTTTACTTTCCATTGTTTCTTACTTAAGTTTTTTACTTTGTTGGGAAAAAGGTTGATTACTTGTTTTTAAACTATTTTTAACTCACTCTTTAAATCATGTTTAAGAGACCTTGACGAACTTGTGCTTCTTATTTTGAAGAAGTTTGTGAAACTCATAGCTCATTCACTCTTCACCTTCATACTTGTGCATTTTACTTTATTGTAACTAGATTTTAATATTTGGTTTCAAACTTGTTCTTTAACTTACTTTTCACATCATTGATGATTTTCTTTGATATATTTGCACACGTTTTACTTTGGACCATTTTTAAAATTTGTTTTCAACTTGGCTGTTCTTTTCCTTTGGTTTGTTTTAAATTGAAAATAGATTTGAAAACTTGTATTAAGGTCAAAAGTTAAATTAGTTGAGAAGAATTTTTCAAAATCCAATTGCCATATCTCATTTTATAGAGGGATATGATTGCCATGTGGGCCTTGATAGGTATAGCCCACTAGGCTGAAGCAAGCTTCCTAACATTCTTTCATTCATAACTTCGCCCATTACTCATAATCATCATCCATAAAGGCATACATTATAAAACACATGCATGCTACCATAGGCAACATTACATAGTTAAGGAACTTGTCAACATAGACTATGTAAGTGCATTCATTCATTAAGAAAATGGAAGTTAAAAACTCATACATCATGCCTTAATCATTCATAAACACCTTCTGTGAAATGCATAAACTTCATCACTTGGACAATTAACTTGGTGAGCTTTAGAAATACTTTTGTTGATTTAAAACCTCAATTTCATCCTTGAAAATTCATAAATAAAAGTCACGAAGGTTGTGGGAGAGATTTAGAGTGAGATTAGGCCTTAAAAGAAATAATTTTCACAAGTTTGGACCTTAGAAGTCGATGCTAGTGTATAAAAAGTTGATTTTGTGAAGTAAAAAGTTAGAGGAGTCATGGGTTTAGCCAAGGATCTACTATCGGCCCTTAATAGTCAATCCTAAGAAGGAAAAATGGAGGAAATACCAACCTACTAGTCCAAGATCGACTTTGGACTCTTTATAGTTGATTTTGTGACGGAAAATCGAGCAAAAATGCACATTCTGGTCTAAAATCTGCTATAAACATTCTATAATTGATCTTGTGAAAGGGAAATGGTTGAATACCAAACCTAATGGTCCAAGATCGACTATAGAATCTTGAAGAAAGAAAGCTCCATTCAATCTTAGAGCAAGGCAAGTCGATTCTATGGTGATAAATCAAACAAGTATGGCTTAATGTGTTTGTCATACATGTTGTAGTATTTTGAGCATAACTCTCACTATAGAAGTCCAATTAATATGATTCTTGAACCATTAGAACGCTAAGAGATAGGGATACAAGTTTTATATTTGCTAGATCACCAATTTCAGATTAGATCATGGTCAAAATCAGATTGGAAAAGGCCAAATTGCTCTAGTTTTTGGAAAGAAATAGCCATTATCAACCATGTAACTTCTATAGTCGACCCTAAAGAAGTAAGCACCTGAAATCCAAGATTTTACGAAGCCATAGTCAGCCCTAAGTGAATGGAAGTCAGTTGCAGTAGGTCAGACTTTAAAAATACAAGCTTTCTAGAAGAGGATCAACTAAAGAACTTCCTTAGTCTACTACAAATGACTGTCAGCTACAAAATTCAAAAAGAAAATGACTAGTTTCTTGCTCTAATCACCTCTAATGGCTTCAAGACTCTTTCAACTATAGAAAGGACAATTAGAAAGCATTTGAACTTAAGGAAGAAGACAGAAAAAGGGTCAAACTCTTGAGGATCAAAGTCTTAGCAAAAAATGAGAAAAAACAAGCCTCCTTTAGCTAAAATTTCTTTATGCTTTCACTCTTATCTTTAAATCCTATCCTTTTATGCAATGTTAGGCATTCTTCCTCCATTATACCAAACTAGCAAAATCCACCTTCTAGAGGAACACTTGTTATTCCTTTAAAGGGTTTAACTTAGCCTTGAAATATTAGTGTCATTAAAGCCATGGGTTTGTGGTGAACCCAGAAAAACCATGGCTTCATGGTAAACTCAAAAACACTATGGGTTTGTGGTGAGCCTAAAAAAATCATGAGTTTGTGGAGAACCTGTCAAAACTATGGGTTATCATTTGATCCTGGAAAGAGTCATTATAATGGTTATCACTTCCAATTAGAAAGCAAGAATTCTTTTTGGTGGATTGGAAATTCCTTCGTGCACTAAGGGAGTGGATGCAGGCACTTGAAAAGCCGAACCACTATAAATCTTTACATCTTGATTTACTTTTATGCGTTATGATTTATTGTTCAAATTCCATTTAGGAAAACTATTTACCTTGATTTTAACACAAGTAAGAAATCCATTTTGAAAAAGTTTTGATTTTTATATAATGTCCTAATTTTATCATTGTCTTGTTTTGTTATACTTCATTTCTAGAAAACGTATTTCATAAAGTACTTGATTTGAATCATATTCTTAGCATTTTATTGTTTATGCTTTGTTAACTCCTTCTTTATCATCAATACACTTTTACTTTTAGAAATAATTTTCTTGTATTACACTTATTTAATTTGTATTTGAAAGACATTTAGAGCATTTGAAAGTAATCATTTGCTTGCATTTGATTGTGTAGTTTTGTAAAAGATTTGTGTATGCATCATAACTCTCTTTGAAACTTTGTTTGCATTCTTTGAAAACAACTCTACTAATAAAAGGCTGACTATAAGACTAGCATAGTTGATGACAATGTTTTAAAGTTGCTTTATAAAGAAGTTCTTCATAAGCATAGTCGATTACGATAGTGTCTTCCAGTTTCTTCAATCTAATTTACCCCTTCTTGGATATTTTCATTGAGCTAACTTTTCTAACAACTGGTATCACATCTTTGCTCTTAATTTTATAAGTCTAGTTGTCTTTGACTAAAGATCGTTGTTCACTACAAGAGGCAAAAAGAGATGAGAAACCAACTGTGCTAGAACAAGGAGAAGCAACTTGAAGATTGAATGCTCTCTAGACACACAAAATGAAAATGGGTGACTTGTTTTCCAAAAATCTCTTTATGCTTTCAAATTTTAAAATTTACTTAAGATTATTTGATTTAGCTTGTTTTCTAAAAGCTGCTTGCATTTTTTACTGAAAATGTTTTGTTTCTTATTCTTCCTTGAATATTGAGTGCACAATTATTCCTTAAGCTTTACTAACAGACCTTGATTATGCAAATTGATTTAAATGATATAAATGTGACAAAATGCATAATCTTGAAGAATGTATGAACTTATAAGACTAAAATTATGCACTCACATTTAAACTTAAATATATTATCATTTTACTTATTGATTTTGCTTGATTATGGAAAATTGTTTCAACAAAGTTTTCTAATGGTTTTTCAAATTGATTTCATATAATTCTTTTTGAAGGAAAAATGGTTTTTGAACATAATCTTAAATATGAAAGATTTGATAATGTGATAGCATATGAGCTTATGTTACATTGTCATTCAATCTAGTAGCCTAAATAAGGAAAATTGAGTTTCACGAGTTACTTTTTGATTTCCTTGTGTCTATGACCAATTTTGACTCATAATTTAAAACTTACTTGAATAGTTCAAATTGGTTAAAGACGAGCTTAACATGAATTGACTACTTGAATTGATATGAAAATTACATACCTTCCTAAAGCTTATAATGAGCTACGAATTGAACAAGTTTTGCTGAATGCTGATGATATTTCTATTTACATGTTCTTGTTGTACGTGCATGATTGCTTGCAAGCTTGAATAGTTATAAGGCATTTTTGGTACAAGATTGTGAAACATTTGAAGATGACCCTTGATATGCATAAATATGATTCGCTATTCTTATTACACATTTCACTATACTTACCCTTGAAATGTCATATTACACATTAAGAGCATAATTGAACAAAGTTGAATGACATTAAGCTCATGATTTTACACAAAGCATGGCAAATTCAAATCTTATATGCTTCAAGTGCAAAGTTTTTTCTAAAAGAAGAAATTAAATGTTGTCAATTTTTTTTCTTGCAAAATCTTCTTGATTTCATTTGATTGATTTTGATGTTTTTTTTTTTATTTTGAAGATATAGCTTAGTTGAACAAATTGTTTTTGATATATGCATATACTCATTGATGATTTTCTCAAGCATTGCAAAATTAATTGAAAGTATTTTCTTCAGCATGATCTTGAGCATTATAATTTGACGTTGATGACATTTTTCAAACAAATGAAAAAATTTTCTTCCAATGCTTAACATTCTTGAGGTAACAATGAATTTAATGATATAAAACTTGAACAAATGTGCCTTGTGTGGAAAATATTATCATGACATGTTCTTGTTACAAATGAATGCTTGAATAACTTCAAAGGCATTTTGTCCACATCCTAAAAATGTTGAGAATGTTAAAGTTTGATGCTTATTATGCTTGAATTTATTGTTTCTCATGTGCCTACATTGAATTATTATTTCTTGAAAATTGGAATATTCAAATGCCTAGTCTAGAATAAATTCTTGAAATATGCTTTATGATTGTGTTTAATTGATTGTTTTAAAATTGATTTCTTGATTATGCATATGGAATTGGTTATGATGAACACATTGAATTTCATGAAAATCTTTTTTCATTGTTCATCTATCTTTTGGTCAAGTCACATGCTTACATGACATTTAATTTTTTCTTGACCTTAATGTTTAAAGTCTAAAACTTGACTTGACTTATGGAATTAAATATGAATTTGATTGTCAAGTTTGGTCATGACATATATTGTGATAAGATAGTTGAAATATTTTTGACCATCCATTTAAATGTTAACTATGTCCTCCATGACCTTAAATGTTTGCATGATCTAAAGACTTTGTGTGCATCCTACTTATGCTTATAGGTTACCAATTGAATGCTCATTTCTTGAATCTTGACAATTGGTATTCATTGATGCTTGGATGCTTATTTTAAAAATATCCATGAGTTGAATGCTTGATTTTCTTCATTCCATAACATTTTGTATCACTCATGGCTATGA
>NW_018397276.1:748900-748993 GCF_002168275.2 Theobroma umbraticum
AGTTATTGGGCTGAATTGATTAAATTAAACAATTAAATTAACTGGGCTTCTTAAAAACTTAATTAAATTATTTAACAAATTATTGGATTAATT
>NW_018397276.1:749003-749236 GCF_002168275.2 Theobroma umbraticum
AAATAGCTTTGTAATTAGGTTTAAAATTAATCCAAGGTATAAATACATTGCTATAGCCTCTAAACAAAATGATAGAAAATAGCTAAAAAAAGAACAGCATATTAAAAATTCTTTTTGCCTTACTGTTCCCTGTGTGAAGAAAAATAGCTTTTCATTCACTTAATTTCTTTTGTGTTCAACCCTCAATTTGGTGTGGATTATGAGTTTATGAAACTCATCTTTGCTAGCACATT
>NW_018397276.1:749361-749514 GCF_002168275.2 Theobroma umbraticum
GCTATGGATCACCATTAGAGGCTGCACAAGGATTCCTTAGACAGCTTTGGTTTATAAGAACCAGGTTGAGGTGGTTAAGCTTTTTGAAAGCTGATTTGTTGGTTTAACAAAAGATTCATCAACCTTTGTTATTTAGGTAAACTTGATATGATC
>NW_018397276.1:749528-749666 GCF_002168275.2 Theobroma umbraticum
TTTATTTTAATTTAATTCTGTACTCAATTTGACATGAAAGAGATCCTAGGAAGGTGAAGCGTAATTTAATTTTAAATTTATTTCCGTTGCATTTTATTTGTATTTGATGCATGATCAGCCCTCACCCAATAATATGCC
>NW_018397276.1:750047-750207 GCF_002168275.2 Theobroma umbraticum
GGTAGGAAGAGAGTGCTATCACTAATGTATAACAAAAATAGTGAGGGAAAAAATGTGTGAGTCACAAAAACCCCATTAGTGGATACAGGGAAGGGGACAAGCCAACGGATATGAGTTTTTCATAAGCATGCAATTACAAATAGATATGATTCACAAATCC
>NW_018397276.1:750283-750533 GCF_002168275.2 Theobroma umbraticum
TTGAAAGCCTCTCTAAAATCACTCCAGAAGCCAATTCGGCAACAATTCTATTGATACATTCAAGAATGTATCGATGCATGCTAGGAATTTATCGATACCCTAGGTAATGTATCGATACATTTCACATACAATGCCTTTTATAGCCTTCAGTTCAAAATGTATTAAGGCATTCTTCATATGCATCGCTACTTTTACCACAAAATCCAACTTTCCAGGCATTTTATTGAATCTAACTCATTCATAAGTCTTT
>NW_018397276.1:750770-750959 GCF_002168275.2 Theobroma umbraticum
TTGAGAAATAACATATATCTTGAACTTCAAATGCATGCATCTTTTTCATATATGACTCAATATTCTTGGAACAATGAATTCATGCCTGCATTTTGTGGATTAAATTCGAACTAGATTAGTGAAGATAGCCAAAAGTTTCTTGCAATTATACTTGTGGTTACTTGATTATAATATTCATTTGCATGATTG
>NW_018397276.1:751116-751286 GCF_002168275.2 Theobroma umbraticum
CCATGTGAATATCCTCCTTGAATTGATAGTTTTATACATTTTATGGAGAATATTTCTTGAAATACTTGTTAAAAATATTTTGGAAGAATGCTTGAATAGTTGATGATTAAAAGTGGTTAATGTTGATATTCTATGGATAGTTAATGATATGCTCTCATTGTAGAAATTCT
>NW_018397276.1:751626-751837 GCF_002168275.2 Theobroma umbraticum
TCTTTTAGTTCCATGAATACTTGAGTATTAGGGAAATGTATGGCATATCTATTTAAATCCTCATTTATTCTAGGCTCATGATTTCTCTCCTAATATTTGATCTTTTAAGAATATATAACTTGTGGTGAGCTTATGAATTCTTAAAGGGGAGTTTTTCATTACCATGACTTATTGGTATTATAAGTAACTGAGGTCTTCAACAACAATGTTT
>NW_018397276.1:751847-752022 GCF_002168275.2 Theobroma umbraticum
CAACATTTGGTGTGCTTCATTATCAGTAACATCTTTCTAAACACCAAATTGATACTGTGCTTTATATTGTTTTTCACTTAAACTTGAATGTTGAAATGCAGAATTAGTATCGAGCTAGAAGCTTTCTTAATTACTATTATGCTTTGAAATTAGCATCAAACTTTAAAATGGTTTC
>NW_018397276.1:752420-752599 GCF_002168275.2 Theobroma umbraticum
ATATATATATGTGTGTGTGTATGTGTGACATGCTTGCTTTTCAAATCTCAATACCTGGTCATAGTTGAGTAATAAATGGCTTTATGAACAACTTGGTAGCTTAATGGTTACATACTCTAAAGCTTAATGCCTATATTTTAGTCAACCATTAGTTCTTGAGCTTAAGTGCTTAATGCTCA
>NW_018397276.1:752699-752848 GCF_002168275.2 Theobroma umbraticum
TATGGCTTAGTGCGCTCCTTGTCTATCATGCAGTATTTTGAGCATAACTCTCACTACTAAAGTCCAATTGATGTGATTCATGAACCATTAGAAAATGAAGAGACAGGGCTACAACCTTAATCTTTACTATTTCCCCTAGTTGAGATCAT
>NW_018397276.1:752954-753103 GCF_002168275.2 Theobroma umbraticum
TTGCAGTTTTTGAAAATGAATGGCCATAGTCAACCTTGTAATTCCTATAATCGACCTTAAGGAATTAAGGACGTGAAATCCAAGCTTTTATGAAGCCATAGTCAACATTTAGAGAGTGGCAGTTGACTAAACCAAGCCAACTTAAAAAT
>NW_018397276.1:753186-753970 GCF_002168275.2 Theobroma umbraticum
GGCTAGTTTCTTACTCTAATCACCTCTAACTACTCCAAGACTCTTTCAAATTTTGAATATTGAAAACTCTATTGACACACAAAGAAAAATAGGTGATTTCTAACCAAAAATATTTTATTTCTTAAACTATGAACTTTGATTGCTTGCTCTTTTCTATTTTGATTATATTCATCTTGCTTTTTTGTGAAAATTCTTTTGATAAAATTTCGTTATGCTTGGCAAAGTTGATTTCATAATTTTTTTTGAGGAAAAATGATTTTTGAGCATAAATTTGAACATAAGAGATTTGATGTTGATGACATGATAGCAACATGAGCATAATTGATGATTTACATTCACATCTATTCTAGTAGTCTAAACAAGGAAAATTGAGCTTTCAAGGTTTATTCTTTTCTTTCCTTATGTCTATGATAAATTGACCATTTGAATAATCTTGATTTGAAATTTATGACTTGCTTGAATAGTTCAAATCGATTAATAATGAGCTTGATATGCATTGACTACTTGAATTAGTATTCTTAAAGCAAAATAATCTTATATGAGAAATACTTACCATCCTTGAGCTTATAATGATATATGAACAAATTTGGGGCATGATGAAAATATTTTTAGCTTATTCTCATTGGATGTGCATGTTTTCTTGCAAGCTTTAATGGTCAATGAGCTTATGATTTTACATAAAGTGTATCAAACTAAAATCTTGCACGTTTCAAGTTCAAATTTTTGAAAAGAGAAATTAAATCTTTTTCACATGATTTTCTTGGAAATTCTTTTGGATTTCATT
>NW_018397276.1:754070-755195 GCF_002168275.2 Theobroma umbraticum
TCGAGAGTAGGCCGGTTGTCACTCCGGTTAATTGTGACCCTTGTGCACAAGTGAACTCTAGCTAGAGAACTTTTGGGGTAGACGACGGGCTGTTAGACATGGCTGGGGCCAATGTCTGTGATTTTATGTGGCTAGGCCACAAATGATTGTATGCAGTTGCGACTGCTTGATTTTTCTTCGATGTCGGCCAACATCGTTGAGATAGCCATGGCATGTGGGGATCCGATGGAGCAGAGCTCCCGGAGGTTATGACGTGGAAGTGGGTCCACGTGTTATTATTTTTGTACCTACTCGAGAGTGATAGTCCTTTTGGTTTTTCCCGTAAGTAATTCTCACACGATGAGGATAATAGTTTTCTATTACTCCCTTGCTTATATGATGAATCCGATGTACTTCTTTGTGTACGAGGTGAATTTTGAATTTTTACTTGAGCTTTGTAAAATGTTGGATTTTATGGGAGCATGAATGATGACATTTGACTACTTTAAAACTGATGTTAAGTGATTTCGATGGTAGAAATTTTTCCATGACTTGGGTTGATATTTGTTTTGAATGATTATTCAGCATAAACTTACTTAATTGCATATAAGGCATAAATTTCGATTTTTGAACAAATTGCTGGTATACGTATATTCTTATGTTTTTAAACTTTCAAATCTACTGCTTTTGGCTTTTTTCCCGTCTACACCTTACTCACGGGGTCGATGATCACTGAGTCTATGAGACTCACCCCACTCTAATTTTCTTTTGCAGATAAGTAATCAGCTTTAGGACTTTCTCAACATATCGAGGGTGACAACAACCTAGGTAATGGCATCTCTAGACTTTCACTCAGAGTCGCTCCGCTGACTAGAGGTCGGTTTGTGTCAAATAGTCAGGCACGTAATAATTAATAGTCACTGGAAATGTATTGGCTTGAGCTTAAGGTTATGTAATGGATACTACGTATTATGTTGAAACGATATGGAATTATCAAACTTGGTTATTTGTGTCTAGATGCAATGTATTAAATATTGTAATTTGAGTTTAAATTGCTTGGAGGTTTAACTAAGGCTTGTTACAATTTCAATCAAATGAAATCCAAAAGAATTTCCAAGAAAATCATGTGAAAAAGATTTAATTTCT
>NW_018397276.1:755295-755429 GCF_002168275.2 Theobroma umbraticum
AGAAATTAAATCTTTTTCACATGATTTTCTTGGAAATTCTTTTGGATTTCATTTTATTGAAATTGTAACCACCTCGTCCCCTCGATCACTACCAGCATTTAAGACGTGTGAGTGAACCCACCAAATCTCAAACA
>NW_018397276.1:755439-755552 GCF_002168275.2 Theobroma umbraticum
AAACCTCCAAGCAATTTAAACTCATGAACCAAATAATTTTAATACCAAACTCAAGGAGTATTACAATTTTAATACCATAGTTCATTTAAACCAAATAATCACAATATTTAATA
>NW_018397276.1:755841-756057 GCF_002168275.2 Theobroma umbraticum
CTGCAAAAAAAATTAGAGTGGGGTGAGTCTCACAGACTCAGTGATCATCGACCCCGTCAGTAAGGTGTAGATGGGAAACAAGCCAAAAGTAGAAGACTTGAAAGTTTAAAAGCATAAGAATATACGTATAACAGCAATTTGTTCAAAAATCGAAATTTATGTCTTATATGCAATTAAGTAAGTTTATGCTGAATAATCATTCAAAACAAATATCAA
>NW_018397276.1:756315-756459 GCF_002168275.2 Theobroma umbraticum
TAGTCAAATGTCATCATTCATGCTCCCATAAAATCCAACATTTTACAAAGCTCACGTAAAAATTCATAATTTACCTCGTACACAAAGAAGTACATTGGATTCATCATATAAGCAAGGGAGCAATAGAAAACTATTATTCCTGAT
>NW_018397276.1:756721-756958 GCF_002168275.2 Theobroma umbraticum
CTACCCCAAAAGTTCTCTAGCTAGAGTTCACTTGTGCACAAGGGTCACAATTAATCAGAGTGACAACCGGCCTACTCTTGAATCTCCCAGTTCCTTTAAACCATTTAAAAATCAAATCAAGTTTTCAAAGGGTCGTTTTAAACCATTTTTCAAAATACCGGTCAAGGTAGGATTCTAAAATCGATTTTTGTATCCTCTTGCTATGTAAATCTTTTTGCCTAGGCTTAATGACTAATC
>NW_018397276.1:756994-757220 GCF_002168275.2 Theobroma umbraticum
GCACTTCACAAATCTCACAAGGCACATTTTTGACAATCAGAACATTGAAAATGCTTGCTTCCCGATTTTTAAATTCTTTACAAATATAAACCATATACATATATATAGTCAAATCAATTTTAAGCATTCGACATTCATAATTTCCTAAGATCACTACCAGCTCATGCTTTGCCACAATTTGCATTGAAAATAAATCATTTCACATTCACAATTACATATACAACTA
>NW_018397276.1:757320-758124 GCF_002168275.2 Theobroma umbraticum
TTTGGAGTGGGGAGGATCCAGCAAAAATCAGGAAGTGTGCACTTGAATTGGTAGATAATTTAGCATTCTAAAAATTCTAAAGTGAGTAGGGTGTGCCTATTTCAAAATATCCTATAAATCAGTATGTAGTTATATATGTAATTGTGAATGTGAAATGGTTTATTTTCGATGCAAATTGTGGAAAGCATGAGCTGGTAGTGATCTTAGAAAATTATGAATGCCGAATACTTAAAATGGATTTGACTATATATATGTATATGGTTTATATATGTAAAGAATTTAAAAATTGGGAAGCAAGCATTTTCAATGTTTTGATTGTCAAAAATGTGCCTTGTGAGATTTGTGAAGTGCATTCATGAATAAATCCTTATTCACCATGTGGATTAGGCATTAAACCTAGGAAAAAAGATTTACATAGCAAGGGGATACAAAAATTGGTTTTAGAATGCTACCTTGATCGGTATTTTGAAAAATGGTTTAAAATAATCCTTTGAAAACTTGATTTGATTTTTAAATAGTTTTAAGGAACTGGGAGATTCGAGAGTAGGCCAGTTGTCACTCTGATTTAATTGTGACCCTTGTGCACAAGTGAACTCTAGGTAGAGAACTTTTGGGGTAGCCGACGGGCTGTTAGACATGGTTGGGACCAATGTTTGTGATTTTACATGGCTAGGCCATAAATGATTGTATACGGTTGCGATCGCTTGATTTTCTCCGATGTCAGTCAACATCGTTCAGATAGCCATGGCATGTGGGGATCCAGTGGAGCAGAACTCCCAGAGGTTATGATGTGAAAGTGGGTCC
>NW_018397276.1:758297-758523 GCF_002168275.2 Theobroma umbraticum
GAGCTTTGTAAAATGTTGGATTTTATGAGAGCATGCATGATGACATTTGACTACTTTAAAACTGATGTTAAGTGATTTTGATGGTAGAAATTTTTCCATGACTTGGGTTGATATATGTTTTGAATGATTATTCGGCATAAACTTACTTAATTGCATATAAGGCACAAATTCTCATTTTTGAACAAATTGCTGGTATACGTATATTCTTATGTTTTTAAACTTTCAA
>NW_018397276.1:758623-758810 GCF_002168275.2 Theobroma umbraticum
TGTGTTTGACTATATATCTATATACAAGTTATATACGTAAAGGATCTTAGAAATTGGGAAACAAGCTTTTTAATATATTTATGTCAAAAATGTGCCTTGTTGATTGTGTGATGTGCATTCATGAATGATTGCGTACTTATCATGCTGATTAGACATTTAACCTTATGCAAAAAGGTTTTACATTGCA
>NW_018397276.1:759172-759354 GCF_002168275.2 Theobroma umbraticum
TCATAGTGAAGAGTAATAGTTTTTCTATTGCTCCCTTGCTTATATGATGAAATTTGATTTAATTCCCTATGTATGGGGTGAATTATGAAATTTATGTGTAAACTATATGAAATGTTGGATTTTGACAGGATCATGCATGATAACATTTACTTACTTTAAACCTAATATTAAATGATTATTTA
>NW_018397276.1:759530-759734 GCF_002168275.2 Theobroma umbraticum
ATATACTCTTATATTTTTAAAATTTTCAAATCTTCTGCCTTTAGCTTGTTTACCATTTACGCCCTACTCGCGGAGTCAATGATCACTGAGTATATGAGACTCACCCTTTCATATTTTCTTTTGTAGATAAGTAATCAATACTAGAGTTTTACTCAGCATCATGAGGCTGGCTACAACCTAGGTAATGGCATCTCTAGACTTCCA
>NW_018397276.1:759744-759851 GCF_002168275.2 Theobroma umbraticum
CTCCACTGCCTAGAGGTCGGTTTGTGTCAAATAGTCAGGCTTGTAATGATTAGTAGTTATTGGAAATGTACTGCTAGAACTTAAGGTTATGTAATGACTACTACATA
>NW_018397276.1:759951-760037 GCF_002168275.2 Theobroma umbraticum
TAAAGAGGTAAAAACATATTTTCACACCCTAGCTTATAAATATATCACATTTTTCGAGGGTGGTAACCCTCAGCCGCATTTGCAAG
>NW_018397276.1:760047-760172 GCF_002168275.2 Theobroma umbraticum
TATTCTTAAGCTCTTTCAACACATTATTAACCCGAAATTCCATTTTGATGATTCTAAAGCTTATATTTCGGTTTTTATGGAAAAAGATGACATTTTTAGCTTTTGAATCTTTTTGCTTTGGATTG
>NW_018397276.1:760519-760708 GCF_002168275.2 Theobroma umbraticum
TTTTATGATTTGCTTAAGCATCTAAGCTCACCTAAGGTAAAGATGGAAGATTTAAGGGTGTCTAAGCATGCGTTTTTGCTAGAAAATCAGTTTAGTCAATGTCAAGTTCTTTCGAAAGTACCTAGAATGATTATTGCAAAATTCTTATTCTAGGAAATGATTGTGATGATTATTGTATGATAGGAACAC
>NW_018397276.1:760718-760920 GCF_002168275.2 Theobroma umbraticum
CAAGGATAACGCCGAAAAGGAGTTGTGATTGGAGCTAGGAATTAACTCTCCAATTAGGTGAGTAAATACACCACTTTCAAATTATTTTGATATATAAAGCAAGCATGATTTTTATGAAAAAGATTACTTGTGCATGTTGAAATTACTTTAAATTTTGCTATCAAAGGATTTGAGATTCTAGAATGAAAATGATTTTCTAAGA
>NW_018397276.1:761370-761509 GCF_002168275.2 Theobroma umbraticum
CCTTATGAGATGAGTAAGCATGTATATGAAGGACATTCCACATACCACATGGTATGAGTACGAGAACTCTAAGAGTGAAATTGATACCACTTTCACGGGGTGCAAGTGACGACTTGACTCCTATGATGCACCATAAAAT
>NW_018397276.1:761673-762495 GCF_002168275.2 Theobroma umbraticum
GAGAATGTGCTTAGTAAGAAGAATTGAGTCCTAAAGATAGTTCTTGAGATGTGAGAGGACTTAAGGAATGGAAAAAATGCTGAATTGTTCAGAAACTTAGTTTCTATGTTCAAAGTATCAATACATATGGAGCATGTATCGATACATTCTAAACAAATTACCATAGGAAGCTTTCTGTGTGAAATGTATTGATACATTTTCCCAATGTATTGATACTTTTAAACATTTATCAATACATTCAATAATGTATCAATAGGTATGGTACAGAAAAAGATGTTTGAGTGAATCTGACGAGGGTTTTAAAGGTAAAGGATTTCTAAAGGTTTATATACACTTGTTTTCAAACAAAAGGTATTTAAATGAGTTTAAATGACATGTATAATGAATTTTCTGATTTGAAAGTTAGGAACGGCATGAGTTATAATTGCATGGTTACAAAATACTTTTATCCCTTGGCTTGTCTCCTTCTTGTATCCACTCATAGAGTCTTTATGACTCACTCATTATTTTTTCCATTTATTTTGTTGCAGATCAGTGATAGCAGTTGATCGTACCTAGTGTCGCAGATACCATTGTCTGGTTTTCATTCCTTGGTAGGTGTCTAGCATACACATGATACTTAGAGGGTCGGTCATGTTCTGTTGGTGAGTCAGTCTTTACTTTATATTATATTTACAGACTATGGACATGTTTATGTTGATATCACCAATGTTTAGGCACCTTATATGAATAATGTTATGTATGAGATCATGATGATGACTCTAAAGCCTATATGGACACTCAAAGGTGCTAATGATGTTTAATGTCTATATTATTGTGCAC
>NW_018397276.1:762606-762760 GCF_002168275.2 Theobroma umbraticum
GTACGTTAATGGATGTGATATGATGCTTCCACATGAGATGATGAATGCTTGATGATGTTAAGATAGGAAGCTTGCTTGGGCCTAATGGGTTATGCTCATTGGGGTTCATGCGCTAGTCACAATCCCTCCTGAAAATGGGATGTGACAACTAACT
>NW_018397276.1:762797-762949 GCF_002168275.2 Theobroma umbraticum
AACCTATTAATACCTTTTTGTTTGTCCTTAGTCCAGTGCCTAGAATTTCTTTAATTGATTAAGGATTTCTATTAATTAGTTAAGACAAATCCATTTTTATTAAAGCTCTTTCTTCTTTGCTTGTTTAACCAACTAACCCATTTTGCAAGAGA
>NW_018397276.1:763049-763153 GCF_002168275.2 Theobroma umbraticum
AGGGATTGTGACTAGCGCATGAACCCCGATGAGCATAACCCATTAAGCCCAAGCAAGCTTCCTATCTTAACATCATCAAACATTCATCATCTCATGTGGAAGCA
>NW_018397276.1:763163-763243 GCF_002168275.2 Theobroma umbraticum
TCCATTAACGTACATAATCGTAATTCATACATTCTTAAAACTTATTACACAATAAAGAACTTCTCAACTTAATTGTGTAA
>NW_018397276.1:763253-763391 GCF_002168275.2 Theobroma umbraticum
ATACATCTATATGTGTATTAACAAGTTCTAGTATCATAGTGCATAATAATATAGACATTAAACATCATTAGCACCTTTGGGTGTCCATATAGGCTTTCGAGTCATCATCATGATCTCATACATAACATTATTCATATA
>NW_018397276.1:763401-763597 GCF_002168275.2 Theobroma umbraticum
ACATTGGTGATATCAACATAAACATGTTCATAGTCTGTAAATATAATATAAAGTAAAGACTGACTCACCAACAGAACATGATCGACCCTCTAAGTATCATGTGTCTACTAGACACCTACCAAGGAATGAAAACCGGACAATGGTATCTGCGACACTAGGTACGAACAACTGCTATTACTGATCTGCAACAAAATAA
>NW_018397276.1:763781-764047 GCF_002168275.2 Theobroma umbraticum
ATTCATTATACATGTCATTTAAACTCATTTAAATACCTTTTGTTTGAAAACAAGCTTATATAAACCTTTTGAAATACTTTACCTTTAAAACACTCGCCAGATTCACTCAAACATCCTTTTCTGTACCATACCTATTGATACATTATTGAATGTATTGATAAATGTTTGAAAGTATCAATACATTGAGAAAATGTATCAATACATTTCACACAGAAAGCTTCCTATGATAATTTGTTTAGAATGTATCGATACATGCTCCATATGTA
>NW_018397276.1:764057-764170 GCF_002168275.2 Theobroma umbraticum
GAACATAGAAACTAAGTTTCTGAACAATTCAGCATTTTTGCCATTCCTTAAGTCCTCTAACATCTCAAGAACTATCTTTAGGACTCAATTCTTCTTACTAAGCACATTCTCAT
>NW_018397276.1:764331-764526 GCF_002168275.2 Theobroma umbraticum
TGTACATCCCCATTGCACCTTGAGTTGGCAATGTATATTCACATTGCACCTTGGGCATTTTATGGTGCATCATAAGAGGCAAGTCATCACTTGCACCCCGTGAAAGTTGTATCAATTTCACTCTTAGAGTTCTCATACTCGTACCATGTGGTATGTGGAATGTCCTTCATATACATGCTTACTCATCTCATAAGG
>NW_018397276.1:764626-765206 GCF_002168275.2 Theobroma umbraticum
TCGTGTATCGATACATTTAGTTTTGGGGAAAATGTATTGATACATTATGAACATGTATCAATACATGTTCATCAGAAACCCTTTTAGGGTAAAATGTATTGATACATCATGAACATGTAACGATACATTTAAGAAAGAATGCAGTTTTCTGAGGCAGATTGCCTATAAAACCTGCCCAGCATGTTTACATTAAATGCCATTTAAGTAAATGTCCTCTATACATTTTGCTTTCCATTTACGTAAGATATTTAATATAAATAAGCAAACAACCCCCTTTTTTGATTCAATAAAAATATAAAAAAAACCAAAATCCAAAAGAATCAAAATCTAAATTTTGCTTTCAAGAATGAAATCTAAAAAGTGTGACTTAAATTGAATTTGCAGTTCCCATTTACCTTAGCGAACATGCTCCCAAAATTAAGGAAAACTCAATTTTGATATCTAAAAGCCAAAGGAATCATTACCACCATTTTTTTATTTTCAAAAGATTATTTTATAAAAAATCACATATTTTGATTCCTTCGAAATTTAGAAAATTTTTTCCTACAAAAGTGACATACAACAAAATGTGTCAATAATT
>NW_018397276.1:765563-766257 GCF_002168275.2 Theobroma umbraticum
GAGCTGTTAGTCGATTAAAGTCTTTCTTAACATATTAACAGAGAAAAGTAGACTATGAGACAAAAGAGATGTAATTGACTAAGAAGCATGGTTAAGTAGCTAAAAGCTCACTGTTAGAAAATTTGAATTTAAGCACACAAAGACAAAAAAAGGTCAAAAATGTCTATTTTCTATCTTCAATGGCCAAAAGTGATTTTTCAAGTATTTAAAGTCTCTCCAATAGTAAAAAATCATATAAAGAAGCCATCTAAAGTGATTTTAAGCTTAGAAGACCGAAAACCTTCTCTTTACATTTGTATTTCTCTCCCATCCTTTGAAAAAGTGTTTAAGGTGAACTTTGTACATCTAAGATCAGCTAAGTGATCAATTGTACTTCATCCTTTCTCTATTTCTTGTTTACGTAGAGTGTGAGAACACTTTAATGAGTAGATCAAGCTTATGTCAACTTGGTTATTGTTATAGGTTCTAACTTTGCCTTAGAAAAGTTAGTTTAAAGTTTTGGTTGATCTTGTGAAAAACCATTGCTAAAGGTTGTGGCTGAACCTATGAAAAACTATATAAAAGCTTGGTGGAAGCTTTGGAATTCCTTTGATCTTTCTCATCTTAGGAGTCATCACTATCAGTCCAAGTTGCTACTTTCACTTTTTCTTGAATCTTCTTGAAGTGTTCCTCATGTTGTTGCTGAGACACTCAT
>NW_018397276.1:766595-766798 GCF_002168275.2 Theobroma umbraticum
TCCTCAACTATAGATTTAAGGGCTATTCCTTTTTCTTTGACCTCTTTTTTATTAGGGTTTTCTTTCTCATTCTCATGTCTAAGTGTCATTTCAGAAGTCAGAAGGGAACCTATGACGTCCTTTAACTTAAAAAATTTGCATTTCGAGCTTTTTCTATAGCCGTTACTTTAAGTCTCCATAATTTTGTTAGGCTATAAAGGATC
>NW_018397276.1:766898-767003 GCF_002168275.2 Theobroma umbraticum
CCTAAAATTTAACTAAAATAACTTAAATTAATCACTTAACAAATAATCACACACTTAAATAATATACTTAGACATCAATGAATGGGAATGTTTTGTTATCATCAA
>NW_018397276.1:767013-767122 GCF_002168275.2 Theobroma umbraticum
GCATAATGAGTTGCTCCCCCTTAGATAATACATCTATTTTTCTTTAAAGATTTGCAATAAAACATTTATGGCATCCATAATAGCTAAACAAGATATACAATATCCACAG
>NW_018397276.1:767143-767314 GCF_002168275.2 Theobroma umbraticum
TAAACATGAAAACCTATCAAACTCTATTTAACTTAGTCTTTTTTCTCTTTTTTTCTATCATCATTAAAAAAGATATTCAAAACACCCCCTTAATGAGTGCATATAGATTTTCCTTTAATATTTAAATCAAACGTTAATGAATGGGAATCATAAGCACTCATACACCTATTT
>NW_018397276.1:767487-767661 GCF_002168275.2 Theobroma umbraticum
ATTCATGTTGAATGATTAAAGGTTTTCCTTCATCAATAAGACATCAATTATAACTAGTTATAAGTCTAGTTGGATGAAGTCCATGAGATTAATATGCCTTACAGAGAAACTATAATGGGTTGCAGTTATGAGATCTTTATGCATCAAAGCGTAATCTTAAAATGTTCCTGGTCA
>NW_018397276.1:767671-767777 GCF_002168275.2 Theobroma umbraticum
GAAACTGGACATCAATGATACCTAGAGATTGGTACATTCTATGTTCCTTATTTGAGAAGTAAGCAACTAATCTCATAGGTTGAAGTATAAAGATACTTGGAACTAG
>NW_018397276.1:767787-767902 GCF_002168275.2 Theobroma umbraticum
CTTGTTTAGGAGAGCAAGTTCAATGAACTTAACCCGTAGTGAGATGTGCATTTGGCATTTCACTCAAGTGTCTATACAATACTTCTCATAAGTCAGTTGTGTAAGTACTCCCTAG
>NW_018397276.1:767912-768087 GCF_002168275.2 Theobroma umbraticum
CTAGGTTATCTTATGTGAGAAGTGTTATGCTTTGATTTCATCCCTACGGGTACCTAACTAAAGATGCCAAAACAGGATGCTTTTGGGTATAGCATGAAGCATGTGAAGGCAAATGAATAGTCATGATAAGAATCATCACCCCAAGTGATGCAGGGGATATATCGTAACTGTTCTT
>NW_018397276.1:768107-768265 GCF_002168275.2 Theobroma umbraticum
AGTCCTTGGCTAAGGCGACTTGAAGATTATGAAAGGAGTTTCATAAGTCTTTATCAAGCTGATAATTAAACTCTAAGAACGAATATTAACATCAATAGGACTAGACATTGCACCATGTTCTTATAATCTCTGAAATATATGATGAGGGAATGAATTAC
>NW_018397276.1:768275-768375 GCF_002168275.2 Theobroma umbraticum
TGATCACTGAAAGGTTGAGTCAAATCATCTTGACTTTTCTAACATTTGGGTGGGCATGATGGATTGCTACATCCTAATCTTGGTCTACGAACTCTAGGTA
>NW_018397276.1:768677-769356 GCF_002168275.2 Theobroma umbraticum
TTAATTAAATTAAACAATTAAGTTAGTTGGGCTTCTTAAAGACTTAATTAAATTATTTTTTCCAATTATTGGATTAATTGGCAATTATAACATAGCTTTGTAATTACGGTTTAACATTAATCTAAGGTATAAATACCTTACTATAACTTCTAAACAAAATGAGAGAAAACAGCTAAAAAAAAAAGAACGGCACATTAGAAATTCCTTTTGTCTTACTGTTCATTGTGTGATGAAAAATAGTTTCTCGTTTACTTGATTTCTTTTGTGTGTTCAGCTCCACAATTTTGGGTGGAGTACAAGTTTATGAAAATTATCTTTGCTAGTAGATTGCCAAGGTATAGCACTCCTAATCCTTAAAAAGGAATTTTCTAATTCATTAGTGTGGATCACCATTAGAGGCTGCACAAGGATTCCTTGGACAACTTTGGTTTGCAAAAACTGAGTTAAGGTGGTTGAGCTTTTTGAAAGCTGATCTGGTGGTTTAACAAAGAATTCATCAACCTTTGTTATTTAGGTAAAGTGATATGATCATATACTTTTTTTTTTAATTAAAGTGATATGATCATATACTTTTTTTTTTAATTTAATTCTGTACTCAATGTGGCATGAAAGAAATCCTAGGAAAGTGAGGCGTAATTTAATTTTTAAATTTATTTTTGCTATGTTTTATTTGTATTTG
>NW_018397276.1:769603-769772 GCF_002168275.2 Theobroma umbraticum
ATAGTTTAATAACTTTAAGAGTCAAGCTTGCATTTATGTAAGAACAAATGTATGGGAGTTAAATTATTTCAATAACTTGTCAAGGATCACTCAAATAATGTTCAGAAAAAATAATCATTTTGTCATAATCAAAACTATAATAATTTTAAAGCTAACAGATATGGGACAA
>NW_018397276.1:770010-770132 GCF_002168275.2 Theobroma umbraticum
GGCAAGTATGTTTGAAGACTTAACCCTCACATTTCAAGATCTTAGCTTTAACCAGCAAGAAGAAATCTCTAACCTTAAGATAAAAAATGAATCATTAATGGAAGAAAACATTCAATTGAAAA
>NW_018397276.1:770142-770282 GCF_002168275.2 Theobroma umbraticum
GACAATCCAAAGGAATTATGAATGTTTAGAAGAAGAAATTGGGAGATTGAAGAACATTGTTAAAGGAAAGGAAATATAAGAAATGTGAACTACTGCATTAAGCAAGAGGATGGTTAGGAAATCCTTAGGTGAGCATATAG
>NW_018397276.1:770292-770377 GCF_002168275.2 Theobroma umbraticum
GTGAACGTTAAACTTAATTTTAACCTTCAAAAAAAATTCAATGTCACCTTGGTTGGCTATCACTGCTAAAGTAAAATTTTTCTAA
>NW_018397276.1:770387-770553 GCF_002168275.2 Theobroma umbraticum
GGTGAAAATATGTGCATTTTTATATAAAAATATTTTGGAAATAACAAATGGTGGCAATGATTCCCTTGATATTTAGATGACCAAAAATGATTTTTTTTCATATCTTTTGGAGTATGTTTGCTATTGTAAATGGGAGCTGCACATTTAATTTCAGTCAAACTTTTTT
>NW_018397276.1:770653-770764 GCF_002168275.2 Theobroma umbraticum
CAATTTCAGTTATGGGGAAGGAAGACAAAAGAACTTCATGTAGAGGAAGGATAAAATGGAAGAAACAAGGGAAGAAATGGAGAGAAGAGCTGGTGGCTGGCTGGTTATGGT
>NW_018397276.1:771044-771194 GCF_002168275.2 Theobroma umbraticum
CCAAGGATGGAAGTGAGGAGAAATTTCAAGAAGTTTCAAGACAAATTTGGTTAGCCAACATAGGTAAGTTCTTTGTTTTTTTTCCCTTTAATTCTTTCCCCATCTTTTTCTTCCCTACCTATACGAATTTTCCCCACAAACATCACATGC
>NW_018397276.1:771204-771340 GCF_002168275.2 Theobroma umbraticum
ATGTGGGAAAAGAATGAGAGAAAGAAAGGTCAAGCTTCCTTTGCAAGCTTTGACCAAGCTAAATCAAAATATCGCCATTTAGCCCTCCTAAGTTCCCATTCTTTTTATTGAGTCCTTCCATCACTTTTCAAATTTC
>NW_018397276.1:771350-771543 GCF_002168275.2 Theobroma umbraticum
ACCATAATATTTAAATATATAGTTACCCGATAATGCTCTATTTTGTCAAAGCATACGAGTTCCCTCTAACCTCATGGTTTTCTTCCAATTTTCCTCGTTTCTTCCCCTCCCTCACTTGGATTAGTTCTATAACTCTCTGTTTTAACTAATTTCACTGATAAATAAAATATTAATATTTTAATATTATTTTATT
>NW_018397276.1:771908-772077 GCF_002168275.2 Theobroma umbraticum
GTCTCAATTATCCCACATGTACTCATGTTTATAATTAAAAACATTATATGCACCCCTTCTAAATTAAGACAACTCTTGTCTTAATTAAGACAACACTTAGTTACCCAATTTGAACTTTCATAAATAATTAAACATCCAATCCATCTTAAACGAGTTGAAGTCTATGAAG
>NW_018397276.1:772918-773547 GCF_002168275.2 Theobroma umbraticum
TTATGTTAGGATTTAGTTACATTTAGTTATTTTTTTAATTAGTTTTTTTTATTAAGTTATTTTATTTTGTGCTAATTTTATATTTCTTTGTCTTTGTTTAGTTATTATTTATTAGTTTTTATATTTTTGTAAGATTGTAGAAGAAGAAGGCATAATTAGGTAAAGAAAGGTGCTTAAGGAGTTCAGACCCTATACGTAGATGTTGCGATATTTTGAACATATCTCTCACTCCAGTTCTTAAAATAATGTTATTCTTTTGTAAAGGGAGCAAGAGAAGGCATAAAGCAAATGGAGCGCCACGTCTTAGATGAGGTATGTGCAGCATCCAGCAGGAAAACTTGAAGAAACAAGGCAAAAAAGAGCACGCTGCAGGCTGACTAAATCCATATTACGCCCTACACTTATTCTAAGCATACATTAACAGTTTTTAGGCTAAAATACTTTAGTTTAAGTAGAATTAGGTTAATTTAGGTTAGAACACAATCACACATCGAGGAGAAATTTAGAGAGAGATTCAATAAGTTAGAAGTTGAGTTGAAGATTGAAGATTAAGGCTACAAAAATATTTATTTTCGTCTTCCTTAGCTTTTATTATTCTTGTTACTCTTGATGGCAAAACTTCATATGTT
>NW_018397276.1:773922-774144 GCF_002168275.2 Theobroma umbraticum
ATATATTGATTTGCGTATAGGATAGGAATATATTTATATTGCATAAGTAGCCTGATTAGAGCCCAAACTTAATCAGAATATTTTAATTTTAATTCACATAGGAATATAGTGTTTTATTTGTTTTAGAAAAGCTGGAATAACTCTCAATGCCAACTCTTTATTAAATTTTTATTAGTACTCAAAAATGAAAGTACATTATGGAGGGGGGCATAAACTTTACCT
>NW_018397276.1:774511-774824 GCF_002168275.2 Theobroma umbraticum
GTGGCCTTGATTAGATAAGAAATCTACTGCTTCATTACCCTCACTATTGATCTGAGTGATTAGGTAGTCTAAGTGTTGTAAACATTTTCTAATAGAGGCAAGAATATACCGAATATCATAAGATCAATGTGTTCCTTGAGCTATCATATGGACAATCACCTTTGCTTCCATTTCAATCCATAAAGTATGATCATTATAATCTCAACATAGGAAACTCTTTAAAGAGCAAGTAATTCAGCTTTCATTGAATGTTTGCATCAAAAATTTGAGAGAAGAAAAAATTAAGTTTATCTGTATTATGTCTCGCTACACC
>NW_018397276.1:774924-775200 GCF_002168275.2 Theobroma umbraticum
TTAATTAAATTAAACAATTAAGTTAGTTGGGCTTCTTAAAGACTTAATTAAATTGTTTTTCCCAATTATTGGATTAATTGGCATTTATAACATAGCTTTGTAATTATGGTTTAACATTAATCTATGGTATAAATACCTTACTATAACTTCTAAACAAAATGGGAGAAAACGGCTAAAAAAAAGGAACGGCACATTAGAAATTCCTTTTGTCTTACTGTTTATTGTGTGATGAAAAATAGTTTCTCGTTTACTTGATCTCTTTTGTGTGTTCAGCTC
>NW_018397276.1:775538-775921 GCF_002168275.2 Theobroma umbraticum
AAAGGATTCATCAACCTTTGTTATTTAGGTAAAGTGATATGATCATATACTTTTATTTTTAATTTAATTCTGTACTCAATGTGGCATGAAAGAAATCATAGGAAGGTGAGGCGTAATTTAATTTTTAAATTTATTTTTGCTATGTTTTATTTGTATTTGATGCATGATGAGCCCTCACCCAACAACACCTAAGTCATACAAGCGTATAGTTATAGTTCAATAACTTTGAGAGTCAAGCTTGCATTTATGTAAGAACAAATGTATGGGAGTTAAATTATTGCAATAACTTGTCAAGGATCACTTAAATAATGTTCAGAAAAATTAATCATTTTGTCATAATTAAAACTATAATAATTTTAAAGCTAACAGATATGGGACAAGCT
>NW_018397276.1:776183-776305 GCF_002168275.2 Theobroma umbraticum
GGCAAGTATGTTTGAAGACTTAACCCTCACATTTCAAGATCTTAGCTTTAACCAACAACAAGAAATCCCTAACCTTAAGATAAAAAATGAATCATTAATGGAAGAAAACATTCAATTGAAAA
>NW_018397276.1:776315-776455 GCF_002168275.2 Theobroma umbraticum
GACAATCCAAAGGAATTATGAATGTTTAGAAGAAGAAATTGGGAGATTGAAGAATAATGTTAAAGGAAAGGAAATATAAGAAATGTGAACTACTACATTAAGCAAGGGGATGGTTAGGAAATCCTTAGGTGAGCATATAG
>NW_018397276.1:776465-776560 GCF_002168275.2 Theobroma umbraticum
GTGAACGTTAAACTTAATTTTAACCTTCAAAAAGAATTCATTGTCACCTTGGTTGGCTATCACTGCTAAAGTAAAATTTTTCTAAGTTTGTAAAG
>NW_018397276.1:776660-778371 GCF_002168275.2 Theobroma umbraticum
TACCTAGAGTTCGTAGACCAAGATTAGGATGTAGCAATCCATCATGCCCACCCACATGTTAGAAAAGTCAAGATGGTTTGACTCAACCTTTCAGTGATCAGCCTTTCAATGTAATTCATTCCCTCATCATATATCCTGGAGATTATAAGAACATGGTGCAGTCTCTAGTCCTATTGATCTTCATATTCGTTCTTAGAGTTTAATTATCAGCTTGATAAAGACTTATGAAACTCATTTCATAATCTTCAAGTCGCCTTAGCCAAGGACTTCAATAAGTTAATATCAATGAAGAGCAGTTACGATATATCCCCTGCATCACTTGGGGTGATGATTCTTATCTTGACTACTCATTTGCCTTCACATGCTTCATGCTATACCCAAAAGCATCCTGTTTTGGTGTTTTTAGTTAGGTACCCGTAGGGATGAAATCAAAGCATAACACTCCTCACATAAGATAACCTAGTGTCTCAAGTCTAGGGAGTACTTACACAACTGACTTATTAGAAGTATTGTATAGACACTTGAGTGAAATACCAAATGCACTTCTCACTACGGGTTAAGTTCATTGAACTTGCTCTCCTAAACAAGCACCTACATTCTAGTTCCAAGTATCTTTATACTTCAACCTACAAGATTAGTTGCTTACTTCTCAAATAAGGAACATAGAATGTCCAATCTCTAGGTATCATTAATGTCCAGTTTCAATGATACATTGACCAGGAATATTTTAAGATTACGCTTTGATGCATAAAGATCTCATAACTGCAACTCATTATAGTTTCTCTGTAAGGCATATTAATCTCATGGACTTCATCCAACTAGATTTATAACTAGTTATAATTGATGTCTTATTGTTGAAGGAAAACCTTTAATCATTCAACATGAATGGTATTGTTGCACGATTGGATTCAAGCCTTAACCGATCCCAATTGACTGCAAATGTCATCCAAACAAGAGTATGAGTGCTTATGATTCCCATTCATTAACGTTTGATTTAAATATGAAAGGAAAATCTTGATGCACTCATTAAGGGGGTGTTTTGAATATCTTTTTTAATGATGACAGAAAAAAAAGAGAAAAAAGACTAAGTTAAATAGAGTTTGATAGGTTTTCATGTTTAATTTATGTGTGTGATGCTTAGTTATGGTTTTGTTCAATGTTATGGGCTAGTTATTATAAATATTCAATATATCTTGCTTAGCTACTGTGGATATTGTATATCTTGTTTAGCTATTATGGATGCCATAAATGTTTTATTTGCAAATCTTTAAAGAAAACTAGATGTATTATCTAAAGGGGAGCAACTCATTATGCATAAAGATTTGAAGCATTCATATTGAACATAGGTATTGCACTCTTGATCTAGGAGTGTTTTGTTATCATAAAAAATGAGATAGAGAGAATGTTGACTCCATGTGTTTTTTATGATAACAAAACATTCCCATTCATTGATGTCTAAGTATATTATTTAAGTGTGTAGGAGGAAGCTTAAATTCATTAATATATTTGGTATTTGAAAGGAAGTCAAGATGCTTGTTCTCTTGCAAAATGGGTTAGTTGGTTAAACAAGCAAAGAAGAAAGAGCTTTAATGAAAACCGATTTGTCTTAACTAATTAATAGAAATCCTTAATCAATTAAAGCAATTCTAGGCACTGCACTAAGGACAAACAAAAAGGTATTAATAGGTTAACACAAAATTTAATTAGTTAA
>NW_018397276.1:778471-778644 GCF_002168275.2 Theobroma umbraticum
GATCAGCTTTAGGATTGTGTTCAACATATCGAGGGTGATTACGCCCTAGGTACGACATCTCTAGATTCCCAGTTCGGGTCACTCTGCTGCCTAGGGGTCATTTTGTATAAAATAATTTGGGGTGTAAAAATTGATAGTCTTTAAAGATGTAAATGTTAAAGCATAAGACTATG
>NW_018397276.1:778668-778789 GCF_002168275.2 Theobroma umbraticum
TGTAGTTATTAAACTTAGATGTTTGTATCAAATAGTTATGTTTTAATTAAATGTTAATAATTGGTGAAAATAATTATTGGTGTTAATATGTGAGGTGATGTGGAGATCAAATTAAGGCTTG
>NW_018397276.1:778867-779204 GCF_002168275.2 Theobroma umbraticum
GAATTTTATGGAGTTGAAAATCACACTATAAATATGTGATTTTGGCCAAACCCTAACTACCCTCTTTTGAGATAGCCAAACTCCTCAATCTCTCTCTCTAGGTTTTTTCTTGATCCAGCAATTTTCTACAAGCCTCCAGCAATTATTCTCTCTAGGTTCAAGATTGAAAGATTATTGAATAATAAGTCGTAATTCAAATCGGTCAAGAATTCCAACAATTGGTGTGGTGGTGAATTTACTACAATTCACTAGGAGAGAATAATCAAATATATTCTTATCACAAAGTAGGTAACATCTCTTACTTTTCATGCGACTATGATTTGATTTCGATGATCTA
>NW_018397276.1:779275-779411 GCF_002168275.2 Theobroma umbraticum
AGAAAATTTTTAAAATCCATAGGTTACATAATCACAAGCATACACCACAATCCAAATTTAACACATTATGAGCATGTATCGATACATGTTCATCAAAAACCCTTTCTAGGCTAAATGTATCAATACATGATGAACA
>NW_018397276.1:779421-779530 GCF_002168275.2 Theobroma umbraticum
CATTTGAGACAAAATAAGTTTTTGAGGTAGATTGTCTATAAAAACCTGCCCAGCTTATTTATGTTAAATAGTATTTAAATAAATGTCCTTATTTTTACTTCTTTCCTTT
>NW_018397276.1:779540-779635 GCF_002168275.2 Theobroma umbraticum
TGTACTTAAGATATTTAATGTAAGTAAACACCCCCTATTTCAATTCAATAAAAATGTCAAAAAAACCAAAATCCAAAAAAATCAAAATCTAAATT
>NW_018397276.1:779735-779910 GCF_002168275.2 Theobroma umbraticum
GTCTCAATTATCCCACATGTACTCATGTTTATAATTAAAAACATTATATGCACCACTTCTAAATTAAGACAACTCTTGTCTTAATTAAGACAACATTTAGTTACCCAATTTGAACATTAATTTTCATAAATAATTAAACATCCAATCCATCTTAAACGAGTTGAAGTCTATGAAG
>NW_018397276.1:780242-780365 GCF_002168275.2 Theobroma umbraticum
GTCGATTTTGTCCCCTAGTCTTAGATTTCATCGAATTGGTGATCCAATACTCAAGATTTAATCTTTTGAGTGTTAAGATATGATGAGTAGCTAATTCATCAATCTACTAGACCTAGATTAAAT
>NW_018397276.1:780375-780525 GCF_002168275.2 Theobroma umbraticum
AAATTGTTCTTAAAAGTTAGCCAAGTTCTTTATGTTAGGATTTAGTTACATATAGTTATTTTTTTAATTATTTTTTTATTAAGTTATTTTATTTTATGCTAATTTTATATTTCTTTGTCTTTGTTTAGTTATTATTTATTAGTTTTTATA
>NW_018397276.1:780636-781005 GCF_002168275.2 Theobroma umbraticum
AAATAATGTTATTCTTTTGTAAAGGGAGCAAGAGAAGGCATAAAGCAAATGGAGTGCCACGTCTTAGATGAGGTATGTGCAGCATCCATCAAGAAAACTTGAAGAAACAAGGCAAAAAAGAGCATGCTGCTGGCTGACTAAATCCATATTACGCCCTACACTTATTCTAAGCCTATATTAAGAGTTTTTAGGCTAAAATACTTTAGTCTAAGTAGAATTAGGTTAATTTAGGTTAGAACACAATCACACATTGAGGAGAATTTTAGAGAGAGATTCAATAAGTTAGAAGTTGAGTTGAAGATTGAAGATCAAGGCTACAAAAATCTTTATTTTCATCTTCCTTAGCTTTTATTATTCTTGTTACTCTTG
>NW_018397276.1:781015-781138 GCF_002168275.2 Theobroma umbraticum
TTCATATGTTTTTATTTACTTTTGCAACTATGTGTAGCTAAATTTATTTTCCTAGTATTGCAATTGACCTCACATGTAGTTTAAAGTTTTAATCTCTTTCTAGATTATTTTCAATAGGATAGA
>NW_018397276.1:781289-781580 GCF_002168275.2 Theobroma umbraticum
AGGAGTTTAGTGTAGGCTAAAATTGGAATAGCATATAATCATATTTATTTGATTAGATGAATATATTGATTTGCGTATAGGATAGGAATATATTTATATTGCATATGTAGCCTGATTAGAGCCCAAACTTAATCAGACTATTTTAATTTTAATTTACATAGGAATATAGTGTTTTATTTGTTTTAAAAAAGTTGGAATAACTCTCAATGGCAACTCTTTATTAAATTTTTATTAGTGCTCAAAAATGAAAGTACATTATGGAGGGGGGCATAAACTTTACCTCCAAAAAGA
>NW_018397276.1:781744-781905 GCF_002168275.2 Theobroma umbraticum
TGTAAAAATAAAATAAAATTCCAAAGAGAGATATTATTTTCCTTACAAATTTTACTAATGTTATGGGAAATAATATTACTCTTTTACAATAAGCTAAGATTAAAAAATAAATAAGGAGTACTACTGCCTTACATTTATTTGAACCTAACATATGGTAAGTT
>NW_018397276.1:781915-782105 GCF_002168275.2 Theobroma umbraticum
ATTTTTAAGATGCCATTTAGTTGACCTTCAACATGATGAAAAACCTTGAGTCTGCTATGTGAGTGGCCTTGATTAGATAAGAAATCTACTGCTTCTTTACCCTCATTATCAATATGAGTGATTTGGTAGTCTAAGTGTTGTAAACATTTTGTAATAGAGGCAAGAATATACCGAATATCATAAGATCAAT
>NW_018397276.1:782204-782451 GCF_002168275.2 Theobroma umbraticum
CAATCACCTTTGCTTCCATTTCAATCCATAAAGTATGATCATTATAATCTCAACGTAGGAAACTCTTTAAAGAGCAAGTAATTTAGCTTTCATTGAATGTTTGCACCAAAAATTTGAGAGAAGCCAAAATTAAGTTTATCTATGTTATGTCTCGCTACACGACCTCTTGTTGCATTTTGACAATTATCTCTTCAACTCCCATCTACATTTAATTTAATTTCAAACCTACCTGGTTTCAACCATGTGA
>NW_018397276.1:782614-783067 GCF_002168275.2 Theobroma umbraticum
ATAAGATCTCTTTTATGAAGCTGCATCAACAACTTCATGATCTGCCATATAACTTGTTGTTGATAAACACCTAATTGCCTGTGCTTAGATTCATTCGTGTCAACCCATAAAAAGCAACATATAAATAATAAAGCACGAATATGTCCTGGCTTTGTATAGTAGCCTGAGTAATACCAAGGCCATACAACATGCAAAATATTACGTAGTCATTCAATCGACACTTGAAAAAATTGTGAAAAATATTTCCACACATACTTTGCTGTAGGATTGTCCCAAAGCACATGTAATAGTGTTTCTTCAGATCTATAACACTGACATTTTGAAGCCGTTTGGAAGCCTTTTGCCTTTAATCTTATTACAATAGGCAACAAGTTATGTATAACTCTCTAAAAGAAAAAGGAAATAGTCAGAGGAATAATTCTATGCCAAATTAAATCATAGGCATTATTTTCT
>NW_018397276.1:783167-783361 GCF_002168275.2 Theobroma umbraticum
TAAAAAGCATTAAATAAAATAAAGATGAAAATAAATAAGGTTGAAGAGCTTGGGCTACCTCCCAAGAAGCGTTTGTTTATAGCCACTAGCTTTGCATTGGCACCCCATTTTGTAGTTCTTCATCCTCGAAATATGGTCTAAGGCTCAGTCCATTAACCATGAATATGCTCGTATCCTCACTATCAATCTTAATT
>NW_018397276.1:783600-783746 GCF_002168275.2 Theobroma umbraticum
AAAGATTGATGCCTGCTCACTTGTAAGTGGAGAAATAGATTCACCTTTGCCTTCATCCATTAAGTCCACTCTACAGCAACAATTTGTAGAGCTAGGGTGTTTATTTGCATTGAAAATATTAAACTCAACTATCTCTTCTCCAACTT
>NW_018397276.1:783792-785160 GCF_002168275.2 Theobroma umbraticum
AAGGAATTTCCAAGTCCTCTTCCATCTCAAGCACAATGAAGTCTACCAGAATGTGAAGATGCCCAACTTTAACCAATACATCCTTAATAATCCTAATATGGTACCTGATTCTTCTATATGCTAATTGCAAATAAACTGTGGCAGGTTGTATCTCGTTAAGTCCAAGTTTCTCAGCAATTGACAATATCATGATTGAAACACCTGCACCCAAAGCACATAAAGCTTTAGTAAATTTTAATCTCCTAATAGTACAAGGGATAGAAAAACTCCCTGGATCCTGAAGTTTTCACATAATCTTGTTTTGAATTATTGTGCTACACTCCTCAGCAAGTGCCACTATTTCAAAATCTTCTAGTTTCCTTTTCTTGTTTAAGATTTATTTCAAGAATTTAACATAACTTTGCTTCTTTCCCAAAGCTTCAACAAAAGGAATATTTATGTGGAGCTTTTTGAAGACATTGAGAAATTTCTCAAACTACTTATCAAGCTTTCGGTTTTTCAACCTTTGGGGAATGTTGGTGGAATATAATTTGCTTGATAATTCACTTGATTTTTAGCCTGCCCATTATTTGTCTTTTCCACTTCAACTTCTTTCTCAACAATTCCCTTGTCACCATCTACATGCTCGTTTGAAGATTCAATTGATTTTTCAATCACCTCTTCAACTTCTTTTCCATTCCTAAAGGTAATTGCATTACAATGTTTCTTACCTTTGGGATTGACTTATGTATCACTTGGTAAGGCACCTTGGGGTCTGCTATTGGTGGAGTTTGCAAGCTATCCCAATTGGGTCTCAAGATTTCTCAAGGAAGCTCCCTGAGTTTAAATTAAAGCATTAGTCTTGGACATATATTGCAAGAGAAGTTATTCCAATTGGGACTTCTCTTCAAGAATTTGTGGTCTAGCTTGTTGTTGAAAAGTAAAAGACATGATGGGTTTTGGTTTGGAAGGCCCACCATTGTTACTCCATGAAAAGTTGGAGTGGTTTCTCCAACTTGGATTATAAGTATTGGAGTATGGGTTATTCCATTGTCTATTGAAATTCCCCACAAACTGGATTGGTTCAGAATTGTATGGACATTGATCATATGAATGGCCATCTCCACACATCTCACAAACAACTAATGAATTGTGAACTGCATGAACTCCAACAAATTATAAGCATCTGCAGCATTCTTACTCTTTAATTCCCCACTAGTAGCAGCATCAATTGTGGTTTTTATTGAACCAACGAACCCATTGTAGAATATTTGAACTTGCAACCAATTAAGAATCCAATGATGTGGGCATCTACTCAGTAGTTTTTTAAACCTTTGCTAAGCTTCATACAAGGACTCACCATCAAATTGTGTGAATGAGGTGATCATT
>NW_018397276.1:785260-787913 GCF_002168275.2 Theobroma umbraticum
CCCAAAGACTATTGGAAGTGCAAAACAACCACCAATGCTTTATATTAAAAGCTCCAAAAATATCCATTAAGCCTCTAATTTCCAAGTGCTTTGCTTAAAGTAGATATTTTTATAAAAGACTTGAGAGAGAGTTATAAATAATTGAGGACTCTACGTTAGCAATTCAACCCATTAGAATAAGTTAAGAAAGAGATATAAGATTTAAATGAAGTGTGAGGGATATTTTATTCCTAGGCTTTTCTAATTCGATTTGTATTCCATTATATCTTTGCTTAGATTTTTAATTAGTGTTAATTAGTTTAGTTTTAGTTGATTAGTTTTTAGTTGAATTAGTTATTAAATATTTTATTGTTTGAATAAAATTAAATTGTTTTAATTTTAGTACTTAGCAATATGCTAGATCAATTCTTTGTGCAATCGATACTCTACTTACCAATATATTATTCGTTCCATATGTATACTTGCGTAGGTAGAATTTTAACTAACAAGTTTTTGGCACCATTGCCAGAGATTTGTTTTCTACAATTTTTACTAATACAAAAAGCAAAAGAGTTTAGTCTTAATTCAAACCTTAATTAATTAATTAATTAAATTTTTTTCCTTGTTTTTAGGCATCTTTGGTTATTGTATGCAAACGAGGAACTTGAATCATATTCCTTTTAATCCAAAGATAGGAAGAACTTTTAGAAGATTTCGAAGGGAAAATTTGCAAGTCCAAACTCTAAATCAAACAATGGCTGAAGATAATAACAATAATCATTGTAACAATGCTGGCATTCAGATTCTTGAAAAGACAAAGCTTTGCTGAATTATGATGTTCGCCTCTTGCAAGGCGTATACCAAAGCATTAAAAGACCTCCTATTAATGCAAACAATTTTGAGATTAAGCCTACTTACATTCAAATGATTCAGTCTTTCGTTCAATTTGGTGGGTTACCTAATGATAATCCTAATTCTCACCTAGTTAATTTCTCGAAAATCTATGATACTTTTAAATATAATAGGGTGACTGATGATACTATTAGACTTGGACTCTTTCCATTTTCATTAAGGGATAAGGCAAATAGTAGGCTTACTTCACTACCCACTGGATCTCTTACTACATGAGAGGACTTGGCACAAAAATTCTTGGCAAAATGCTTTCCACCCATAAAGACTACAAAGTTGAGGAATGATACAACTTCATTTGCATAATTTGATGATGAATCCTTATATGAAGCTTGCGAACAATTTAAGGGTTTGCTTAAAAGATGTTTGCACCATGGGCTTCCTCAATTGCTTCATTCAAATATTTGATAATGGGTTGGTCAATTCAATCATATCTACAATTAATGGGCAAAAATCCTGATGAAGCTTATAATTTGTTGGAAGAGTGGCATCCAATAATTATCGATTGCCTTTCGAAAAGTCTGGTTTTAGAAAAGCTACAGGTGTTTATCAAATTGAAGCGCTGAGCACCTTCAGTGCACAAGTAGCTGCATTGACAAAAGATTTGATATAATGGGAGTTAATGCTTGTCCAAAACTCCTTTATAACTTGTGATTTGTGTGGAGATAGCCATTCAAGTGATCAATGTCCATCTAATCCTAAATCAGTTCAATTTTTTAGGAACTTCAACAAGTAGAAAAATAACCCATTCTCCAATATTTATAATTCTAGTTAGAGGAATCATCCAAGCCTCTCAAGGAATAATAACCCAAAACCTTCAAATCCAAGGACAAATAATCCTCTTACCTGTACACCACAAGCAAGACCTTATATCCTTGAGAAAAAGACTACTATAAAGGAGATGTGCATGCAATTCATGACAAACAATGACACCATCATTCGAAACATCAAGGAGCACAAATTCATAATCTTGGGATTCAAATAGAACAAATTGCTAGTTCCATAAATAATAGACCCCAAGGTGCCTTGCCAAGTGGCACTCAAGTCAATCCTAAAGATAAAGAACAATGCAATGCAGCTATCCTTAGGAGTGGAAAAGAAGTTGAAGGGGTGAGCAAAATATCAACTGAATCTTCAAAAGATCATGTGGATGATGAAAAGGTAATTATTGATAAAGAAGTTGAAGCAAAAAAGAAGGATGATAGGAAAGCTAAAAATCAAGTGAAGTCTCGAGCAAATTATCATCCACCACCAATCCCACAAAGGTTTGGTAATAAGCAGTTTGAGAAATTTCTAAATGTTTTCAAGAAACTCCACATAAATATTCCTTTTGTTGACGCTTTGGAAAACATGCCAAGCTATGCTAAGTTCTTGAAAGACATCCTAACCAAAAAGAAAAAATTGGAAGACTTTGAAACAACTACACTTACTGAGGAGTGCAGTGTTATAATTCAAAATAAACTTCCACCAAAGCTTAAGGATACTACAAGTTTTCTATCCTTTGTACCATAGGCAAATTAAAATTTTCTAAAGCTTTGTGTGATTTGGAGGCTGGTGTTTCAATTATGGCTTTCTCAATTGCTAAGTAAGTTGGACTTGATGAGATACAATCTCTAATTGTTTCTTTGCAATTAGCAGACAAAACAATCAGGTACCCTGTTGGAATTATTAAGGATATGTTGGTTAAAGTTGGGCATCTCTGCATTTCGGTGGACTTCATTGTGCTTGAAATGGAAAAGGATGTGGGAATTCCTTTGATCTTGAG
>NW_018397276.1:788013-788314 GCF_002168275.2 Theobroma umbraticum
TCCTTAAGCTTTGGTGGAAGTTTATTTTGAATTATAACACTGCACTCCTCAGTAAGTGTAGTTGTTTCAAAGTCTTCCAATTTTTTCTTTTTGGTTAAAATGTCTTTCAAGAACTTCGCATAGCTTGGCATGTTTTCCAAAGCTTCAACAAAAGGAATATTATGTGGAGTTTCTTGAAAACATTGAGAAATTTCTCAAACTGCTTATGAACAAACCTTTGTGGGAATGGTGGTGGATGATAATTTGCTCGAGACTTCACTTGATTTTTAGCTTTCCTATCATCCTTCTTTTTTGCTTCAAC
>NW_018397276.1:788324-788496 GCF_002168275.2 Theobroma umbraticum
ATAATTACCTTTTCATCATCCATATGATCTTTTGAAGATTCAGTTGATATTTTGCTCACCACTTCAACTTCTTTTCCACTCCTAAGGATAATTGTATTGCATTGTTCTTTATCTTTAGGATTGACTTGAGTGCCACTCGGCAAGGCACCTTGGGGTCTATTATTTATGGAAC
>NW_018397276.1:788506-788711 GCF_002168275.2 Theobroma umbraticum
TTCTATTTGAATCTCAAGATTATGAATTTGTGCTCCTTGATTTCAAATGATGGCGTCATTGTTTGTCATGAATTGGATGCACATCTCCTTTATAGTAGTCTTTTTCTCAAGGATATAAGGTCTTGCTTGTTGTGTAAAGGTAAGAGGATTCTTTGTCCTTGGATTTGAAGGTTTTGGGTTATTATTCCTTGAGAGGCTTGGATGA
>NW_018397276.1:789082-789230 GCF_002168275.2 Theobroma umbraticum
GGATGCCACTCTTCCAACAAATTATAAGCTTCATCAGGATTTTTGCCCATTAATGCTTCACTACTAAGGGCATCAATTGTAGATATGATTGAATTGACCAACCCATTATCAAATAGTTGAATGAAGCAATTGAGGAAGCCCATGGTGC
>NW_018397276.1:789240-789727 GCF_002168275.2 Theobroma umbraticum
TAAGCAAACCCTTAAATTGTTCGCAAGCTTCTTATAAGGATTCATCATCAAATTGTGCAAATGAAGTTGTATCATTCCTCAACTTTGTAGTCTTTGTGGGTGGAAAGCATTTTGCCAATAATTTTTGCACCAAGTCCTCTCATGTAGTAAAAGATCCAGTGGGTAGTGAATTAAGCCAAATATTTGCCTTATCCCTTAATGAAAATGGAAAGAGTTCAAGTCTAATAATATCATCAGTCACCCCATTATATTTAAAAGTATCATAGATTTTCGAGAAATTAACTAGGTGAGAATTAAGATTATCATTAGGTAACCCACCAAATTGAATGAAAGACTGAATCATTTGAATGTAAGTAGGCTTAATCTCAAAATTATTTGCATTAATAGGAGGTCTTTTAATGCTTAGGTATACGCCTTGCAAGAAGCGAACATTATAATTCAGCAAAGCTTTGTCTTTTCAAGAATCTGAATGCCAGCATTGTTACAA
>NW_018397276.1:789747-790101 GCF_002168275.2 Theobroma umbraticum
TTATTATCTTCAGCCATTGTTTGATTTAGAGTTTGGACTTGCAAATTTTCCCTTTAAAATCTTCTAAAAGTTCTTCCTATCTTTGGATTAAAAGGAATATGAATCAAGTTCCTCCTTTGCATACAATGACCAAGGATACCTAAAAACAAGAAAAAAATTTTAATTAATTAATTAATTAATTAATTAAGGTTTGAATTAAGACTAAACTTTTTTGCTATTTGTATTAGTAAAAATTGTAGAAAACAAATCTCTGGCAATGATGCCAAAAACTTGTTAGTTAAAATTCTACCTACGCAAGTATACGTATGGAACAAATAATATATTGGTAAGTAGAGTATCGATTGCACAAAGAAT
>NW_018397276.1:790614-790729 GCF_002168275.2 Theobroma umbraticum
AGCTTTTAATATAAAGCATTGGTGGTTGTTTTGCACTTCCAATAGTCTTTGGGCGAGATTCATGCAACAAAAATATTGTGGTGGAAAGAGCTTATGCAGGTGAATGAAAAAATTC
>NW_018397276.1:790829-791267 GCF_002168275.2 Theobroma umbraticum
GAAGATGGATAAAATTGATAATTCTATTTTATAGAATCATTTTAGGCCAATTTTGTTATTAAATATTAGCTAAGCCCTAAATTTTCAATTATAATTTACTTATTTTTATATGTTTCTATAGTTAGTTTATTTTTAAGTGAGTTATTTTATTTTATGTTATCTTATTTAATTTGATTATCATTTATTAATTTTTATATTTTTCGTAGGAGTAAAAAAAAAAGATTGGGCTTAATTTTGGAAAGGTGTTGGAAGTCCCAGATGTATGCTTGCATATGCTTTAGTATTTTGGCTATATCCTGTGCTATAGAACTCCAAATGATCTGATTCATTGACCATTGGAAACCTAAGAGATAGGGATACAACTTTTATGAGATAACTTTATGTAGTTCGGCTTTGAAGATAGAGAAAATTAAGTCAGAAAATAGCTGGATGTGTTGT
>NW_018397276.1:791373-791505 GCF_002168275.2 Theobroma umbraticum
GCCTTTCAGTGCATTTTGAAGCCCAATTGAACCATAGGTTAACTTAGGGAACTATAAGTTAAGCCTATTAGTATAAATAAGATTTTTTTAGAATAGAAAAAGATGACTGTTGGGGAGATTCAAGAAGCTAGA
>NW_018397276.1:792096-792255 GCF_002168275.2 Theobroma umbraticum
TAAATAAATTAAGACTCTAGGTTAGCAATTCAACCCATTGAAATAAGTTAAGGAGAGAGGTAAGTTCTACATAAAGTGTGAGGGATATTGTAGTCTTAGACTTGCTTGATTTGATATTTACTTGAGTATTTATTATTTTGATTTTTCTTAGTTTAAATT
>NW_018397276.1:792543-793710 GCF_002168275.2 Theobroma umbraticum
TCTTACTTCAAATTTTATTTTTCTTCTTTTAATATTAGATTTTGTTTGTCCCCATATATCTTTGGTCATTGTGTGTAAAAAAGAAACAACTTGAATCTTTTTCCTTTTGATCCTGAGATAGAAAGAACTTTTAGAAGACATCAAAGGGAGAATTTGCAAGTTACAGCTTTACATCGGACAATGGTTGAGGATAACAATAACAACGGCAATAATGCCATTAGTTTGGCTTCTGCAGCAAATAGAGCACTGCGGGATTATGATGTTCCTCTTTTACAAGGTTTGCACCAAAGCATTAGGAGACTGATAACTCTATTATATAGAGTTATTTTGATACATTTTAGAGGCTTAAGTAGCTAGATCTTTGAGATTTTAGGTTTAGATTTTAGCATTTTAGGTGTTTTACTAGTTTGAGTTTGATTACTTGTTAAGTGATTAATTTAAGTTATTTTAGTTAAATTTTATGTTGTTTTGTTTTAAATTACTGTAAGAGTAGTCATTGCTAATTCCTCTTATGTGTTTTGTAGGAAATTGATGAAAAAGTCTCATTTGATGAAAATCAGTGCAAGTATGGTGATGGCTTCATTCATATATATTTTAGTATTTTAACCATATCTCTCTCTACAAAACTCCAAATGAAGTGATTCTTGGATCACTAGAATTACAAGATGAAGGGCTAGAACATTTATATTCACTAATTCACCCAGTTCTGAATGTTTCATGGTCAAAATATTTGTCAAAATCGGAGCACTGTAGTAGTATGCATGGACTGAACTTGATGCAGTATTTGAAGAATATCTTTCAATCCATAAGTCCAATTGATGTGATTCTTGATCATTGGAAAATTAAGAGATAGGGATAAAACTTTTATGTTTGATACTTTGCCCAGTTCGGATCATATCATGGTGAAACTCACGTTTGAAGTTGATAGACTGCCATAGTGCTGGGACAACAAGGCTGTAGCGTTGATGAAAGGAAGCACACATGCAAATTTCCAGAGAGCTCAGCTCTGCAGCATTGGAGAAGTAGCGCTGCAGCGTTAGGCGATTTTCTAAAAATAAAATAAGTTGACGGGGTTTTAGAAATTAGGTTATTTGGAGCCTATTTAAAGGACCTTTTTCAGAGATTCTAAGGAGGAGGCAGCAAGCAACTATTTTGGAGATTTGAAGC
>NW_018397276.1:793810-794081 GCF_002168275.2 Theobroma umbraticum
TCTTACTTCAAATTTTATTTTTCTTCTTTTAATATTAGATTTTGTTTGTCCCCAGATATCTTTGGTCATTGTGTGTAAAACAAAAACAACTTGAATCTTTTTCCTTTTGATCCTGAGATAGAAAGAACTTTTAGAAGACATCGAAGGGAGAATTTGCAAGTTGCAGCTTTACATCGGACAATGGTTGAGGATAACAATAACAACAACAATAATGCCATTAGTTTGGCTACTGAAGCAAATAGAGCACTGCGGGATTATGCTGTTCCTCTTT
>NW_018397276.1:794533-795805 GCF_002168275.2 Theobroma umbraticum
ATGGTGATGGCTTCATTCATATATATTTTAGTATTTTGACCATATCTCTCTCTACAAAACTCCAAATGAAGTGATTCTTTGATCACTAGAATTATAAGAAGAAGGGCTAGAACATTTATGTTCACTAATTTACCTAGTTCTGAATGTTTCATGGTCAAAATATTTGTCAAAACTAGAGCACTGTAGCAGTACGCATGGACTGAACTTGATGCATTATTTGAAGAATATCTTTCAATCCAGAAGTCCAATTGATGTGATTCTTGATCATTGGAATAGGGATAAAACTTTTATGTTTAACACTTTGCCCAGTTCAGATCATATCATGGTGAAACTCGCGTTTGAAGTTGATAGACTGCCACAGTGTTGGGACAACAAGGCTGTAGCTTTGATGAAAGGAAGCACACATGCAAATTTCCAAAGAGCTCAGCTCTGCAGCGCTGGAGAAGTAGTACTACAGAGCTGGGCGATTTCCCAAAAATAAAATAAGTTGACGAGATTTTAGAAATTAGGTTATTTGGAGCCTATTTAAAAGGGCCATTTTCAGAGATTCTAAGGAGGAGGCAGCAAGCAACTATTTTGGAGATTTGAAGCTAAGAACAAAGCAAGAAAACAAGGGAATTGGAGGGAGAATCAAGATCACAAAGCTCTAACTATTAGTTTTTCCTCTTACTTTTGTGTTTTGCTTATTTTCTTTGACTTGGATTCATGGCCAAATTTCTTTGGATATTGTCTTTATTAGATATTATGAGCTAATTTATTTTTCTAGGATTGCAATTGAACTCACATGTAATCTAAATTTTTTATTTCTTTCTTGCTTATTTTCAATGGGATTTGAATTGTTTATTCCAATTTGTTCTTAATGCTTTTAATTGCTTGGCCAACAGTTAAATTGATTTAGAAACCTAAACAAACTTGCCAAAGGGAGTTTAGTGAAAACTAAATTGGGATAGCATATGATCATATTACTTGATTTGAGTATAGGATAGGAATATACCTATAGGCCATATGTAGCCAGATTAGAGCCTGAACTTAATGAATCTATTTTAATTTTAATTCATATAGGGATATAGAGTTTTGGTTAAAATAGATATTTTCATAAGATGAGTTGGGAGACCCTTGTAAATAATTTAGGACTCTAACTTAGCAATTCAAACCATTGAAATAAATTAAGCAACAGAGGTAAGATTTAGATGAATTGTGAGGGATATTGTAATCCTAAGCTTCTTTTATTTGATATTTACTTGAGTATTTATTATTTTGATTTTTCTTAGT
>NW_018397276.1:795973-796094 GCF_002168275.2 Theobroma umbraticum
ATCAATTCCCTGTGGGATCGATACTTTGCTTGCTAATATACTATCTATTTGATAGTATTCTTGTGTAGTGAAATTTTAACAGACAAAGACCTTCTATTAATGCAAATAATTTTGAAATTAA
>NW_018397276.1:796104-796311 GCF_002168275.2 Theobroma umbraticum
ATTCAGATGATTCAGTCTTCAGTCTAGTTTGGTGGGTTACCCAGTGATGATCTTAATTCTCATTTAGTAAGTTTTTTAAAGATTTGAGATACCTTTAAATACAATGGAGTAACTGCTGATGCTATTAAATTGAGACTATTTTTGTTCTCTTTGAGAGATAAAGCAAAAAGCTGGCTTAATTCACTACCCAATGGGTCTATCACTACA
>NW_018397276.1:796411-796533 GCF_002168275.2 Theobroma umbraticum
CCAAACACTTGTCAGTTAAAATTCAACTGCGCAAGTATACGTATCGAATAGAAAGTATATTAGCAAGCAGAGTTTCAATCCCACAGGGAATTGAGCTAAAAGTTTACTAATTACTAAAATTA
>NW_018397276.1:796543-796943 GCF_002168275.2 Theobroma umbraticum
ATCTTATCCAAACAATCAATATCAAAAAACCAAATTAATTAACTAAAAATAATGAACAAAAATTTAAACTAAGAAAAATCAAAATAATGAATACTCAAGTAAATATCAAATCAAGCAAGTCTTAGACTACGATATCCCTCACACTTTATGTAGAACTTACCTCTCCCCTTAACTTATTTCAATGGGTTGAATTGCTAACCTAGAGTATTAATTTATTTATAAGGGTCTCCTAACTCATCTTATAAAAATATCTGTTTTAACCACAACACTATATCCCTATGTGAATTGAAATTAAAATCGACTCATTAAGTCCAAGCTCTAATCTGGCTACACATGGCCTATAGGTATATTCCTATCCTGTATGCAAATTAATTAATATGATCACATCTTATCCCAATTT
>NW_018397276.1:796953-797076 GCF_002168275.2 Theobroma umbraticum
TAAACTCCCTTTCCCAAGTTTGTTTAGGTTCCTAAATCAATTTAATTGGTCGCTAAGCAATTAAAAGGGTTAAGAACAAATTGGAATAAACAATTCAAATCCCATTAAAGATAAGTAAGAAAG
>NW_018397276.1:797447-797628 GCF_002168275.2 Theobroma umbraticum
CCCCAACAGTTGTCTCTTTCTATTCTAAAAAAATCTTATTTATACTAATAGACTTAACTTACAGTTCCCTAAGTTAACCTATGGTTCAATTGGGCTAAAAAGTGTACTGAAAGGCCCAAAAAAAAATCAATTGTCAGTCTTTACAAATTTTCATTCTCGACACAACACATCCAGCTATTTT
>NW_018397276.1:797638-798056 GCF_002168275.2 Theobroma umbraticum
TTTCTCTATCTTCAAAGCCGAACTGCATAAAGTTATCTCATAAAAGTTGTATCCCTATCTCTTAGCTTTCCAATGGTCAATGAATCAGATCATTTAGAGTTCTATAGCACAGGATATAGCCAAAATACTAAAGCATATGCAAGCATACTTCTGGGACTTCCAACACCTTTCCAAAATTAAGCCCAATCTTTTTTTTTACTCCTACGAAAAATATAAAAATTAATAAATGACAATCAAATTAAATGAAATAACATAAAATTAAAATAACTTACTTAAAAATAAACTAACAATAAAAACATATAAAAATAAGTAAATTATAATTGAAACTTTAGGGCTTTGCTAATATTTAATAACAAAATTGGCCTAAAATAATTCTATAAAATAGAATTATCAATTTTATCCTTCTTCAGGGTAGAAA
>NW_018397276.1:798156-799749 GCF_002168275.2 Theobroma umbraticum
TCTATTTCTCCACTTACAAGTGAGCAGGCATCAATCTTTGAGTTTAAGCCACCAGCTCCGTTCATGAGATGCAAGCAGTCACCAAAGGAGCATCCTTCACCACTATCTAACTGTCCTTTCGAAATTGGACAACAAGTAATGATGCTTTCTTGATCATACTTCAAGCTTTTTCCATGGAAATGCAAAGAAAGATGGTGGGGTCCTTTCCAAGTAGTAAAGGCTTAGCCTTGTGCCATAATTAAGATTGATAGTGAAGATACGAGCATATTCATGGTTAATGGACTGAGCCTCAGACCATATTTCGAGGATGAAGAACTACAAAATGGGGTGCTAAAGCAAAGCTAGTGACTATAAACAAACGCTTCTTAGGAGGTAGCCCAAGCTCTTCAACCTTATTTATTTTCACCTTTATTTTATTTAATGCTTTTTAATTTATTTCTTTTAATGTAATTTTGTTACGTTTTATTTTGCAGCTAATTGGTTTCAAAAAAAAAAGAATGTTTCAAGGCCACGCCACTTAACAAAATGTTTCAGGGCCGAGACCCTTAAAGGTAGTGCCTCGGCGTTGGACAAAGCAGGTAGCTAGAACATGTGGGTACTGCGGCACTCAACCTTTAGTGCTGCGGTGCCAAAACCCGAAGCATAATGCTTTGGGTGCTAGGAAAGGAGTGGCACGGCCTTGATTTGTTAGCGTAGTGGGGCTAGGTGGGCCCTACCTTATATATTTTTTTAGTTTTAAATACGTTTTTTTTCTCTCTTTTTCTTCAACCCCCCTCATTCTTTAGCCTATGCTGAACACATCGGGATGGATTCGTTGCCTACGGATTCAGACTTTAGGGACAACTTTTGTGGAGACAATGAGAAGGACTTGTAGATTACAGTTTCAGAGTTAAGGGAGTATTCTTGCCTTTTTTCTTTTATTTTCCTTTATCAGATTGAGGACAATGTTTGTTCCAAGTTTAGGGGAGTAGTTTAGATTTTGTTGGTTTATGTTTTTTCATTGTGTTTTGTTAGCTTTAGTTAAGATAGGTCTTGCATGTTTATTTATGTTTTGCATGTTTTTTTTGTGTCAAAAAAAAATTTATTGAGATAGTTACACCTCATTCATGATTGTCCCAATCCTAAGATGATATTTTAATTATCTATCAATTCTTAACTTTTGGGAAGCATATAGTTATGATTTAATTTTATGTGATATTCTTGTGTTAGCTTTATTTTAGAATGTGACTTTCAATAACTTATGGAATCTTAGTAATAATCTATGCTTAGATTTGGCATAAACTAATCCGAATTCCATGATATTCTTTGTAAGAGAGCATTCACACACACACATACGGGAAGTCCATTCAAAAAATAAGTTTTCACTTCAATTGATACATGAATTTAAGGATTACATGTGTGTTACCTTAATTTGGAATTTGAATTAATTTATAAGGAAAACTTGAGAAATCATGATTTGGTACTTCTATCTCTCGTTCAAAGGTTTTTTTTTTTTGCTTAGTTTTCCTTTCGTGATTTTCTTTTGCTTGAGGACTAGCAAAATCTTAAATTTGGGGGTGTGATAATCATATTTTATAGAATTGTTTTAGGCCA
>NW_018397276.1:799759-799837 GCF_002168275.2 Theobroma umbraticum
TAAATCTTAAGTCCTAAATTTTCAATTATAATTTACTTATTTTTAGTTGTTTTTTTAGTTAATATATTTTTCAGTGAG
>NW_018397276.1:799847-799962 GCF_002168275.2 Theobroma umbraticum
TTTATGTAATTTCTTTTATTTTGATTGTTATTTATTAATTTTTATATTATTTGTAGGAGTGAAAAAAAAGATTGGGCTTAATTTTGGAAAGTAAGGTGTTGGAAGACCGAGAAGT
>NW_018397276.1:800062-800356 GCF_002168275.2 Theobroma umbraticum
TCGATTCTTAACTTTTGGGAAGCATATAGTTATGATTTAATTTTATGTGATATTATTGTGTTAGCTTTATTTTAGAATGTGACTTTCAATAATTTAAGCACTATAATCTTTTGCTTAGAATTTTTATGTGAATTAGATTAAGTTTATGTCAATGAAAAAGTTTAGTGAAGTCAAGAATTCTAGAATTTGTTTGATTCTCTCTCAATGTGAAATCTTAAATAACACGAAGGATAGGAAGTGATTTAGCTCATCTTTGGATCGTTTGAGCCTTTTTGAGCTTATCTTATTATATTT
>NW_018397276.1:800432-800838 GCF_002168275.2 Theobroma umbraticum
GTTAGCCTTGGCCTGTCTATTTAAATCTAGCAATTTGAACCTTTCACCCTCTAAGTATTTTAATCTTTCCAAGGAATAGTTTGAGCCTAAAGATAAATTGAGGCAGAAAGGTGAAAAAAAAATGATGGCTGTTAGGTAAATTACCCCTTGTTTATAATTGTCAAAAATAAGTTTCGGAGTAGAAATAAAATAAAATAAAATATGTGGTACAAAGAAAAGTTTACTTCAAGTTTGGTGTTGCTATTCAAAAAAAAAATTGAGCTCTTTATATGTCCTAGATTGATTAAGTGCTTAGGTTGAATTCAAGCCTAAATATATCCTTTATCATACCTGGACCCTAGTCTTACAGTACAAGACTAATAAAGACCTATTGATCCTTGAATAAGTGTTAATCTATATTAATGGA
>NW_018397276.1:800848-801017 GCF_002168275.2 Theobroma umbraticum
AAAAGCGAACTTATGGAATCTTAGTAATAATCTATGCTTAGATTTGGCTTAAACTAATCCAAATTCCATGATATTCTTTGTAAGAGAGCATTCACCCACACACATACAGGAAGTCCATTCAAAAAATAAGTTTTCGCTTCAATTGATACATGAATTTAAGGATTAGCTG
>NW_018397276.1:801027-801302 GCF_002168275.2 Theobroma umbraticum
TAATTTGGAATTTGAATTAATTTATGAGGAAACCTTGAGAAATCATGATTTGGTACTTCTATCTCTCGTTCAAAGTTTTATTTTTTTGCTCAGTTTTCCTTTTGTGATTTTCTTTTGCTCGAGGACTAGCAAAATCTTATGTTTGAGGGTGTGATAATCATATTTTATAGAATTCTTTTAGGCCAATTCAATTATAATTTACTTATTTTTAGTTATTTTTCTAGTTAATATATTTTTCAGTGAGTTATTTTAATTTTATGTAATTTCTTTTATTT
>NW_018397276.1:801452-801716 GCF_002168275.2 Theobroma umbraticum
CCACTTGCATATGCTTCAGTATTTTGGCTATATCTCGTGCTACAGAAATCCAAAAGATGCGATTCTTAGACCATTGGAAAGGTAAGAGATAGGACTACAAATATGGTGCAGATCACTTTACCAAGTTTGACAGATAGAGAAAATCATGTCAAAAAATAGCTGGACGTGCTGTGCTAGGAATGGAAATTTATAAACACTGGCAATTGATTCTTTTTTTGGGCCTCTCAATACACTTTTAAGCCCAGTTGAACCATAGGTTAACTT
>NW_018397276.1:801816-801899 GCF_002168275.2 Theobroma umbraticum
CAACTTAATCACCTCTCCCATCTTATTTTCAACATTCATTTTAGGTGTGTGACCCAATACGCTTCTAACATGTTGGCAACGAA
>NW_018397276.1:801909-802143 GCF_002168275.2 Theobroma umbraticum
AATTCTGAAGTTAACTTTAGAATAAGATAAATTTAAACTACTTTAAATTTATTATTAATCAAGTTAACTATCTAGAGTTCATAGACTAAGATTGGGATCTAGCAATCCGTCATGGCCACCCAAATATTAAAAGAGTAAAGATGGTTTGACTCAACCTTTCAGTGAGAAGCCTTTCAGTGTCATTCATTCCTTCATCATATATCCCGGAGACGATAAGAGCATGGTGCAATGTCT
>NW_018397276.1:802153-802324 GCF_002168275.2 Theobroma umbraticum
ATCTCCATATTCATTCTTAAAGATTAACCATCACGTTTATAAAGACTTATGAAACTCCTTTCATAATTTTCAAGTCACCTTGGCCAAGAAATTCAATAAGCTAATATCAACCAAGAGCAGTTAGGATATGTCCCCTACATCACTTGGGGTGATGATTCCTATCTTGACCAC
>NW_018397276.1:802488-802763 GCF_002168275.2 Theobroma umbraticum
ACATGAGAAGTATTACATAGACACATGAGTGAAATACCCAATGCACTTCTCATAGTAGGTCATGTTTAGTGAACTTGCTCTCCTAGGAAAACACCTACATTCTAGTTCCATGTATTTCTATACTTCAACCTATGAGATTGGTGGCTTACTTCTCAAGTAAGAAACATATAATGTACCATTCTCTAGGCATCATTGATGTCTAGTCTCGATGATACATTGACTAGGAACATTTTTGAGATTACGCTTTGATGCATAAGGATCTCATAACTGCAACT
>NW_018397276.1:802773-802901 GCF_002168275.2 Theobroma umbraticum
TCCTTGCAAGGCATATTAATCTCATGGACTTCGTCCAATTAGACTTTTTAACTTGTTATAATTGATGTGTTGTTGATAAACGAAAACCTTTAATCATTCAACATGAATAATGTTGTTACACGATTGGA
>NW_018397276.1:802911-803071 GCF_002168275.2 Theobroma umbraticum
AACAAATTGCAATTGGCTGCAAGGCTCATCCCAACAATTAGTATTAACAAAAATTCTAAAAACAATTCCCCGGGAACGACACCAAATACTTGTTAGTTAAAATTCCACTATGCAAGTATACGTATCGAATACATAGTATATTAGCAAGCAGAGTATCGAT
>NW_018397276.1:803344-803475 GCF_002168275.2 Theobroma umbraticum
AATATCAAATCAAACAAGCCTAGGATTATAATATCCCTCACACTTCATCTAAATTTTACTTTTCTTCCCTAACTTACTTCAATGTGTTGAATTGCTAACCTAGAGTCTTAATTTATTTATAAGGGTCTCTC
>NW_018397276.1:803746-803886 GCF_002168275.2 Theobroma umbraticum
CTTATGGAATTGTAATTAAAATAGACTCATTAAGTTCAGGCTCTAATCTAGCTATATATGACCTATAGGTATATCCCTATTCTATATGGAAATAAATTAATATGATCATATGCTATCCCAATTTTATCTATAATAGACTC
>NW_018397276.1:803986-804311 GCF_002168275.2 Theobroma umbraticum
TAGGTTAACTTAGGGAACTATAGATTAAGTCTATTAGTGTAAATAGGATATATAATTTTTAGAATAGAAAGAGACAACTTTTAAGGAGATTCAAGAAGCTAGAAGTTAAGTTTGAAACTTAGAGATTAAGCTGGTAAAATTTGTTTTGTTTTCTTCTTTGGATTTTATTTTTCTTGTGACTCTCAATGGTTGAATTTATTATAAAGTTATTTCTTTTTGCAATCATGTGTGGCTAATTTTCTTTTTCTAGGATTGCAATTGAACTCACATTTAATCTAAACTTTTAATCTCTTTCTTGCTTATCTTTAATGGGATTTGAATTGTT
>NW_018397276.1:804593-805393 GCF_002168275.2 Theobroma umbraticum
GAGAGACCCTTATAAATAAATTAAGACTCTAGGTTAGCAATTCAACACATTGAAATAAGTTAGGGAAGAAAAGTAAGATTTAGATGAAGTGTGAGGGATATTATAATCCTAGGCTTGTTTGATTTGATATTTACTTGAGTATCTATTATTATGACTTTTCTTAGTTTAAATTTTGGTTCAGTATTTTTAGTTAATTAATTTGGTTATTTGATATTGATTGTTTGGATAAGATTAATCTATTATAATTTTAGTAATTAGTAAACTTTTAGATCAATTCTCTATAGGATCGATACTCTGCTTGCTAATATACTATGTATTCGATACATATACTTGCGTAGTGGAATTTTAACTGACAAGTATTTGGCGTCATTCCCGAGGAATTGTTTTTAGAATTTTTATTAATACTAATTGTTGGGATGAGCCTTGCAGCCAATTGCAATTTGTTAAGGCTTGATTCCAATCGTGTAACAACATTATTCATGTTGAATGATTAAAGGTTTTCCTTCATCAATAACACATCAATTATAACAAGTTAAAAAGTCTAATTGGACGAAGTCCATTAGATTAATATGCCTTGCAAAGAAACTGTAATGAGTTGCAGTTATGAGATCCTTATGCATCAAAGCGTAATCTCAAAAATGCTCCTGGCCAATGTATCATCGAGACTGGACATCAATGATGCCTAGAGAATGGTACATTCTATGTTTCTTACTTGATAAGTAAGCCATCGATCTCATAGGTTGAAGTATAGAAATACATGGAACTAGAATGTAGGTGTTTGCCTAGGAGAGTAAGTTCAC
>NW_018397276.1:805930-806054 GCF_002168275.2 Theobroma umbraticum
AAGTCTTTATAAACCTGATGATCAATCTTTAAGAATGAATATGGAGATCAATAACAGTAGAAACTGCACGATGCTCTTATCGTCTCCGGGATATATGATGAGGGAATGAATGACACTGAAAGGC
>NW_018397276.1:806154-806343 GCF_002168275.2 Theobroma umbraticum
TTTAATTAAGTCATTGAGCCTAATTAATTAAATTAAACAATTAAGTTATTGGGCTTAATTGATTAAATTTCTTCAATTAAGTTTATTGGGCCTAATTGATTAAATTGTTCAATTAAGTTATTGGGCGTAATTGACTAAATTAAATAATTAAGTTAATTGGGCTTCTTAAGGACTTAATTAAATTGTTTA
>NW_018397276.1:806659-806788 GCF_002168275.2 Theobroma umbraticum
ATTCCTTGGACAACTTTAGTTTGCGACAACCAGGCTGAGGTGGTTGAACCATTTTGAAGGCAAATTGGTGGTTTCACAAAGGATTCATTAACTTGTTATCAAGGTTAACTTGATATGATCATATATATT
>NW_018397276.1:807132-807248 GCF_002168275.2 Theobroma umbraticum
AGTTGTTTTGCATTTTGATTTGGTGCGATGTTGTTAAAAATCAAATTTTCAAAAATCTGCTCTGCCAATTTATTTAATTCTGTCCAGCAACATTTGTGCCCTCCTTTAATCTTATT
>NW_018397276.1:807697-807843 GCF_002168275.2 Theobroma umbraticum
AATTAACAAGAAAGTCTTGGAAATTAATTCTGAAAAATTCCAGAAAAATTATCTCTACGAAAATGTTCAATAAGGATTATTTCCGGAAATTATCATAGTCAAATATGCTGATTTGAAGCAATAAAATTGGTGCAAATATAAATCTG
>NW_018397276.1:807853-807979 GCF_002168275.2 Theobroma umbraticum
TGTTTTGGCATGAATTTCAGTTTTAATTGACAGGAAACTCCTGAAAATTAATTCTGAAAAATTCCAGAAAATTTATCCTTATTAAAATGTTCAATGAGGATTATTTCTGGAAATTTTCATGGCCAA
>NW_018397276.1:808005-808120 GCF_002168275.2 Theobroma umbraticum
CTGGAGAAATTGGACACTCAATGATTAGGAAGGATTCTTTCGTTAGCTGATCGTTGACTCCTAAACGTTAGGGATACATGCCTAAAATCAAGGAGTTTGAATCCTTAATGGAATC
>NW_018397276.1:808390-808611 GCF_002168275.2 Theobroma umbraticum
ACTCAACAATTAGTGAATGGATAATACAAGATTAAAAGGTGGATAAGAACCTTGTTAAAATATTTAGGACAAATGATTTGGATCATGTAACCTTTTAAAATGATTTATGACAGACACTCAAGTTAGAAGGTTTCCTAAAGTGGTTTAGGTTTCTAATTAAGGAAGTTTAATTAGAACTTACAACTAGAATTAATTCAAATATGATTTGAGCTAAGTAAATG
>NW_018397276.1:808781-808881 GCF_002168275.2 Theobroma umbraticum
TGAAATGCAAGATCATCATCATATTGAGCATGTTTACTATATATGTTTATAACTAGATTGTGGATGTTTGTTGATCGTTAAGGACTATAGACCCAATATG
>NW_018397276.1:808891-809068 GCF_002168275.2 Theobroma umbraticum
ATCTAACTCCTCTCGAATGTAACTTGAGTTTTCTACATTCATTTGTAATTAGAAAGAGGATTAGATATAGAAAGAAATTTTGTAAATCAGAAGATAGAGATCAAAGGTGCCATAAAAAGGTAAAGGTGGATGCAAGTTAAGGCATGAAGTGCTTAATGTATGCTATCCCCTAAGATT
>NW_018397276.1:809345-809527 GCF_002168275.2 Theobroma umbraticum
TGTGATAGATTTAATTTTATGCGATATATTAAATGCTATGCATGCTAATCAAATAAGATCTTAATAAAACAAAAAAGATAAAATACCTCGGTAAATATTGAGTCACATACCACATATGATTAAGTAGCCTTCCACCATATAATAAGATAACCTAGCTGCTCTTTTAATCGGAGGCTTGTTGA
>NW_018397276.1:809605-809826 GCF_002168275.2 Theobroma umbraticum
GATGCTTGGAAACTTGATTATTATGGAAACTAGGGGCAAAGGCTAGGCGAAACATATATGATATGTTTAGGCAATATGTTGTCAACTAGTCGATCTAGGAGTTGTGTAGAGATATGATTGGTAAGCTCAGCTACCTAGCTAATCCACCTATCATAGTTTGTTGAGCACACTCAAGGCCATGACTAGGTGGATGGGATCCTAGCCCACTAAGAAAATCCTAG
>NW_018397276.1:810140-810401 GCF_002168275.2 Theobroma umbraticum
GAGCATCTTGGATGCAAATAAACTAACTAGCCAAAACTTCCTCGATTGGTTTCGGAACATCAAGATCATCTTGAAACAAGAAAAAAAATCTTATATCCTTGACATTCTTATTCCACTAGTCCTTATTGCTGATGCCAGTGCTGAGGATAAGGAAGCATATCAACGTCATAAGGATGATGATGATCAAGCAGCATGCGTGATGCTAGGCAGTATGACCCTTGAGCTCCAAAAGTAACATGAACACATGGATGTCCAATCCAT
>NW_018397276.1:810411-810573 GCF_002168275.2 Theobroma umbraticum
TTTAGAGAATTGTTCGATAAGGAGGGGCGCACTGAGAGATATGAGATCTCTAAAGAACTATTTCAATGTAAGGCAATTCTGTTAGACCCCATATGTTAAAGATGATTAGACTCATCGAGGGACTTAGACAATTGGGATTAGCAATGGACCATGATCTAAGTA
>NW_018397276.1:810628-810812 GCF_002168275.2 Theobroma umbraticum
GATAGAGAGGTCCATCAGGAAAGATAAGGGATCATTGCTTCTTGTTTCTTCTTTGAAGGCTCATAGGAAGCAATAGAAAAAGAAAGCCTAAAAGGGGAAGAAGGTAAAATCTAAGAATTAGAAGGCACTAAAGCCTAAGGGAGGTGTCAAAAAGGACAAAGAGAAAGATATTTGCCATCATTGT
>NW_018397276.1:810912-811280 GCF_002168275.2 Theobroma umbraticum
TTTTCTCTTTGGTCCTTGCAAAATGTCAAACATATGAGAACCAACTTAGAGGTATCATATACTCTTAATATATAAAGTATAATTATTTAGCTAATGGTACTTGAATCAAAAACTTCAATAAGCTTGTTTTTCTTGCTCACAATAGCTAGGTACTCCTTGCAGTTCCTCCTCTAATGCCTAAGCTTGCCACAATGATGGCAACTATCTTTCTCTTTGTCCTTTTTGACACCTTCCTTAGGCTTTAGTGCCTTCTCATTTTTAGATTTTACCTTCTTTCCCTTTTAGGCTTTCTTTTTCTATTGCTTCCTATGAGTCTTGAAAGAAGAAACAAGAAGCAATGATCCCTTATCTTTCCTGATGGACCTCTC
>NW_018397276.1:811527-812431 GCF_002168275.2 Theobroma umbraticum
TGAGTCCAATCATCTTCAACATATAGGGTTTGACAGAATTGCCTTACATTGGAATAGTTCTTTAGAGATCTCATATCTCTCAGTGCGCCCCTCCTTGTCGAACAGTTCTCTAAAGTGAAGAATCATGGATTGGACATCCATGTGATCATGTTGCTTTTGGAGCTCAAGGCTCATACTGGCTAGCATCACGCATACTGCTTGATCATCGTCATCCTTACGATGTTGATATGCTTCCTTATTCTCAGCACTGGCATCAGCAATAAGGACTAGTGGAATAGGAGTGTCAAGGATATAAGATTTCTTTTCTTGTTTCAAGATTATCTTGAGGTTCTGAAACCAATCGAGGAAGTTTTGGCCAGTTAGTTTATTTGCATCCAAGATGCTCTACAGTGACAGATTATTAACCATGTAAGTAAATTATGCCTAAGTAGATAAAATAAAACAATAAGTAAACATCATGCATAAACTATTTAAAACAAGGTTCTAAAAAATTTTAAAGTAGTTCTCCCACTATTTTCTATAAGATGATAACCCTCCATATCACCTCGAGAGATCTCTACTAGGATTTTCTCAGTGGGCTAGGATCCCATCCACCTAGTCATGGCCTTGAGTGTGCTCAACAATCTATGATAGGTGGATTAGCTAAGTAGCTGAGCTTACCAATCATATCTCTATACAACTCTTAGATCGGCTAGCTGATAACATATTGCCTAAACATATCATATATGTTTCGCCTAGCCTTTGCCTCTAGTTTCCATAATAATCAAGTTTCCAAGCATCTGGATTTTATGAAACTAGTTGAGTAAAACCCACCAATAGCTAAAACATACTTGTGTAAAAGTGTGGCCTTGAGTGTGCTCAACAAGCCTCTGATTAAAAGAGCACCTAGGTTATCTTATTATAT
>NW_018397276.1:812441-812527 GCF_002168275.2 Theobroma umbraticum
TATCACATGCTTTTCTACTAAGATAGTTATGTACTTTTCTACTCTAGTTTCCTTGAGCCATAAAAGGAACCTAGTTGGTCAAATCT
>NW_018397276.1:812832-813000 GCF_002168275.2 Theobroma umbraticum
TAAGGTAGGATTCGCAGACCCTATTTGAAAAGATTTCCATAAATAGCAATTTAATAAAACATCCACAATTATATTGGGTCTATAGTCCTTAACCATCAACAAACATCCACAATCAGTTATAAACATATATAGTAAACATGCTCAATATGATGATGATCTTGCATTTCA
>NW_018397276.1:813422-813563 GCF_002168275.2 Theobroma umbraticum
TTAGAAGTCCTAATTTATCAGTAAGTTTATCTTAATTAAAATCTATCCTAATCGATTAGGATGCTATCTCCTTAAATTGACTTTCCATTTAATTAAACTTATCTAATCTAATTAGATATTGATAAATTTAAATCATAATCC
>NW_018397276.1:814032-814177 GCF_002168275.2 Theobroma umbraticum
ATTGCTTGAAATCAGCATATTTGACTATGATAATTTCCAGAAATAATCCTTATTGAACATTTTCATAGAGATAATTTTTCTGGAATTTTTCAGAATTAATTTCGAAGACTTTCTTGTTAATTAAAACTGAAATTCATGTCATAAC
>NW_018397276.1:814432-814547 GCF_002168275.2 Theobroma umbraticum
TATTTGTTAATCAAGCATCCATTGAACATGAACAAACACTCAAATGGCATGAAAAGTGCTCTGGTACCACTGTTTGGTGAGGGCTGATCTTGCATCAAATACAAATAAACGTAGC
>NW_018397276.1:814729-814932 GCF_002168275.2 Theobroma umbraticum
AATATATATGATCATATCAAGTTAACCTTGATAACAAGTTAATGAATCCTTTGTTGAACTACCAATTTTGCCTTCAAAATGGCTCAACCACTTCAGCCTAGTTGTTGCAAACTAAAGTTGTCCAAGGGATCCTTGTGCAGCCTTTAATAGTGACCCACACTAATGAATTAGAAAATCCTTCTTTAAGGATTGGGAGTGCTATG
>NW_018397276.1:814942-815158 GCF_002168275.2 Theobroma umbraticum
GTGCTAGCAAAGATGAGTTTCATAAACTCATAATCCACACAAAATTGTGACGCTGAAAAGGAATCAAGTGAATGAAAAACTGCATTTCTTCACACAAGGAACGGCAAGAAAAAGAGGTTCTAATATGCCGTTCCTTTTTTTTTTCAGCCTTTTCTCTCATAGTTTGTTTGGAGGCTATAGCATGGTATTTATACCTTGGATTAATTTCAAACCCTA
>NW_018397276.1:815258-815365 GCF_002168275.2 Theobroma umbraticum
GGAATATTCAAAAGAGTTTGAATATTACTCTCACAAAGGATCTTGGATTTAATGAGAACCCAATGACAATAAAAAGTTTAAACGGGCCAAATGGCATAACATAAAGT
>NW_018397276.1:815375-815483 GCF_002168275.2 Theobroma umbraticum
TATGATGAATACAACATAGTCTAGTCGGAATGGTCCCAATGAGCAAAATGGTTTATACGTGTATATAAATAAAGTCATAAACATCCTATTATAAAGGGCTCAAATAAG
>NW_018397276.1:815493-815609 GCF_002168275.2 Theobroma umbraticum
GATCATTAGTTCATGGAACTAATAAAGGCTTTTGGACATTGTTAATGTAACAATGGAGCCATAATAGTAGAACCTGGGTTTCATTAGATCTAGATATAGTAATATGACATGATGTG
>NW_018397276.1:815619-815744 GCF_002168275.2 Theobroma umbraticum
ATTTTGAAGATAGATAAAAAGAATTAACCACATTGAAATGCACAAATGAGTCTAAATAGAGACACGATTGGTAGATGCATTTGAATCCACATAAAATGAGGTAGCAATTGGCCTTGTGCCAATGG
>NW_018397276.1:815949-817526 GCF_002168275.2 Theobroma umbraticum
TGAAGTCCATGAGATTAATATGCCTTGCAAGGAAACTATAATGGGTTGCAGTTACGAGATCCTTATGCATCAAAGCATAATCTCAAAAATGTTCCTGGTCAATGTATCATTGAGACTGGACATCAATGATGCCTAGAGACTGGTACATTCTATGTTTCTTACTTGAGAAGTAAGCAACCGATCTCATAGGTTGAAGTATATAAATACTTGGAACTAGAATGTAGGTGTTTGCCTAGAAGAGCAAGTTCACTGAATATGACCCACCACGAGAAGTGCATTTGGTATTTCACTCAAGTGCCTATGCAATACTTCTAAGGTGTCAGTTGTGTAAATACTCCTTAGACTTGAGACAACAGGTTACCAAGGATGCCAAAACAAGATGCTTTTGGATATAGCATGAAGCATGTGAAGGAAAATGAGTGGACAAGACAGGAATCATCACCCCAAGTGATGCAGGGGACATATCCTAACTGTTCTTGTTTGATGTTAGCCTATTGAAGTCCTTGGCCAAGGAGACTTGAAGATTATGAAAAGAGTTTCATAAATCTTTATAAAGCTGATGATCAAACTTTAAGAATGATATAGAGATCAATAAGAGTAGACATTGCACCATACTTTTACCATCTCCGGGATATATGATAAGGAAATAAATTACACTAAAAGGCTGATCACTGAAAGGTTGAGTCAAACCATCTTGAGTTTTCAAACATTTGGGTGGCCAAGACGGATTGCTAGATCCCAATCTTAAGGTTAACTTAAGAATTATATGTTCAGTTCATTGCTAACATGCTAGAAGCTTAATGGGTCACGCACCTAAAATGAATGTTAAAAATAAAACAGAAGAGGTGATTAAGTTGGACTTAATCAAATTAGAAGTTATGAGCTTCTCAAGCACTTGATTAAAATTGTTTAATTAAGTTGTGCCCAATTCATTAAATTGTTTAATTAAGTTATTAGGCCAAATTAATTAACTTCAACAATTAAGTTATTGAGCTTAATTGATTAAATTTGTTTAATTAAGTTATTGGGCCTAATTGATTAAATTGTTTAATTAAGTTATTGGGCCTAATTGATTAAATTAAACAATTAAGTTAATTGAACTTCTTAAGGACTTAATTAAATTATTTATTCAAATTATTAGATTAATTTGCAATTGTAAAATAGTTTTGTAATTAGGGTTTGAAATTAATCCAAGGCATAAATACCATGCTATAGCCTCCAAACAAAATATGAGAGAAAGGGCTGACAAAAAAAAAGGAACGGTAGATTAGAAACTCTTTTTCTTGCCATTCCTTGCATTAAGAAAAATAATTTTGCATTCACTTAATTGCTTTTCACCCCCATAATTTTGTGTGGATTATGAATTTGTGAAACTCACCTTTACTAGCATATTGTTAAGGCATAGCACTCCCAATCCTTAAAGAAGGATTTTCTAATTCATTAGTATGGATCACTATTAGAGGCTGCATAAGGATTCCTTGCATAGCTTTGGTTTACAACAACCGAGCTGAGGTGGTTGAGCATTTTTGAAGGCAAATTGGTGGTTTAACAAAGGATTCATCAACCTTTGTTATTAA
>NW_018397276.1:818077-818207 GCF_002168275.2 Theobroma umbraticum
TAGTCTTACTTCAAATTTTATTTTTCTTATTTTAATATTAGATTTTGTTTGTTCACAGATATCTTTGGTCATTGTATGCAAAGAAGAAACAACTTGAATCTTGTTCTTTTTGATCCTGAGATAGATAGAA
>NW_018397276.1:818217-818567 GCF_002168275.2 Theobroma umbraticum
ACATCGAAAGGAGAATTTGTAAGCTGCAGCTTTACATCAGACAATGCCTAAGGATAACAATAAAAATGGCAATAATGCCATTAATTTTGTTCCTGAAGCAAGTGGAGCACTGTGGGATTATGCTGTTCCTTTTTTCCAAGGTTTGCACGAAAGCATTAGGAGACCTTCTATCAATGAAAATAATTTTGAAATTAAACCAGCTTACATTCAGATGATTCAGACTTCAGTCAAATTTGGTGGGTTGCCCAGTGATGATCCTAATTCTCATTTAGTAAATTTTTTGGAGATTTGCAATACCTTTAAATACAATGGAGTAACTAATGATGCTATTAGATTGAGACTGTTTTCGT
>NW_018397276.1:818646-818864 GCF_002168275.2 Theobroma umbraticum
AAAGTTTCTAGCAAAATTTTTTCCTCCTACCAAAACTGCAAAGATGAGGAACAATATCACCTCATTCATACAATTGATGGTGAGTCCTTGTATGAAGCTTGGAAGAAGTTTAAAGAACTTCTGAGAAGATGCCTACATCATGTGATTCCTAATTGGATACAAGTTCAGACATTCTACAATGGGTTAGTTGGTTCAATAAAAACCACAATTCATGCTAC
>NW_018397276.1:818964-820153 GCF_002168275.2 Theobroma umbraticum
ATTTCAGTCCATCGTGGATAGGTAAAGGCATCTCATAGCACTTTATTCCGAGTCACTCCGTTGTTAGAGGTCGAGTTCTCATAGTGTAAATTGTTATGAAAGTAGACAATTGTGTTAATACAAATGTACATTTGGAGATTATAAGTCATGGTGTATTAATTTTACAGTTATGTGGAATAAATGTTTATTCAATTTATAAAGATTATTGTTCAATTCTTATTACAAAGAGTTTTATGGTTCAAGGAAATTTTCTTAGATTGATGGTATGAATATGAGGTAATGACTAACGTTTGAAGTAAGGCTTGTCTGAGACTTGGTGGGTTTTCTTGCGAGGCTCGGACGTCGGTAGAGATCGAGGAGTGGTTGTTACACCACCTACTGCTGCAGCACTGACTAATAAGGGTTGCGACACTCCTCTTCTAGCACCTAAAGCATTATGCTTTGGGTTTTGGCACCACGGTGCTCACACAGCGCTAAATGTTGAGCACCGTGGCACCCACACATTCTGCCCTCTCGCTTTGTCCAACGTCGCGGTGCTCCATTTGAGGGCTGCGGCCTTCAAATATTCTATTTTTTTAAAACCAATTACTTGCAAAATGGAACATAACAAAATTAGATTAAAAGAAATAAATTAAAAAGCATTGAATAAAATAAAGATGAAAATATATAAGGTTGAAGAGCTTGGGTTGCTTCCCAAAAAATGTTTGTTTATAGTCACTAGCTTGACTATAGCACCCCCTTTTGCAATTCTTCATCCCCAAAATATGGTCTGAGGCTCAGTCCATTCACCATGAATGTACCTGTATCCTCACTATCAATATCAATTATGCCTCAAGGATAAGCCTTGACTACTTGGAAAGGACCCCACCATCTTTCTTTGCGTTTCAACATCGTTAGCTTGAAGTATGATCAATAAAGCATCATTACTTGTTGTCCAGTTTCTAAAGGACAATTAGATAGTGGTTGAGGATGCTCTCTTGGTGACTATTTGAGTCTCACGAGCGGAGGTGGTGGCTTAAACTCAATGATTGATGCTTGCTCACTTGTAGGTGGAGAAATAGATTCACCTTTGCCTTCATCAATTAACTCCACTCTATAACAACAATTTGTAGAGCCAAGGTGTTTATTTGTATTAAAAATATTAAACTCAACTATCTCTTCTCTAACTTTAAAAGTTATCTTGCCTTCC
>NW_018397276.1:820709-821624 GCF_002168275.2 Theobroma umbraticum
AAATCTTCCAGTTTCCTTTTCTTGCTTAAGATGTGTTTCAAGAATTTTACATAAGTTGGCATGTTTTCCAAAGCTTCAACAAAAGGAATATTTATATGAAGCTTCTTGAAGACAATGAGAAAAAACATTAATCAAGCTTTTGCTTTTTCAACCTTTGTGGGAATGGTGGTGGAAGATAATTTGCTTGAGAATTCACTTGATTTTTAGCTTCCCATTATCTGTATTTTCCACTTCAACTTCTTTCTCAACAATTCCCTTGTCACCATCTACATGCCTTTTTGAAGATTCAATTGATTTTTCAATCACCCCTTTAACTTCTTTTCCATTCCTAAGGGTAATTGCATTACAATGTTCCTTACCTTTGGGATTGACTTGTGTATCACTTGGTAAGGCACCTTAGGGTCTACTGTTGATGGAGCTTGCAAGTTGTCCCATTTGGGTCTGAAGATTTCTCAAGGAGGCTCTTTGACTTTGAATTAAACCATCAGTCTTAGACATATATTGTAAGAGAAGTTCTTCCAATTGGGATTTCTTTTTCAGGAATTTGTGGTCTAGCTTGTTCTCCTAAAAGGCATGATGGGTTTTGGATTGAAAGGCCCTGCATTATTACTCCATGAAAAGTTAGGGTGGTTTCTCCAACCAAGATTATAAGTTTTGGAGTATGGGTTATTCTATTGTCTATTGAAATTCCCCACAAATTGGACTGATTCAAAATTGTCTGGACATTAATCATATGAATCGCCATCTCCACACATCTCATAAATAACTAATGAATTTTGAATTGCATGAACTCCCAGTGTGCCAAGCTTCTTGGACAGCACAGCTATTTAAGCAGTTAAAGGGCCAAATGCATCAATTTCTTAAGCTCTAATAGGTTTTCTTGAACCTAACCTTTCTGAAGGCCGTTGATAATTG
>NW_018397276.1:821724-821886 GCF_002168275.2 Theobroma umbraticum
CATGAAATAGATCTTAAGAAGGTTTGGCGCAATTTAATCTTACATTTAATTTTAATTGTAATTTAATTTTTGCTGCATTTATCTGTATTTGAAGCATGATCAGCCCTTACCCAACACTAATACCAAGCAATTTAGTCTTACTTCAAATTTTATTTTTCTTGT
>NW_018397276.1:822047-822328 GCF_002168275.2 Theobroma umbraticum
AACTTTTCATGGAGTAATAATGCAGGGCCTTCCAATCCAAAACCCATCATGCCTTTTCGGAGAACAAGCTAGACCACAAATTCCTGAAAAAGAAGTCCCAATTGGAAGAACTTCTCTTGCAATATATGTCTATGAGTGATGCTTTAATTCAAAGTCAAGCAGCCTCCTTGAGAAATCTTCAGACCCAACTGAGACAGCTTGCATACTTCATCAACAGTAGACCCTAAGGTGCCTTACCAAGTGATACGCAAGTCAATCCCAAAGGTAAGGAACATTGTAAT
>NW_018397276.1:822468-822621 GCF_002168275.2 Theobroma umbraticum
CAAGTGAATTCTCAAGCAAATTATCTTCCACCACTATTCCCACAAAGGTTGAAACAGCAAAAGCTTGATAAATATTTTTTCTCAATGTCTTCAAGAAGGTCCATAGAAATATTCCTTTTGTTGAAGCTCTGGAAGACATGCCAAGTTATGTAA
>NW_018397276.1:823097-823387 GCF_002168275.2 Theobroma umbraticum
AAGAGGACTTGGAAATTCCTTTAATCTTGGGATGACCATTCTTGGCTACTGCAACTGCAATCATTGATGTGAGGGAAGGCAAGATAGTTAGGTTTCATATTTTCAATACAAATAAGCACCCTGGCTCTACAAATTGTTGTTATAGAGTGGAGTTACTTGATGAAGGAAAATGAGAATCTATTTCTCCACTACAAGTGAGCAGGCATCAATCTATGAGTTTAAACCACCACCTCCGCTTGTGAGATGTAAATAGTCACCGAAAGGAGCATCCTCAACCACTATCTAATTGT
>NW_018397276.1:823487-823632 GCF_002168275.2 Theobroma umbraticum
ACCTGCAGTAGCCAAGAATGGTCATCCCAAGATTAAAGGAATTTCCAAGTGCTCTTCCATCTCAAACACAATGAAGTTCGCCAGAATGTAAAGATGCCCAACTTTAACCAATACATCCTCAATAATCCCAATAGGGTACTTGATT
>NW_018397276.1:823863-825520 GCF_002168275.2 Theobroma umbraticum
TCCTTAAGTTTTGGTGGAAGCTTGTTTTAAATTATTACGTTAAACTTCTTAATAAGTGCCACTGTTTCAAAATCTTTCAGTTTCCTTTTCTTGCTTAAGATGTGTTTCAAGAATTTTACATAACTTGGCATGTCTTCCAAAGCTTCAACAAAAGGAATATTTATATGGAGCTTCTTGAAGACATTGAGAAAAAACGTTTATCAGGCTTTTGCTTTTTCAGCCTTTGTGGGAATAGTGGTGGAAGATAATTTGCTTGAGAATTCACTTGATTTTTAGCTTGCCCATTATCTGTGTTTTTCACTTCAACTTCTTTCTCAACAATTCCCTTGTCGCCATCTACATACTCCTTTGAAGATTCAATTGATTTTTCAATCACTCCTTCAACTTCTTTTCCATTCCTAAGGGTAATTGCATTACAATGTTCCTTACCTTTGGGATTGACTTGTGTATCACTTGGTAAGGCACCTTAGGGTCTACTGTTGATGGAGTTTGCAAGCTGCCTCAGTTGGGTCTGAAGATTTCTCAAGGAGGCTCTTTGACTTGGAATTAAAGCATCAGTCTTAGACATATATTGCAAGCAAAGTTCTTCCAATTGGGACTTCTTTTTAAGGAATTTGTGGTCTAGCTTGTTCTCCCAAAAGACATAATGGGTTTTGAATTGGAAGGCCCTGCATTATTAGTCCATGAAAAGTTAGGGCGGTTTCTTCAACCAAGATTATAAGTTTTGGAGTATGGGTTATTCTATTGTCTATTGGACTGATTCAGAATTGCCTGGACATTAATCATATGAATCGCCATCTCCACACATCTCATACATAACTAATGAATTTTGAATTGCATGAATTCCCAGTGTGTCAAACTTCTTGGACAGCACAGCTACTTAAGCAGTTAAGGTGCCAAGTGCATCAATTTCATAAGCTCTAATAGGGTTTCTTGAACCTAACCTTTCTGAAGGCCGTTGATAATTGTTTGAGGCCATCTCTTTCAACAAATTATAACCATCTACAACATTCTTACTCATTAATGCCCCACAAGCAGCAGCATCAATTGTGGATTTTATTGAGCTAACTAACCCACTGTAGAATGTCTGAACTTCTAACCGATTAGGAATCACATGATGTGGGCATCTTCTCAGAAGTTCTTTAAACCTCTTCCAAGCTCATACAATGACTCACCATCAAATTGTATGAATGAGGTGATATTGTTCCTCATCTTTGCAGTTTTGGCAGGAGGAAAAAAATTTGGTAGAAACTTTTGAGCCAAGTCTTCCCATGTAGTGATAGACCCATTGCGTAGTGAATTAACTAAGCTTTTTGCTCTATCTCTTAGAGAGAACGAAAACAGTCTCAATCTAATAGCATCATCAGTTACTCCATTGTATTTAAAGGTATTGTAAATCTCCAAAAAATTTACTAAATGAGAATTAGGATCATCACTGGGTAACCCACCAAATTTGACTGAAGTCTGAATCATCTAAATGTAAGTTTGTTTAATTTCAAAATTATTTGCATTGATAGAAGGTCTACTAATGCTTTCATGCAAACCTTGCCAAAAAAAGAACAACATAATCCCACAGTGCTCCATTTGCTTTAGGAACCAAATTAATGGCATTATTTCCATTGTTATTGTTATCCTTAGCCATTGTCTGATGTAAAGC
>NW_018397276.1:825682-825822 GCF_002168275.2 Theobroma umbraticum
TATTAAAACAAGAAAAACAAAATTTGAAGTAAGACTAAATTGCTTGGTATTAGTGTTGGGTGGGGGCTGATCATGCTTGAAATACAAATAAATGCAGCAAAAATTAAATTACAAATAAAATTAAATGTAAGATCAAATTG
>NW_018397276.1:825937-826215 GCF_002168275.2 Theobroma umbraticum
CAAGTTTACCTTAATAACAAAGGTTGATGAATCCTTTGTTAAACCACCAATTTTTCTTCAAAAATTCTCAACCACCTCAGCTCGGTTGTTGCAAACCAAAGCTATCCAAGGAATCCTTGTGCAGCCTCTAATAGTAATCCATACTAATAAATTAGGAAACCCTTCTTCAAGGTTTGGGAGTGCTATGCCTTAACAATATGCTAGTAAAAGTGAGTTTCATAAATTCATAATCCACACAAAATTGTGGGGCTGAAAAGGAATCAAGTGAATGAAAAATT
>NW_018397276.1:826233-826354 GCF_002168275.2 Theobroma umbraticum
AATGGCAAGAAAAAGAGTTTCTAATTAGCCGTTCCTTTTTTTTGTCAGCCCTTTCTCTCATATTTTCTTTGGAGGCTATAGCATGGTATTTATACCTTGGATTAATTTCAAACCCTAATTA
>NW_018397276.1:826433-826606 GCF_002168275.2 Theobroma umbraticum
AATAATTTAATTAAGTCCTTAAGAAGCCCAATTAACTTAATTATTTAATTTAATTAATTAGGCCCAATAACTTAATTAAACAATTTAATCAATTGGGCCCAATAACTTAATTAAACAAATTTAATCAATTAGGCTTAATAACTTAATTGTTTAAGTTAATTAATTAGGCCCAA
>NW_018397276.1:826694-826815 GCF_002168275.2 Theobroma umbraticum
TTAAGTCCAACTTAATCACCTCTCCCATTTTATTTTTAACATTCATTTTAGGTGCGTGACCCATTAAGCTTCTAACATGTTGGCAATGAACTGAACATATAATTCTTAAGTTAACCTTAAG
>NW_018397276.1:826915-827052 GCF_002168275.2 Theobroma umbraticum
TACTGTCTATTCGATACGTATACTTGCGTAGTAGAATTTTAACTGACAATAGGCCAAGGCTAACATAATTGTGTAATTATAAAGAAAAGGTAAATTAGGCTCAAAAAGGGTGACTAAGGATAAATATAATAAGGTAA
>NW_018397276.1:827062-827225 GCF_002168275.2 Theobroma umbraticum
GCTCAAACGATCCAAAGATTGCCTAAATTACTTCTTATCCTAAGTGTTATTTAAGATTTTACCATGGGAGAGAATCAAACAAATTCTAGAATTCTTGACTTCACTATAATTTTTCATCAACATAAACTTAATCTAATTCACATAAAAATTCTAAGTAAAAGAG
>NW_018397276.1:827398-827602 GCF_002168275.2 Theobroma umbraticum
ATTCTAAAATAAAGCTAACACAAGAATATCACATAAAATTAAATCATAACTATAAGCTTCCCAAAAGTTAAGAATCAGCAGATAATTAAAATATCATCCTAGCATTGGGACAATCATGAAGGAGGTGCAACTATCTCAATTAAATTTTTTTTGACACAAATAAAACATACAAAACCTATCTTAACTAAAGCTAACTAAACACAA
>NW_018397276.1:827612-827761 GCF_002168275.2 Theobroma umbraticum
AAACCAAAAAAATTCTAAACTACTCCCCCAAACTTAGAACAAACATTGTCCTCAATGTGAAAAAGGAAAATAAAAGAAAAGGCGCAAGAATACTGCCTTAACTCCAAAACCGCAATCTACAAGTCCCTCTCATCGTCACCACCAAAATC
>NW_018397276.1:827921-828126 GCF_002168275.2 Theobroma umbraticum
GCCACTTGTAACACCCCGTACTCTCGTATAAGAGCCAGTATGATCTCATCCATGAGAAAGAGGGTTGATGGACATAAATTTAAATGCGAAAGAGCAGTGATAGGTGAAAGGAATAAAATATTTCATACGTGAGGACATGATAATTAAATAATAATAGCTTACCGAGGATGAATTATCAAGACAAAAAGGCAATTCTGAAGTGAAT
>NW_018397276.1:828452-828617 GCF_002168275.2 Theobroma umbraticum
ATTTGTACACATGTAAAGGAAGGAAAATAGAAGAAAATTGGAGTTTAAAACATGGTGGAAGGACTAAATTGTGAAGGATGAAAAGTTCAGGGGATTACAAGGAAAATAAAGAAAAGATTGAGGACTCATTTGCAAATTCTAGTATTAGAAGTTAAATGAGATTTT
>NW_018397276.1:828710-828953 GCF_002168275.2 Theobroma umbraticum
TGATTAAAAGGAATAGAATAAAGAGTATTAAAGTGAAAGAAAGCCATGGTTTGGCAAAGATAGCCCATGGTAAATAAAGTAAAGGTGGAAATGTGATTTGAAAGGAAAAGAAATAATAATTTGGTTGCATGAAATCTTATTGGTCTTGAGGGAGGTCAAACAGGATCCAAGAGTGGAAAATGCATGAAGTCTTATAGGTTCATGGGATGGCAAAGGCTATTGGTAAGGAACAATATGCATGAA
>NW_018397276.1:829057-829193 GCF_002168275.2 Theobroma umbraticum
CTTTGAACCGATTATAATGTGAGGTGTTGATTGTTGTATCAAGGATCTACAAAGATTCAAAGAACCTGATGCATGCATGCTGATGGATCTTGGAATATATGGTGATTTTGAGCTAGACAAGCTATGGGTAAGTATT
>NW_018397276.1:829453-829606 GCF_002168275.2 Theobroma umbraticum
GTGTTGGCATTGGTTATTTGATAGAATATGGATTGTATGTTAAATGATTGTAAGCAAGGGTTAATGAAAACTATAAGATTAGGTGTCAGTTAAAATTCTACTATGTAAGTATACGTGTCGAATAGAAAGTATATTAGCAAGTAGAGTATCGAT
>NW_018397276.1:829616-829703 GCF_002168275.2 Theobroma umbraticum
ATTGATTTAAAAGTTTACTAAGTACTAAAATTATAGCAAATTAATCTTATCCAAATAATACCAAAATAATATCAAATAAAACTAAGT
>NW_018397276.1:829713-829917 GCF_002168275.2 Theobroma umbraticum
AAACTAAGAAAAATCAAAATAATAAATACTTAAATAAATATCAAAATCAAACAAGCCTAGCATTACAATATCCCTCACACTTTATCTAAATCTTACCTCTCTTCCTTAACTTAGTTCAATGTGTTGAATCGCTAACCTAGGGTCTTAAATTATTTACAAAGGTCTCCCGACTCATCTTATAAAAATATCTATTTTAACCAAAAC
>NW_018397276.1:830275-830396 GCF_002168275.2 Theobroma umbraticum
TAAGCAACAAAGAGATTAAAAATTTAGATTACATGTGAGTTCAATTGCAATCCTTGAAAAATAATTTAGCTTATAATATCTAATAAAGACAACATCCAAAGAAATTTAGCCATGAATCCAA
>NW_018397276.1:830503-831931 GCF_002168275.2 Theobroma umbraticum
AGAATAGTTGCTTGCTGCCTCCTATTAGAATCTCTAAAAAAGGCCCCTTAGATAGGCTCTAAAGAACCTAATTTCCAAAATCCCTTTAACTACTCTTATCTTTGGAAAGTCACCCAACGCTACGGCACTACATCTCTAGTGCTGAGCTGTCTGGAAATTTGTATGTGTGCTTCCTTTCATCAACGTTGTAGCCTTGTTCTTCCCAACACTGTGACAGTCTACCAACTTCAAACATGAGTTTCACCCTGATATGTTCCAAACAGGGAAAAGTAGTAAACATAAAAGTTTTATCCCTTCTCTCTACTTTCCAATGGATTAAGAATCAGATCAATTAAACTTCTAGATTGAAAGATATTCTCCAAATACCGCATCATGTTTGGTCCTTGCATACTGCTGTAGTGCACCGAATTTGACAAATATTTTGGCCATGATCTAGTTAGAACTGGGTGAATTAGTAAACATAAACATTGTAGGCCTTTTTTTTAAATTCTAGTGGTCCAAGAATCACCTAATTTGAAGTTTTCTAGAGAGAGATATGGTCAAAACACCAAAATATATACGTATGAAGTCATCACCATACTTGCATTGATTTTCATCAAATGAGCCTTTTTCATCAATTTCCTACAAAAGCCATTAGAGAAATTAGCAATAACTACTCTTAAAGTAATTTAAAATAAAACAACCTAAACTTTAACTAAAATAACTTAAATTTATCACTTAATAAGTAATCAAACTTAAATTAGAAAATCACCAAAAATGCTAAAATCCGAACCTAAAATCTCAAAGATCTAGCTATTTAAGCCCCCAAAATGAGTCAAAATAACTCTATATAATAGAGTTATCATTAGGTTACGAAATTATTGATTGATGTGCTGCCATGCATAGGAATAAATTAAGTGTATTGAGTTTATATGGTTGATAGAAAGTGTATGAGCAAAGAAAGTGTGCTATGGTGGCGTGCCGAAGGAAGTAACAGGTAATCGGCGAGTGGAATTAGCTAAATACGTGCCCGAATCAATAGCAATGTAGCATCCCACTAGTGTAAGGTGAGTAGGGGGTGTCCATTTTAAAATCTCCGTGACATATATATAATGATGTACGTTAGTACATATTGGTGGTTTTCTTAAGTGCAATTGTGATAGAATGAGCTGTTAGCCTTGTTAGGCAATATCCAATGGATTTAGAATGATTTATATTGCTATTGTGGAAAGCATGAGCTTGTAGAAACTATAAGAAGTTTGTGGGTGCAAATTGTTTGAAAGGAGTTTTGGACATAACTATAGATAAACCATATATGTAAAGAGTTTTTGAAATTAGGAAACAAGCCTTTCACGATGTTTGTATCAAAATATATGCCTTGTGTTTTTGTGTAAAATGCATAGCTAAAAGCATTTGTTAAATGATTTAAAATGCAAAGTTTTGAGCTTT
>NW_018397276.1:832031-833204 GCF_002168275.2 Theobroma umbraticum
AATCAATAGCGATGTAGCATCCCACTATTGCAAGGTGAGTAGGGGGTGCCTATTCTAAAAATCTTCTTGATATATATATAATGATGTACGTTAGTATATATTGATGGTTTTCCTAAGTGCAATTGTGATAGAATGAGCTGTTAGCCATGTTAGGCAATTTCCAATGGATTTACAATGATTTACATTTCTATTGTGGAAAGCATGAGCTTGTAGAAACTATAGGAAGTTTGTGGGTGCAAATTGTTTAAAAGGAGTTTTGGACATAACTATAGATAAACCTTATATATAAAGAGTTTTTGAAATCAGGAAACAATCCTTTCACGATGTTTTTATCAAAATATATGCCTTGTGTTTTTGTGTAATATGCATAGCTAAAAGCATTTGTTAAATGATTTAAAATGCAAAGTTTTGAGCTTCGGTTTTATTTTGATCTTCGTACAAGTGATTACACCATGCCATTTAACTTGAAAAGTAATTTCGAAAGGGTTATCAAACCTTGATTTGAAAGGATTTGAAAGAAAAGCCTTGTAAAACCCGATTTCGTTTTTAAAAATGGTTTTGATAAACCAAAAGCGTCGAGAGTAGGACGGTTGTCACTTCGGTTAAGTGTGACCCTTGTGCACAAGTGAGCTATAACTAGAGAACTTTTGGGTTGCCGATGAGCTGTTAGACATGGTTGGGGCCATAGTTTGTGATTTACGTGGCAAGGCCACGGGTTGTTATATGTGGCTAGGTCACCAGTGATATTCGCGATTGCGACCACTTGATTTCTCCGATGTCGGCCAACATCATCGAGACTACCATGGCTGTGGGGATCTGGTGGGGTAGAGCTCCTGGATGTTGTTACGTGGAAGTGGATCCACGGGTGATTATGATACTTACCTACTCGAGAGCCTTGTCAGTTTTTGACGCATACTTTTCTGCATGGTGGAGAGTTAAGATTTCTTTGCAGCTCCTTTTGTTTGAATAAAGCTTTCAGTGCTTACTTGATGACCATGAAATAGTTTAGGTAGCTGTATACTTTGGTTTCTTTGCATGCCACACATTTTCGGAGCATGCATACATTGATACTATTGTTTATAGCTGATGGCAAGTGATGTTTTCAATGAATGAACTTTGTTCGCTACACTTGTTTTTGGCACTATCTTGCTAAGTGAAATGTTGCATTATGGT
>NW_018397276.1:833304-833494 GCF_002168275.2 Theobroma umbraticum
TTTACAGATAGTGATTAGCCTAGCGTGCATTCATCAGCAATTTCAGTCCATCGTGGATAAGTAAAGGCATCTCATAGCACTTTATTTCGAGTCGCTCCGTTGTTAGAGGTCGAGTTGGCATAGTGTAAATTGTTATGAAAGTAGAAAACTGTGTTAATACAAATGTACATTTGGAGATTATAAGTCATGA
>NW_018397276.1:833594-833716 GCF_002168275.2 Theobroma umbraticum
TTTGCTTAGATTTTTAATTAGTATTAATTAGTTTAGTTTTAATTGATTAGTTTTTAATTAAATTAGTAATTAAATTTTTGATTGTTTGAATAAAACTAAATTGTTTTAATTTTAGAACTTAG
>NW_018397276.1:834145-834256 GCF_002168275.2 Theobroma umbraticum
TCCTTCTTGAACTTTAGGTTATGCCCACAGCTTGACTATATAAATCTATATGTGGCATACTTGACTATGGTTGCTTATAGTTGAGTGATTTACACATGACTTGATTATTTA
>NW_018397276.1:834397-834523 GCF_002168275.2 Theobroma umbraticum
AACTCCTATCTTTTGAGCTTCAATGTTTGACGCTCACACTTTTTAACTTTTTTGCTATAACAAAAAGAGGGAGAAAGTTTATGAGAAAATTTGAGAACTGAAATCTTGTAAAGCTTGATATATATG
>NW_018397276.1:835126-835247 GCF_002168275.2 Theobroma umbraticum
CCTAAAGCATTCAAAGATGATCAGTCTACACAACACTAAGCTTGCTTTAAGTCAAAACAATTATCCAATTCATCCTAGAGCAAGGCAAAGTGATCCAGTCATAGAATGTATGGAAAACTTG
>NW_018397276.1:835486-835730 GCF_002168275.2 Theobroma umbraticum
GCTCTTGGGTAGTGGATCAAGTAGAAGATGAATACATTTGACTATAGAAGCCTTAATTCAAAGATTTGAAGAGCCATAGTCAATCCTAAAAGCCTGATAGTCGATCCTAAAGGCTCAACAATGGTAAGATTTGTTTCAAACATGTGTTTAATGGCTGGATTCTTGTATGATTCATCTTTACTGGTTGGATTCTTGTGTGAGTCATCTATAATGGCACCAAGATCTCTCTAACTATAAAAGGACC
>NW_018397276.1:835740-835857 GCF_002168275.2 Theobroma umbraticum
ATTTCAAGCATGGAAGAATAAAGAAAAAGGGCTAAACTCCTGAGAATCAAAGTCTTGAAAAGAAATAAAGAGAAACAAAGCAAAACCAAGCATTCCTACTTAAGCTAAAACTTCATT
>NW_018397276.1:836179-836355 GCF_002168275.2 Theobroma umbraticum
TTTCGTTTAATCTTAAGAAACCAAATCATAAGTAGGATATTTGTGCCTTGTAAACATAATGACGTAAATCATAATACAATATTTCACATGGCAAAATGGTGCCGAAAACAATGTTACGAAATTGAGTTCAAACATCAAAAACATTGCTTGTCATACAAATATGAATAGTGATATAA
>NW_018397276.1:836455-836583 GCF_002168275.2 Theobroma umbraticum
TTAGCTAAGTCCTAAATTTTCATTTATAATTTACTTATTTTTAGTTGTTTTTATTGTTAGTTTATTTTTCAGTGAGTTATTTTAATTTTATGTTATTTCTTTTAATTTGATTGTTATTTTTTAATTTT
>NW_018397276.1:836593-837412 GCF_002168275.2 Theobroma umbraticum
TAAGAGTAAAAAAAAAGATTGGGCTTAATTTTGGAGAGTAAGTTGTTGGAAGACCCAAAAGTCTACTTGCATATGCTTCAGTATTTTGGCTATATCTCGTGCTACAAAAATCCAAATGATCTGATTCATTGACCATTGGAAAGCTAAGAGACAAAGCTACAACTTTTGTGCAGATTACTTTGCCACGTTCAGCTTTGAATGTAGAGAAAATCATGTTGGAAAATAGCTGGACGTCCTATGCCAGGAATGGAAATTTGTAAAGATTGACAATTGATGCTTCTTTTTGGGCCTCTCAATACACTTTTCAGTCCAATTGAACCATAGGTTAACTTAAGGAACTATATATTAAGTCTATTAGAATAAATAGGATTTTTTTTTAGAACAGAAAGAGAAACTTTTGGAGAGATTCAAGAAGCTAAAAGTTGAGGTTGAAACTTGGATATGAAGCCGGTAATATTTGTTTTATTTTCTTCCTTGGCTTTTATTTTTCTTGTAACTCTCAATGGTTGAATTTATTATAATGTTATTTGTTTTTCCAATCATGAGTGGCTAATTTTCTTTTTCTAGTATTGCAATTGAACTCACATGGAATATAAACTTTAATCTCTTTCTTGCTTATCTTTAATGGGATTTGAATTGTTTATTCCAATTTGTTCTTAATGCTTTTAATTGCTTGGCCACCAATTAAATTGATTTAGGAACCTAAACAAACTTGGGAAAGGGAGTTTAGTATAGACTAAATTGGGACAGCATATGATCATATTAATTGATTTGCATATAGGATAGGGATATACCTAGAGGCCATGTGTAGCCAGATTA
>NW_018397276.1:837422-837686 GCF_002168275.2 Theobroma umbraticum
TTAATGAGTTTATTTTAATTTCAGTTCACATAGGGATATAGTGTTTTGGTTAAAATACATTTTTTTATAAGATGAGTCGGGAAAACCATATAAAGAAATTAAGACTCTAGTTTAGCAATTCAACCCATTCAAATAAGTTAACGAAGAGATATAAGATTTAGATGAAATGTGAGTGATATTATAATCCTAGGCTTATTTGATTTGATATTTACTTGAGTATTTATTATTTTGATTTATCTTAGTTTAAAATTTGGTTCAGTATTT
>NW_018397276.1:837696-837803 GCF_002168275.2 Theobroma umbraticum
AATTTGGTTATTTGATGTTGATTGTTTGTATAAGATTATTTTGTTATAATTTTAATAATTACTAAAGTTTTAGATCAATTTCCAGTGAGATCGATATTCTGCTTGCT
>NW_018397276.1:837813-837927 GCF_002168275.2 Theobroma umbraticum
CTATTCGATAAGTATACTTGCATAGTGAAATTTTAATTAACAAGTTTTTGGTGCCGTTCCTAGGGAATTGTGTCTAGAATTTTTATTCATACTAATACGAACCAATTTAATCTT
>NW_018397276.1:837937-838023 GCF_002168275.2 Theobroma umbraticum
TTATTTTTCATGTTTTAATATTAAACTTTGTTTATTTGTAAATATCATTGGTCATTGTATGTAAAGAAGAAACAACTTGAATCTTG
>NW_018397276.1:838033-838170 GCF_002168275.2 Theobroma umbraticum
TTCTAAGATAGAAAAAGTAGGCTATGGGCTAACCAAATCCTTATTGGGCTCTACACTTATTTTAAGCTCATATTAATAGTTCTTAGGCTAAAATAGTTTAGTTTAGGTAGAATTAGGTTAATTTAGGTTATAAATAG
>NW_018397276.1:838180-838291 GCF_002168275.2 Theobroma umbraticum
GAGAAGTTAGCCACACACACACATTGAAGAGAAATCTTGAAAGAGATTCAAGAGGCTAGAGGCTGAGGTTGAAGACTGAAGATCAAGACTATAAAAATATTTAATTTCTTC
>NW_018397276.1:838301-838716 GCF_002168275.2 Theobroma umbraticum
TTTATTATTCTTGTTACTATTGATGGCTAAACTTCATATGTTTTTATTTACTTTGGAAACTATGTCTAGCTAAATTTATTTTTCTAGAATTGCAATTGAACTCACATGTAGTTTAAATTTTTAATCTTTTTCTAGCTTATTTTCAATGGGATAGAATTGTTTATTCCAATTTGTTCTTAATGCTTTTAATTGCCTAATCACCAATTAAATTGATCTAGAAACCAAAACAAACTTGGGAATGAGAGTTTATTGCAAGCTAAAATGGGAATAACATATGATCATATTTATTTGATTAAATGAATAAATTGATTTGTGTATACGATAGGAATATACCTATATGTCATATGTAGCCATATTAAAGTATAAACTTAATGAGAATATTTTAATTTCAATTCACATAGGAATATAGTGTTTT
>NW_018397276.1:838726-840310 GCF_002168275.2 Theobroma umbraticum
GATACTTTTATAAGAGACTCAAGAGAGCATTATATATAATTGAGGACTCTATGTTTGCAATTCAACACATTGGAATAAGCTAAGAAAGAGAAGCAAGATTTAAATGAAGTGTGAGGGATATTGTAATCCTAGGCCGTTCTAATTTGATTTTTATTCCATTATATTTTTTCTTAGATTTTTTATTAGTATTAATTAGTTTAGTTTTAATTGATTAGTTTTTAATTGTTTGAATAAAACTAAATTGTTTTAATTTTAGAACTTAGTAATATTTTAGATCAACGCTCTATTAAATTGATACTCTACTTACCAATATACTATTTGTTTGCTATGTATACTTGCATAGGAAGAATTTTAACTGACATTTGAACTTTGCAAATTGATATGCTTGGTATGCTTAATGTCCTTCCAAAATGGGAGGTTCTTACTAGTTTGCTGTTAATTGATATGATGAGCTTGAAAATGATTTTATCTTATTGATATGATAAGCTTTAAAATGATTCTATCTCTCATAGTTGATTTTATACTCACATTCTTAGAAACGGAGATTATACTTATATATATACATATCAATTGGTATTTTGAGTTTTAACACTTGGTATTGGAGCTAAACTTTTGTGACAACTATATGCTCATTGAATATCCTTTTCTCACAAAAGGTAAGCCACTTATTGACCCTATCCTTCTTGAACTTTAGGCTATGCCCATAGCTTGACTATATAAATCTATATATGGCATACTTGATTATGGTTGCTTATAGTTGAGTGATTTACACATGACTTAATGATTTATGGCTTTATCATAGCTCTTAATGCTCATGTTTAATGACTTTAGATAACTTTTATCTTTTGAGCTTCAATGTTTGACACTCACACTTTTAAACCTTTTTGATATAACAAAATGAAGGAGAAAGTTTATGAGAAAATTTGAGAACTGAAATCTTGTAAACCTTGATGTATATGTTGAGGGGGAGAATTAGAATTTAAAGTTCAAATTATTCTTACATTCTTCTCATTAGAGCTTGAATGTTTTCAAACAAGGGTTTAGAGACTAAATGAGGTAAGGGGAGGTTTCAGAGGAGATTTAAAATGCAAATTATAGTTATGTTTTTGTCATATCAAAAAGAGGGAGAATGTTAGCTTTAAAATGATTATATTTTTTATTATGACCAAATGGTCAAATGTGCTTGGACATCATTCAAGTGATCTTTTATAGGTTTTTCAAATGATTTAACTTTCATACATTTGTTCTTACATAATTACAAGCCTGATTGTTTTAAGTTGTGTAAATTCTTGATGTTATTTTAACCATCACACACTCACTTCATAAATGTCTACAAGCTTGAATAACTTAGTTGTATAAGTGTTAAACTTGCTTGAATGAGTTCTTTTAATGATCTCCTTAACAATTACTCTTGAGATGTTTGAAAGTGCAAAATGGTGGAGTCTGTCCTAAAGCATTCAAAGATGATCAGTCTACACAACACCAAGCTTGCTTTAAGTCAAGACAATTATCCAATTGATCCTAGAGCAAGGCAAAGTGATCCAGTCGTAGAATGTATGGAAAACTTGAAGAGATCTTGATGAA
>NW_018397276.1:840320-844081 GCF_002168275.2 Theobroma umbraticum
TAGTCGATCCTAGAGATGCTATAGTTAATTCTATGGTAAAAAGGTTACAAAATCTCATAAAGAAACAACTTTAGTCAATTATATAAGTACTCCAATTGATCCTAGGGTAGATTAAAAGAGAAAATTCAAACTTTAAGAAGCCCTAGTCATTCCTCAAAGCTTCTCAATTGACTACCCAAGCTCAAAACCTAAACTTACATGCTCTTGGGTAGAGGATCAAGTAGAAGATGAATATATTTGACTATAGAAGCCTTAATTCAAAGATTTGAAGAACCATAGTCAATCCTAAGAGCCTTATTGTCGATCCTAGAGGCTCAACAATGGTAAGATTTGTTTCAAACATGTGTTTAATGGCTAGATTCTTTTATAATTCATCTTTACTAGTTGGATTCTTGTGTGAGTCATCTCTAATGGCACCAAGATCTCTCTAACTATAAAAGGACCTTTTTGAAGCATTTTAGGCATGGAAGAATAAAGAAAAAAGGCTAAACTCCTGAGAATCAAAGTCTTGAAAAGAAAAAAAGAGAAACAAAGAAAAACCAAGCATTCCTACTTAAGCTAAAACTTCATTTGTGCTTTCACACTAATCTTTCTACCCATCATTTAGGCATTCTTCTACATTACTACTAAACTAGTAAAATCTAGTTATTAAAGGCACTCTTGCTATTTCTTCAAACCATTGTTATAAAGGTTATAACTTAACATTGAAAAGTTAGAGTGGGTTATGCTTGCTTCCGTTTAAAAGGCAATTTGTGGTTCTACTTGATCTAGGTAAAAAATATTTGAGGGTTTGTGGTTGGGCCTATTAAAAATCATTGTGAGGGTTTGTGGTTCATTCCATTAAAAACCATTGTAAAGGTTACTACTTGACCTTGGCAAAAAGTTATTGTAAGGGTTGAATACTTGATCTTGTTTAAAAGCACATTTCTTTGAGTGGATTTGAAACTCTTTGCTGAGCCAACTGAAATGACGTGCACATTGAACCTTTATAAAATACTTATGTCTTCCTTTTATTTTTGTTTTGGTTTTTGGCATTTCATTTCCAAAAAATACCCATTTCTTAAATTGCTTGTGTTTTGACCTAAACTCTTCACAAATTAGTTTGCTTCCTTGTCAAATCTTTCTTTACAGTCATTACTTGTTTATCCCTTGATAAAAAGATCTCTTGAAATATTCTTTTTGGGTTATTCTTGTTTGATTTACATTTGAAAAATATTTTAAGTATTTCATAAGAGACCTTTTGCCTATGCTTGATTGAGCAGAGTTGCTTAAGATTTGCATATTCATCAAAGTCTTCTTTGGAACTTCTCTTATAAGCTTTAAAAATGATTTTTTGATCTAGGATTGACTATTGAATCTTTATATTTGACTACAAGTTTGTTTTAAACAGCTTTGAAGTTGGTCTATCAAAAGAACCATAACCATAGTTGACTGGAGGTTCATCATAATCAACTATAGCTAGTCGATTTTCATTCTCAAAAACTTTTAAAATCTAATTCATCCATTCTTGGATATTCTCATCACTGATTTATTGAGCTAACATTTCTAACAAAGAGTAAGGAGGAGAAAAGGCATCCTTGTTTAAGCCCTTTATCCATTCAGATATCTTTTGTTGGTGTGCCATTCACAATGACAAAGACAAAGGCTATTGAGATAAAAGCCATCATCCACCAATGCCATTTATCACCAACCCATACATCTCATAACAAAGTCTCAGAACTCTCATGCAATACTATTGTAATGACCGCTCCTCGATCGCTACTGGCATCCGAGTCTCATGGGAAAACTCACTAAGTCTCGAACAAGCCTTACTTAAAACATTAATCATTCCTTCATATTCATACCATCAATCTAAAAAAGTTTCCTTGAACCATAAAACTCTTTGTAATAAAAATTGAACAATAATCTTTATAAATTGACTAAACCTTTATTTCATATAATCGTAAAATTAATACATCACGACTTATAATCTCCAAATGTACATTTGTACTGACACTATTATCTAATTTCATAACAAGTTACACTATGATGACTCAACCTCTAGTAGTGGAACAACTAAAAATAAAGTGCTATGAGATGCCTTTACCTATCCGCGGTGGACAGAAATTGTCGATGAATGAACACTAGGTTGATCACTATCTACAAAAGGAAATAAGGGGGGTGAGTCTCAAAGACTCAGTAATCATTGACTTCGTGAGCAGGGCGTAGATGGAGAACAAGCATAAGGCAGATAAGTTGAATAATAAAACCGAAATATTAATTCATAATCTTATAAAACCAAATCATAAGTAGGATTTTTGTGCCTTGTAAAAATAATGACGTAAATCATAATACAATATTTCACTTGGCAAAACGGTGCCGAAATTAATGTTACGAAATTGAGTTCAAACATCAAAAACATTGCTTGCCATACAAATATGAATAACGATATAAAGTAAGCATGCTCCCAAAATATGTGGCATGTAAAGAAATCAAAATGTACAACCACGTAAAACATCTAATGTTCATCAAGTAAGCACCGAAAGCTTTTATTCAAACCAAGGGAGCTGCAAAGAAATCTCAACCCTCAATAATACAAAAGAGTATGCGTCAAAAACTCACAAGGCTCTTAAGTAGGTAAGTATCATGATCACCCGTGGACCCACTTCCACGTAATAACATTCAAGAGCTCTACTCCACCAGATCCCCATGCCATGGTAGTCTCAACGATGTTAGCCGACATCGAAGAATCAAGCGGTTGCAACCGTGAATATCACTTGTGGCCTAGCCACATATAACAACTCTTGGCCTTGCCACGTATATCATAAGTCATGGCCTCAACCATGTCTAACAGCCCGTCAGTGACCTAAAGGTTCTCTAGCTAGAGCTCACTTGTGCACAAGGGTCACACTTAACTGAAGTAACAATCTGCTTTCGGTTTATCAAAACCATTTTTAAAACCAAATCGGGTTTTTCCAAGACTTTTCCTTTTTAATCATTTAATAAATGCATTTAGCTATGCATATCACACAAAAATACAAGGCACTGATTTTGATGTAAACATCATGAAAGGCTTGTTTCCCAGTTTCTAAAACTCTTTACATATATAATTTATTTATATTATATCCAAAACTCCTTTCAAAACAATTTGGCATCCACACACTTCTTATAGTTTCTACCAACTCATGCTTTCCACAATAGCAATACATAAATCATTGTAAATCCATTTTAAAATTGCCTAACAAGGCTAACAGCTCATAATATCCACAATTACACTTAAGAAAACCATAAATGCTTACTAACGTAAATCAGTATATGTATAGAGATTTTAAAATCAACAGCCCCTATTCACTTCCCAATAGCGGGACGCTACATCGCTATCGATTCGAGAGCATTTTTAGCTAATTCCACTCGTCGATTACCCGTTACCTCTTCTAGCATGCCACCACAGCAAACTTTCTTTACTCATACACTTCCTATCAACCATATAAACTCAATACACTTAATTTATTCACATGCACGGCAACACATCAATCGATAATTCCATAACCTAATCTCATAGTTTTCATTAACCCTTACTCATAATCATTTAACATACAATCCATATACTATCAAATAACCAATGCCAACAAAACATTATGCAATCACATTGCATGCTTACCTTTTGGTTTTAGCTTGAGTTCCACACATATAGTTCACAAATTCATCACATCCATAGTCACCATTTTTGCCACAAACATAGGCAATCAAGACACATATCATTTTCCTTGTTTACTTGTGAT
>NW_018397276.1:844091-844187 GCF_002168275.2 Theobroma umbraticum
AAATACTTACCCATTGCTTGTCTAACTCTAAATCACCATATATTCCAAGATCCACCTACATGCATGCATCGAGTTCTTTGAAACTTTGTAGATCCT
>NW_018397276.1:844197-844294 GCF_002168275.2 Theobroma umbraticum
AGCAAAATCTCACATTATAATCACTTCAAAGACATGCATTTCAAACAAAATAATAGTTTCCACTTTCCTTAGATTGGAATTTCTAAACCAAACCACC
>NW_018397276.1:844304-844392 GCF_002168275.2 Theobroma umbraticum
TAACTTCAACAATGGCGTGTGGGTGAGGAGGAAGACCTCTCGGTTGGAAGCCTCACCAAGCCATTCTCTCTTCATTCTCTTCCAAATG
>NW_018397276.1:844492-844618 GCF_002168275.2 Theobroma umbraticum
CCAGCATCGACGGTGCCTCTGGATTATTCGTACGTAACTGGGCTGCTATCTCTTGTGGGCATTCATGGCTGTTGATTTTGTTTTCTGATCCAGCAGGCATCTGTTTGCTTGTAAATCCTTTTATTG
>NW_018397276.1:844628-844714 GCF_002168275.2 Theobroma umbraticum
TGCTGCCCCGCATCCAGCAAATCTGGGCAACATTGGATTTCTCCGCATCGACAGACTTTTTTTGTTCGAGAGCCTTGTGGCATATT
>NW_018397276.1:844724-844832 GCF_002168275.2 Theobroma umbraticum
CACTGCTCGGCTTCACTTCTTTTGAAAGTTTTTATATACTAATTATTGCTTTTTAAAAAAATAATGGAATTCTTACACTGCCAGATTGAAAACAATTTTAAAATTAAT
>NW_018397276.1:845229-845372 GCF_002168275.2 Theobroma umbraticum
TCACAAAAAAAAGTAGGAAAAAAGCTCTTATTCCTAAGGAGACCAAGTGTTTTTCGCTAGAAAATGTATATGGTTATGAACTATGAGTTGTAACAAAAGTACAGTAGTTTTATAGTTTTGCAGTGAGATCAAGTACACGTAAT
>NW_018397276.1:845600-845765 GCF_002168275.2 Theobroma umbraticum
TTTTTTTTGTTTTTTTCAAGGTCAAAATTTGATTATGATTTTTAAAAAACATAAAATTTATAAGCTAGCAACTAACGTGGCAATTTTTTTTTTGAAAAGCCACTAAGCTAGTATTATCAAAGAACAAAAAGGTTTTTATTAAATTTAATGTATACAAAACTATTG
>NW_018397276.1:845889-846324 GCF_002168275.2 Theobroma umbraticum
AAAAAAAATAATGCATCCTAGCTAATTAAAAAAAAAAAGATATGAGGTATTCACAAAATTAGTGCTTGACCACGATGGGTCACCTACCTCTACCCACGACTCACAGAGTTTATGCCCTTAAAATCCAATGTTATACTAAAATAATGAAACAATTTATTATTTACGTAACTAGTCAGTTTACCTTAATACAAGAAAGACTACTTATGGATTTTGTCTTTATTGCCAATGAGATGAGTAATGTCACGAGAAAAATCAAGAAAGGCTTCATTTTTCTTAAAGTTGATTTTGAAAAAGCTTTTGACAGTTGTAACATCCCGTACTCTCGTATAAGAACCAATATGATCTCATCGACGAGACGGAGGGTTGACAGATGTAAATTTAAGCACGAAAGAGTGGTGATAGGCGAAAGGAATGTTCTGAAATAAAAAATTCCGT
>NW_018397276.1:846635-846951 GCF_002168275.2 Theobroma umbraticum
TGTCTTTATTAAACAAAGCTAACGTGGGTAAATATATATTTAAAAATTATGATGATGCCTTGATGAGGTGCAAACCTTATATTATATTTGTACACATGTAAAAGAAGGAAAATAGAAGAAAATTAGAGTTTAAAACATGTTGGAAGGACCAAATTCTAAAGGATGAAAGTTTGGAGGGTTAAATGGTAAATAAGAAAAAGTTTAAGCACATACGTGCAATTTTAATTAAATGGACATGTACTAGCCAAGGAAGGTTAGATTTTGAGGAATATGAGATATACATGTGAAAGTTACTATTACATGCAAACTATGGTGT
>NW_018397276.1:847051-847235 GCF_002168275.2 Theobroma umbraticum
ACATGACAATTAAATAATAAGATTTTTCTCGAGGATGAATTAGCAAGTTAAAAGTTGAATTGGAGGTGAATAGGGACAAAGTGAGACATTTTGAGTCCTGAGGAGATAAGTGAAAAATTTTGAAATAAAATAATCTTAAAATATTACTAGTTTAATCATTGTTGAGATTAGTCATAGAGGACGA
>NW_018397276.1:847245-847348 GCF_002168275.2 Theobroma umbraticum
AATCTAAGTGGGAGAGACGAAGTAAGAAAGAATTTTGAAGAAAAACAATATTAGTAGGGCCCGCATGTCTTTATTAAATGAAGCTAACGTGGGTGAATATATA
>NW_018397276.1:847358-847467 GCF_002168275.2 Theobroma umbraticum
ATGATGATGCCTTGATGAGGTGCAAACCTTATATTATATTCGTACACATGTAAAAGAAGGAAAATAGAAGCAAATTAGAGTTTAAAACATGTTGGAATGACCAAATTGT
>NW_018397276.1:847496-847675 GCF_002168275.2 Theobroma umbraticum
TAAATAAGAAAAAGTTTGAGCACATACGTGCAATTTTAATTAAATGGACATGTACTAACCAAGGAAGGCTAGATAATGAGGAATATGAGATATACATATGAAAGTTACTATTACATGCAAACTACGGTGTGCAAAAGTAAAAGTTAGTGGGGGACATGTGAGACCCCACCATGTGATAG
>NW_018397276.1:847700-847828 GCF_002168275.2 Theobroma umbraticum
GTATTAAAGTGGAAGAAAACTATAGTTTGGCAAAGATAACCCATGCTAAATAAAGTAAGAGTGGTAATGTGATTTGAAAGAAAAAGGAAGAATAATTTTGTTGCATGAAATCTTATTGGTCTTGAGGG
>NW_018397276.1:848056-848235 GCF_002168275.2 Theobroma umbraticum
TAAGGAACAATATGCATGAAACAATATTGGGTGATAAAGTGACAGAATGAGGGGATGAAAAGTGGACCTTAAAGAAGATGAAATGAAATGGAAGGAAATGATGCCATTTCCTTGGGCAAACCGCCAATAATAAAGAAAACATGGAATGGAGACCATTTTTACCTTGTTTTGTCTACCGC
>NW_018397276.1:848287-848398 GCF_002168275.2 Theobroma umbraticum
CATTTGGAAGAGAATGAAGAGAGAATGGCTTGGTTAGGCTTCCAACTGAGAGGTCTTCCTCCCCACCCACACGCCATTGTTGAAGTTAAAAGAGATTTGGTGGTTTGGTTT
>NW_018397276.1:848447-848715 GCF_002168275.2 Theobroma umbraticum
TTATAATGTGAGATTTTGCTTATTGTATCAAGGATCTACAAAGTTTCAAAGAACCCGATGCATGCATGTAGGTGGATGCAATATATGGTGATTTTGAGCTAGACAAGCAATGGGTAAGTATTTTTGTCTTGAAATCACAAGTAAACAAGGAAAATAAGATGTATATTGATTGCCTATGTTTGTGGCAAAAATGGTGACTATGGATGTGACGAATTTGTGAACTATATGTGTGGAACTCAAGCTAAAATTGAAAGGTAAGCATGCAATG
>NW_018397276.1:848844-849101 GCF_002168275.2 Theobroma umbraticum
TATGGATTGTATGTTAAATGATTGCGAGTAAGGGTTATGGAATTATCGATTGATGTGTTGCCATGCATGTGAATAAATTAAGTGTATTGAGTTTATACGGTTGATAGGAAGTGTATGAGGAAAGAAAGTTTACTGTGGTGGCGTGCCAGAATAAGTAACGGGTAACCGACGAGTGGAACTAGCTAAAAATGCTCTCGAATCGATAGCGATGTAGCGTCCCACTATTGGGAGGTGAGTAGGGGCTGTTGATTTTAAAA
>NW_018397276.1:849111-849203 GCF_002168275.2 Theobroma umbraticum
ATAAATACTGATTTACGTTAGTAAGCATTTATGGTTTTCTTAAGTGTTGTTGTGGATATTATGAGCTGTTAGCCTTGTTAGGCAATTTTAAA
>NW_018397276.1:849303-849617 GCF_002168275.2 Theobroma umbraticum
ACGTAAGGAAAGTGGAAACTATCATTTTGTTTGAAATGCATGTCTTTGAACTGATTATAATGTGAGATTTTGCTTATTGGATCAAGGATCTACAAAGTTTCAAAGAACCCGATGCGTTCCAGAATAGGTAACGGGTAACTGATGAGTGGAACTAGCTAAAAATGCTCTCGAATCGATAGCGATGTAGTGTCCCATTATTGGGAGGTGAGTAGGGGCTATTGATTTTAAAATCTCTGTACTATATATACTGATTTACGTTAGTAAGCATTTATGGTTTTCTTAAGTGTAGTTGTGGATATTATGAGCTGTTAGCC
>NW_018397276.1:849982-850399 GCF_002168275.2 Theobroma umbraticum
AACATGCCATTTAACTTGAAAATAATTTCAAACGGTTATCAAACCTTGATTTTAAATGATTAAAGAGGAAAACTCTTGGAAAAACCTGATTTGGTTTTAAAAATGGTTTTGATAAACCGAGAGCAGATTGTCACTTCAGTTAAGTGTGACCCTTGTGCACAATTGAGCTGTAGCTAGAGAACTTTTAGGTCACCGACGGGCTGTTAGACATGGCTGAGGCCATGGTTTATGATATACGTGGCAAGGCCAGGAGTTGTTATATGTGGCTAGGCCACAAGTGATATGCATGGTTGCAACTGCTTGATTCTTCGATGTCGGCTAACATCATTGAGACTACCATGGCATGGGGATCTGGTGGAGCAGAGCTCTGGAATGTTATTACATGGAAGTGGGTCCACGGGTGATCATGATTCTTAC
>NW_018397276.1:850830-850963 GCF_002168275.2 Theobroma umbraticum
GAATGCCTAAATGATGGGTAGAAAGATTAGTGTGAAAGCACAAATGAAGTTTTAACGTAAGTAGGAATGCTTGGTTTTACTTTGTTTCTCTTTTTTTCTTTTCAAGACTTTGATTCTCAGGAGTTTAGCCTTT
>NW_018397276.1:851029-851230 GCF_002168275.2 Theobroma umbraticum
TTATAGTTAGAGAGATCTTGGTGCCATTAGAGATGACTCACACAAGAATCCAACCAGTAAAGATGAGTCATACAAGAATCTAGCCATTAAACATATGTTTGAACATTTCTTACCATTGTTGAGCCTTTAGGATCAACTATAAGGCTTTTAGGATTGACTATGGTTCTTCAAATCTTTGAATTAAGGCTTCTATAGTCAAAT
>NW_018397276.1:851251-851381 GCF_002168275.2 Theobroma umbraticum
CACTACCCAAGAGCATGTAAGTTTAGGTTTTGAGCTTGGGTAGTCAACTGAGAATCTTTGAAGAATGACTAGGGCTTCTTAAAGTTTGAATTTTCTCATTTAATCTACCCCAGGATCAATTGGAGTACTT
>NW_018397276.1:851481-851660 GCF_002168275.2 Theobroma umbraticum
CTATCACATGGTGGGGTCTCACATGTCCCCCACTAACTTTTACTTTTGCACACCATAGTTTGCATGTAATAGTAACTTCCACATGTATTTCTCATATTCCTCATAATTTAGCCTTCCTTGGTTACTACATGTCCATTTAATTAAAATTGCACGTATGTGCTCAAACTTTTTCTTATTTA
>NW_018397276.1:852021-855102 GCF_002168275.2 Theobroma umbraticum
CTTAGATTAGTCACATAATCCTCCTCTATGACTAATCTCAACAATAATTAAACTATTAATATTTTAATATTATTTTATTCTAAAATTTTCAACTTATCTCCTCGGGACTCAAAATGTCTCACTTTGTCCCTATTCACCTCCGATTCACCTTTTAACTTGCTAATTCATCCTCGAGAAAAATCTTATTATTTAATTGTCATGTCTTGCATACGGAATTTTTTATTTCAAAACATTCTTTTCACCTATCACCACTCTTTCGCACTTAAATTTACATCTGTCAACCCTCCGTCTCGTCGATAAGATCATATTGGCTCTTATACGAGAGTACGGGATGCTACAACTGTCAAAGCCTTTTTCAAAATCAACTTTAAGAAAAATGCAGCCTTTCTTGATTTTTTTCGTGACATGACTCATCTCATTGGCAATAAAGACACAATCCATAAGTAGTATTTTTTGTATTAAGGTAAACTGACTAGTTACGTAAACAATAAATTGTTTCATTATTTTAGTATAATGTTGGATTTTAAGGGCATAGACCATGTGAGTCATGGGTAGAGGTAGGTGAACCATCATGGTCAAGAACTAATTTTGTGAATTCCTTACATCTTTTTTTTTTTAATTAGCTAGGATGCACTTTTTTTTTTGGCTGGTAGTCAGAATTGATATATATATATATATTACTAATTAAGCAAACTTTACTCCTTAAGACTTGTTTGATCTTTTTATTTAAATACGTTGTTCAATAGTTTTGCATACATTAAATTTAATAAAAACCTTTTCGTTCTTTGATAATACTAACTTAGTGGCTTTTAAAAAAAAAAATTGCCACCTTAGTTGCCAGTTTATAAATTTTATATATTTTAAAAATCATAATTAAATTTTTACCTTAAAAAAAAAAAGCAAATGTTTAGTTGAAGTATTGAATTACTTTTCTATTGATAAAATTAATTCTACCTAAACTTAAATATTTTTTAAATTACTATTACATGTACTTGATCTCACTACAAAACTATAAAACTACTGTACTTTTGTTACTACTCATAGTTCATAACCATATACATTTTCCAGCAAAAAACACTTGGTCTCCTTAGGAATAAGAGCTTTTTTCCTACTTTTTTTTGTGATTATATATATATATATTCTGACTTTTTCCTTACATTGGTTTGGTTTTGGAAAACCCTACAATCATCACATTTATCTCTCAAAACCCTCGTAATTGAGATTTTTTTATATTATTTTACCTAAGTTGTTTTTACGAAAATAAAACTAATGTGTAAAACTAACTTAGTTATGAAGAAGTCCATATTGCTGAAATACAAAAAAAAAAAATTTCTCTGCAAAATATTTTAGTCAACTATCACATGGTGGGGTTGCACATGTCCTCCACTAACTTTTATTTTTGCACACCATAGTTTGCATGTATATCTCATATTCCTCATAATCTAACCTTCCTTGGTTAGTACATGTCTATTTAATTAAAATTGCACGTATGTGCTCAAATTTTTTCTTATTCACCATTTAACCCTCCAAACTTTCATCCTTTACAATTTGGTCCTTCCAACATATTTTGAACTCTAATTTTCTTCTATTTTCCTTCTTTTACATGTGTACGAATATTATATAAGGTTTGCATCTCATCAAGGCATCATCGTAATATTTAAATATATATTTACCAACGTTAGCTTTGTTTAATAAAGACATGCGAGTCCTACAAATATCGTTTTTCTTCAAAATTATTTCTTACTTGGTCTCTCTCACTTAGATTAGTCACATAATCCTTCTCCATTACTAATCTCAACAATAATTAAACTATTAATATTTTAATATTATTTTATTAACAAAATATTATTTTATTCTAAAATTTTTCACTTATCTCCTCGGGACTCAAAATGTCTCAGTTTGTCATGGTTCACCGCCAATTCACCTTTCAACTTGCTAATTCATCCTCGAAGAAAATATTAGTATTTAATTGTCATGTCCTTGCGTACGAAATATTTTATTTCAAAACATTCCTTTCACCTATCACCACTCTTTCACACTTAAATTTACATCTATCAACCCTCCGTCTCATCGATGAGATCATATTGACTCTTATCTGAGGGTACCGAGTGTTACAATTGTCAAAGTCTTTTTCAAAATCAACTTTAAGAAAAATGCAACCTTTCTTGATTTTTTTCGTGACATTACTCATCTCATTGGCAATAAAGACACAATCCATAAGTTGTCTTTTTTGTATTAAGGTAAACTAACTAGTTACGTAAATAATAAATTGTTTCATTATTTTAATATAACGTTAGATTTTAAGGGGATAAATCCTGTGAGTCGTGGGTAGAGGCAGGTGACCCATCGTGGTCAAGCACTAATTTTGTGAATTCCTTATATCTTTTTTTTAAAAATTAGCTGGGATGCACTATTTTCTTTTTCTGTTAGTCAGAATTGATATATATATATATATATATATATTACTAATTAAGCAAACTTTACTCTTTAAGACTTGTTTGATCTTTTTATTTAAATGTGTTGTTCAATAGTTTTGTATACATTAAATTTAATAAAAACCTTTTTGTTCTTTGATAATAATAACTTAGTGGCTTTTCAAAAATCATAATCAAATTTTGACCTTAAAAAAAACAAAGAAAACGTTTAGTTGAAGTATTGAATTACTTTTTTATTGATAAAATTAATTCTACTTAAACTTAAATATTTTTTAAATTACTATTACGTGTACTTGATCTCACTGCAAAACTATAAAACTACTGTCCTTTTGTTACTACTCATAGTTCATAATCATATACATTTTCTAGCAAAGAACACTTGGTCTCCTTAGGACTAAGAGATTTTTTCCTACTTTTTTTTGTGATTATATATATATATATATATATTCTGACTTTTTCCTTACATTGGTTTGGTTTTGGAAAACCCTGCCATCATCACATTTATCTCTCAAAACTCTCGTAATTGAGATTTTTTTAATTATTTTACCTAAGTTGTTTTTACGGAAATAAAACTAATGTCTAAAACTAAGTTATGAAGAAGTACATAAACTGATCTCAATATATGCGTAAATCTCCAACCCCACTA
>NW_018397276.1:855317-855513 GCF_002168275.2 Theobroma umbraticum
ATATATATATATATATTTAGTCATATATGGATGAAAAATAAAGGGACCTATGTATAATAGAAAATTTTCATTTGTTAAAAAAAAAAATCTGTGTAGCAAATAAACTAAATTAATCAGCAATTTACTGAAAAATAAAATTTGAGTTTGGGTGAAAATTCCCGACACTTGCATAATAACCCTGGTCCCATCGTGTCTT
>NW_018397276.1:855523-855715 GCF_002168275.2 Theobroma umbraticum
GCAAAATCATTTCTCAACAATTTTTGCTTGCTTGGAGAAGAAATTTGTGATAGAATATCAGTAGCTATCCTCTAGTCATCCCAAACTCAGACTGAGAGTCGCCTTTCATTTTTACGTGTCACCCTTTTCAATTAATTTGAGAGAGAGGAAAAAAGGCTCTTTCCGTCCAATGGAATCTTCAGCAAAGCAAGA
>NW_018397276.1:855815-855928 GCF_002168275.2 Theobroma umbraticum
TACCCTACTCACGGGGTCGATGATCACTAAGTCTGTGAGACTCACCCCACTCTATTTTCTTTTGCAAATAAGTAGTCAGCTTTAGAACTTTGTCAGCATCACGAGGGTGACTA
>NW_018397276.1:855938-856087 GCF_002168275.2 Theobroma umbraticum
ACGGCATCTCTAGATTTCCACTCCGAGTTGTTCCGCTGCCTAGGGGTCATTATGTATAAAATAATCCGGGTTGTAAAAATTGATAGTCTTTAAAGATGTAAATACTAAAGCGTAAGATTATGTGGGAATGTTTAAATACTATGACTGGT
>NW_018397276.1:856597-856785 GCF_002168275.2 Theobroma umbraticum
TATTCATCTAGGGGAGCTATGACTTGATCCCATGGTTGTGAATGGGAAGAAATTCGATGACATTGGGTTATTATTGAGGTCAATGTAAAGGACTATGAAGATAATGGTGATAAGGGGCACACTTTGAATAGAGTGAATATTAATTATTGTGAGTCACTCGAGGTTTATGACTTTGAGTATTTAGGGAA
>NW_018397276.1:857114-857222 GCF_002168275.2 Theobroma umbraticum
TGAATTTTACTATGCTAGCGTGAAGCTAGAAGTTGAAAGGACTAGATGTGGATTTGGTAGCTTGAAGCCAAATGACTTAGAAATATTAATATTAGTTTAAATGCCATA
>NW_018397276.1:857232-857357 GCF_002168275.2 Theobroma umbraticum
GGTCTTAAATATGATTCTCCAAAGGTAAAGGACTTAGGAGAATGTTGATTTTGGATAAGCTCTGGGAGGGAGTTACTGCATCCTAAGTTTGAGAGACTTTCATCTTATGACTGTAAAGGCGAGAT
>NW_018397276.1:857466-857672 GCF_002168275.2 Theobroma umbraticum
ATATGCACGTACTTAAGAGTAATTTGGAGACCATCGTTTAACCAAGTTTGTGCTAAATGTTATGGTGGAGGTATATGATTACTAATAGTGAAATCTACCCAAAGGATGCCCTTGGCATACCACAAAATGTGAAATAACAATGTTGAGATTAATGTCTTGATTGTGTATTTCTGATGGAAAGCTAGTTTTGTAAATTGTGGTTGCAT
>NW_018397276.1:857682-857774 GCF_002168275.2 Theobroma umbraticum
ATTTAACTTAATTGGTGGGTACTTGAGTATAGGAATGACATAAGGTTGAGAATGCCTCAATATATGTTAATGGGAGTAATTATGGAAATAAA
>NW_018397276.1:858069-858183 GCF_002168275.2 Theobroma umbraticum
CCCAAGCACTGCAGCACTGGAGCTGGTTTACTACCAGCAACCACAGCGCCGCAGCGCTGAGGATATTTGTTTCAAGTATATTTTGGGCAAGAATAAAGAGTGCTTGGCTTAATA
>NW_018397276.1:858193-858399 GCF_002168275.2 Theobroma umbraticum
ATGATGAATTTGCAAGCCAAGTTATGACTATTGACCTTGAGGTTGGAAATTCTTAATTGGAGTTTTAAGTGTTTTGAAGAATGCTTAGGTGAACGAATGGAAAAGTTCCTTATTGCTATATATTGACATGTGAACAAAAGAGAAATTGAAATTTCTTGAGATAACTATAATGGGATAAGTTATAATGTGAAGTGTTAAGATAAACA
>NW_018397276.1:858771-858909 GCF_002168275.2 Theobroma umbraticum
AGGTTAGTAACAAGACAAGGCCAATTATATGATATATTAGAAACTTAAGAATATAAATTAAGGCATGAATAGATCAGTATGCATTTGAATATCTTGGAGAATAAGTGCATGGTTTTGGAATAAATGTGCTTGCAAGGA
>NW_018397276.1:858919-859061 GCF_002168275.2 Theobroma umbraticum
AAGAGTAATTAAGTGTTTGGAAATTATACCAAAGTTTAGAAAGATATATACCAAACTATACGTGGCAAGAATGATAATTGATGTTACATAGAAATATTTTAGATGCACATTGATGTAATGTGGTACTTGGAACTTGCTAAGG
>NW_018397276.1:859161-859286 GCF_002168275.2 Theobroma umbraticum
TATATATATATGAATATATATATGTTGCATATCTGCACAAAAACTCATATGGAGTTGGTTATAATTTTATTCGGTGATGAAATTTGTCAAAAGCTATAGCACTAGATAATGACTAAGATGATCCA
>NW_018397276.1:859296-859461 GCF_002168275.2 Theobroma umbraticum
TGGCAGTAAACAAGTTGATTATAATGCTGTTAGCTTAAAGGTAAGAGATTATACTCTTGATATTCATTCATAAAGTTTTATCTTTTGAGATCAAGTTTGGTGTCTTTGATCTAGCCTGAGAGGTTCGACACATGGACTAGCTTAAATGTAAGCTAAATTTGTTAG
>NW_018397276.1:859720-859877 GCF_002168275.2 Theobroma umbraticum
TGCATTTGAATGTGTGTAAGAAAAGTTTAAAGTCTGCCTTATTTGGCATAAAGAGGATGATTGTGAATGTTTAATTATGGATTTAATTCCCTAAGGTAAAAAAGGCTAAAAGAAGTTAATTTCGGAAAGGTTTTAATAGATGATTCTTTAATTTTAA
>NW_018397276.1:859901-860132 GCF_002168275.2 Theobroma umbraticum
TGTAATTTCATCTTCAGATTAATGAACTAATGGGGCCGTGAGGTTTGACATTTGGAATAATTCTGAGGACCCTCAAGTTGAATATGTTTTGTGCAGCATATGATTAGTAAATTAGCCACGACTCTAGAATGATAGAGATGGTTAATAATCAAGATAAGACTTGGAAAAGAACTTTCAAGGAAATTTTTGGAGTAATTTTAACCTTGAAAGGTTAAACCAGTGAATAAAGAG
>NW_018397276.1:860142-860287 GCF_002168275.2 Theobroma umbraticum
ACCATAAGGATGTGTGTCGAATGTCGTTATTCATTGGAACGCTTCAATGGAGATTGTATGGAAATATATAGCAGTAAATAATGATTGGTTGTCAATTTAGCCATAATCAATGGTGGAATAAAATGCTTGAATGTTAGAGAATTGA
>NW_018397276.1:860605-860753 GCF_002168275.2 Theobroma umbraticum
TGTTAAGAATGCCCAACGGAAGTGATGTGGCAGAATTTTAGAATTCTAATTATTTACCCTACGTTGATTTAACTTCGAGGACGAATTTATCTTAAGTGGGGGAGATTGTAACACCCCGTACCCTCGTTTAGAAGTTAATAAGACTCTA
>NW_018397276.1:861182-861989 GCF_002168275.2 Theobroma umbraticum
ATATTATAGTGACACGCGAATGAGGTGCGAATTTCATATTATATTTATACACATGTCAAGGAAGGAAGCAGAAGAAAAATTAAAATTTAAAAGTGATGGAGGACTAAATGGTGACTTCACTATTTAGCTTGGTCAAAGCTTACAAAGGAAGCTTGACTTTTCTTTCTCCCATTCTTTTACCACATGGACGGTCATGCATCTGATGTTGTGAGAAAAATTGGTATAGGTAGGGAACAAAAAGATGGGGAAAGAATTAAAGGGGAAAAAGACAAAGAACATACCTATGTTGACTAACCAAATTGTTTTCAAACTTCTTGAAATTTCTCCTCACTTCCATCCTTGGTCGGCCAAAAAGGGGAGAGAATTTTCTATTTTTTTTTCTTCTTGACATGCTGAACACTAGAACCTTCCTTTCCTTTGGTCATTAAGCCTTTTTCTTCTTTCTTTCTTTGATCACCGTCACTTTCTCCTTGTGAAGCAATTCTTCCTCCCAAACCGCACCCATCACCATAACCAGCCACCCACCAGATCTTCTCTCCATTTCTTCCCGTGTTTCTTCCCTTTTATCCTTCCTCTACATGAAGTTCTTTCCTCTTCCTTGCCCATAGCTGAAATTGAGGTGGATTGGTGAGTTGATTCAAGAGTTCTAATGTAAGAAAGTAGGAAATTGTTAGTTGGTTGAAGGTGTGTTTATAAATTGAATTTTAAGGTGCGGTTTAATTGTGGCAGCAAAGGAAATTTAGTTTTGAGAAGTGGTGCCTTGGAGTGGGGAAAATCCAGCAAAAATCAGGAACTATATACTTGAAT
>NW_018397276.1:862089-862172 GCF_002168275.2 Theobroma umbraticum
TTTTTGGACAAACCTTTTACTTTCATATGCAACTGTTCGTTACAGATTCAATCATCTCCACCAGAAATCATCAATCAATTATT
>NW_018397276.1:862182-872236 GCF_002168275.2 Theobroma umbraticum
CACATTTTAATCATTGCTTTCCCAGCTTGATTTTTGTTATTTGCTTCGTCAAAAGTTGCAGAAAAGTACTAGCTTAAATATCGGTTAACAAATTAACGACGTAATTAACTTGCAAATTTCTTGTGTGGATACTTCATGATTGGAACGATGAACATTGTTTGAAACTGTTGAAGAATTGTTACAATGCCATCCCAGACGATGGAAAAGTTATAGTGGTTGAAGCCGTCCTTCCTATTGCACCGGATACAAATGCTTTTATGAGAGACATTTTGCAGATGGATGTGCTTATGATGACTCACAGTCCAGGAGGGAAGGAACGAACCAAACCCGAATTCGAAGCCTTGGCAACTAAAGTTGGATTCAGTGGCATAAGATATGAGTGTTTTGTTTGTAATTTCTGGGTCATGGAGTTCTTCAAGTAGTTGGACATTTATATCTAAAAGATTTGATAGTTTGTATCGAATAAGTTTTGCATCAATAGTTTGCATTAAGTCTTGTATTGATCAATAATTGATATATATATATATAAGGTTTGTGGGCATATTTTATTCAGACAATGATTTGCTTGATTATGGATTTAATGGACTAATTAGATTTTGAACTTGATCGTCCAAATTGTAATAAATCCAATAGTACACAAAAAATATAAAAATTTAAAAACTAATTTCTTTTTAAAGAAAAAAAAAAGAAAACAAGGATCAGATCTCTTGCAGATCCAATCCAAAAAGAATTAAATAAATAAAAGTAAAATGGAGAATCGAATCTATGTTGGAAAAATCCGATTGCTCTTGATCCCAAAGGTTTGGATTGAAGGGAAGAAAACTCCTTTCCTCCAACATCAAGAATTAGAAACACACAGAGGAGACTACACACTTAAACACACAAAACTTGGGAAAAATGTAAAAAGGCTATGGTTTTTGGGTTTGAGGCTTTTGGGGAAGTTTTTAATTATTTCAATCAGTGGGAGGGTTGGGGAAAGGGAGAGGAAGGAAGAAAGGGAGTTTTTTGGTCGAGGTCGGCAATTGGTGATGGTAAATCAAGGTTTTTAGGTGGCTTATTTATTTATTTATTTATTTTTGAAGATTTGTGGAAATAGGAATTGATTTTGAGAAAAGTACTCTGGTTAAAAGAACGAGGAAAAAGGGAGGAATCCAAAAGAATCTCATCTTGGGGGATCTGTGGCAAAGGGTAATGTAGGATGACCATCAGGTAGCGACAGATGATGATGGAAGGGGTAACACCCCTAACTTTGATATGGGCTATCTGTGGTGTTAACTAAACTATTTAAGGAGTTTATTTAAATTTTTGGTGTATATGCTTGAAAGACTTAAACTATGCCTATGTGTGTAGCAAATGACTTTGAAATTAGATGGTGTACTTCAGGACTTTTGTTGATATGGTGTATATGCCAAGTTTATGAAAATATGAACTATGACAGTTAAGCAAATTTTTAAAGAAATGATTGGTGAACCATATGATTTAAAGTGTGATTGATGATTTGGACTATATATATTGAATATATACAGTACAATTAAGCGCCATGTGGTCCATTGAGGTGATTACTGCAATGGAAGTGAGTTGTGAAAAAATTGGATTTTGAACATGATTTATGGATAGATGTTCTAAGTCTATCGATAGATGTTCTAAGTTTATCGATAGATGAAAGTTAGGAAGCAAGTTGCAATAAACATAAGAACATCTATCAATAGATTCATGCAACCATCGATAGATGTTCACTTGTGAGTAAAAGGAAGCAAGCTTAAGAACATCTATCGATAGATTGATGCAACTATCAGTAGATGTCTACTCATGAACAATTTAAGGCATTTGGGACACAATATATCGATAAATATATCGAACCTATCGATAGATAGTAATACAAGGATAATTTGAAGATGTCCAATGCACCATCTATCGATACATGGGGCTATTTATCAATAGATGAAAGGTTAAATGTTAGAAATCATGTGGGATCTATCATAGATGCATTCCATTTATTGATAGATACATAAGAACTTGTGAAAATAAAAGGACTTTGGGTAGTCCACACATTTGGAAAATAAAAGAAAACACTCCCATGCTCTGCCCCTTCAAAAGTCTAAGTCTCATACCAGATTTTAAAGTTAGTTTGAAGTGATTTGGAGCTTGGGAAACCAATATAGAGGTAAGATTGATCTTTCTAACTGATTGGTTTATGATTAATCAGTTTATAACTTTGAAATTTGGTTTTTCCTTAGCTTGGTTGTTGTTCCCCTTGAGATTGTTGGAAATTGGGGATTTAAGTTGATTAAACCAACACTTAAGGTAAGGATTTAAAAGTATCTTAATTGTAAAACTTCAAACTAAAGTGATTATGTAATGTTGTAGGAAGCTGGGCTAATTTGAAGTGCTGGAAATTATTTGAAATACTAAGTGTCAATTTTTATGTTTTGTACAAAGGGGTAACGGAGTTATTTGGGATTGTTGGACTTAGAGATCCATTAAAGGCTACTAGAATTCACTTGCTGATAGCAGAAATGCTCAAATTCACTGTGAGTGGGAATTAATTGTTTGAATGCTTGGATTGATGCATGTAATGCAAAACACATGTAAATGTGCTACCATGGTATATGATTGGGTGAATTAATGCCTAGATACATTATGCCTAGGCCAATGAACTATTGATTTATAGAAGTATATAGAATTTCTGCTAATGTATTTGATGAGCAGAAGTATATAGAATTTGATTTTGAGTTAGGAAAGCATATGAAGCTTATTAAGCTATGGTTATTTGACGTGAAATGTGATATATTAGATGTTAATGGCATGATAGCTAGGAATCTAATTATGTGTTCATTCGATGGGAAATTCCAAATTTTGATTTGATTGTGGTTAAATGACGTCCCTCCCTTGTGACCTTGAACCTCTACTAGTTGCTTCGACACTAAGCGTAATTTGAACTTCCGCCAATTGCTTCAACACTAAGCATGATTTGAACTTTCATCAATTACTTTGATACTGGGCATGATTTGACCCTTTGTTGATTGTTTTGGCATCGTGCGTGATTTGATTTCCGTCGATTGGCCATCGTACATTGACGTGATTATGTCTAAGGAAGACCACTCATTGATTATGATTTGGATGGGATGTTAGAATTTTTTGAACAGCATTTTATATTAAATGAATTATATGATTATTGATGTGTGAATGAGATATGGTTAATACGTGATGGGAAAGCTTGGAGGTAAGCAAAATATGTTTGAATTTGATATTGTTCACCTAACAAATAGTGAAAGGCCTCAGGAACTTAGTATTAGGCAACGGCTTCTAAGGTAAGTCCTAATTTGATTATAGAGTCATAGATGCATTGATTATAGTTAGCAAAAAAGCCATTTGATTGGAAATTATGGTAAGTCTTGGTACGTACCCCACATGGATGATTTCATTACACCTTTACTGTTAGAGATGCTTGGTTGATACTTTTGCTACATTGTGAATGCAATTAATTACATATATCTACAAAAGTTACATTTCAATTCTTTGTTCCCACTCATTGAGTGTTAGATGACTCACCAATCATTTGTTACACTGTGTAGATAAATAGACTATGAGATTTTCGAGTGGTTAGCATCGTCCGTAGATCAACAAATTTTGCATCTAGTAGGCACTCTCTATCTAATGAGTCCACTCCACTTAGTCCGAATTGATGTCATTTTTAATTCACTTCGATTTTGGTTTTAGAAGTACGTTATATTTTGAATCATGTAGCCCTTGCATTGCTGGTTGTTTTATTTGTTAATGCGTAGGATGGACCCATTGTGCTAGTCGATGTATAAGTATGTGAACATGGTGTTAAAATATTTTGTGATAACCATGTGCTAAGGGGTAATGTTGTAAATTTTGAAGTCTTGTTATGAAATGAATATGTGCTACTTATATAAATGTAAAAGGTTGTGTATTGTGCTTCACATGGTTGGTTATTTTCTGAGGCTTGCTCGAGTTTATGCAACCTTTTCCTGTTGCACTCAAGCATTAATCACAATCCTCTGGTTTGGGTCATGATAGATGGTTGCAATTTTGGTATCAGAATTGAGGTCTAGTTAGTTGCTTTTTAGGAAGGTAAGAAGGTACAGAGAGAAAAAAGAGATGTAAAGAATGAAGGAAGAGAAAGGAAATGAAGGTTTAAGGCTTTTCACAACACATTTCGTATAAGGAATAGCTAAGCTATTCCCCCATATTCTCAATCTATTATTTTCTCTCATGTTTTGGTTGCGCATTGTGCCAAGGATTAGCTATTCCTAAAGGATAACTATTCCTCAAAATTAGTGAAAAGTCATCTTTGACTAAATCTACCCTTTGCCTTGATATTAGCTATTCCATGTCTGATGGAATAGCTTCCAAAATCAAGACCAAATTATCCCTCATAAGTTTGAAAAATTACAATCCTACTAATATTAAATCATTTTCTTCTCTCTTCCTCTTCTCCTTTATTCTCTTCCAACTGCATTGTTCTTTTCTACAGCTTTTAGCATAAACATCATCTTTGAAGATGATAATTAGCTCAAAATTGTTATATTGAAAATAGGTTTTGTTTCAAAGGCTTAAAAGCTTTGATTTCTGTGATCCAAACTAAGAACCCATTATTTCATCCACTTAATCAAAGCTTTGGTTTTTTATGATAAAAATCCAAAAATAAAATAAAGAAAGAGGTGAAAACTTAAATCTTGGGATCAGCTAAAGGTTGATTAAAAAAGAAATGGATAGTGCTTAAAAGGTTCAATTTTTGTGATAAAAACTAGAATCTATTTCCTCAAATTTTATTAGAAAAAAAAAAGGCCAAAACAAGAACATAATCAAAGTTTTTTATTCTGTTTCTTTGAAACATGAGTTTTTATAAAGTTATAGATGTATTTACAAAATTAAGAAAAAAAACCAACCAAAATAGTAATCAGATTGGAATAGAGCAAGAGAGTTGTAGATGTTCAAAGGTGGCCTCTTTTGCCATATTGAGACAGAAAGAAAAGAGAAAGGGAATAGAGAACTACAAGAGTAGTGAAGTGAAAAAAAGAGAGGAGTGTGGTGGAGAGATTTGAGATGTTGGATGAAAAAGGAATGACAATAATGATTAATTCAATGGTGATTTCATCAAGAATAATTACTTAAGCATTTTCGAATCTTATGCTAATGAATAGAACTTTGTTAATGTCACTGTCAATGTCAATCACATGGCATACATGACAATCAAGGCAAATTCTAAATCTTTTATCACAAAGTTGAGTAATGTTTAACAAGTTATGCTTTAAACTTTTAACAAATAAAACATGCTTGATTATAGCGTGAGAAGTGTTAACAATGGTTCCAATTACTTGGCTGATATCTTTGGAATTGTAACCGAAAGAGACATTGCCATTTTACTTTCTATTAAGCTTGACAAACAAATTCTCATTTCTGGTCATACCACTTAAGCAACCACTTTCCAAGTACCAAGGCAGCTTTTCTCTTGGTTGAGTTTTCAAATATTATTCCTTTTGCTATTGCTCAACCTACAAAACAATTTTTCATTTCTTTTTCAAAGGTACCCATACTTTGATGGGTCTTTTGGGTCAATAAGCACATAAGAACCTTACGCACCCAAACCACCTTGGTTTTAGGGAGGTTATTACTCTTATGATAACAATCATAAAAGATATGACCTCTCTTGCCACAAGTATAACAATGGAAAGAAGATGCATCATCATTCTTTTTAAAAATAACATTTCTTTTGGTTTTTGTTCTTTGTATAACTTCAGATTTGATATCTCTTCTATGGAAGCTCTAAGAGCAATATTCTCATCCAATGCCTTTTGCAAAGCTTTATTTTTGTTCTCTAGTTCCAACTTCAAAGATTCAAAATCTGTTTTGGAATGCTCCAGCTCAATTTGAAAAACATTTCTTTGGTCAAAAATAAATTTGAAATCATATTTAATCTTTTCTAATTCATCATCTACAGATAAAGCTTTATTTTTTGAAACCTTATAATTTAAAATTAACTTCTTAAATTTAGCATATAAACAATCATACTCATCTTGAAATTCATCAAAAAAAATATTAGATATATTAGAAATTACCTCAAGTTCTTCATCTTTGGCCATTAAGAAAAAGTTAGCTCTTTCTTCTATTTCTTCCTTAGTTGCCTTTTTTTCTTCTTATTCCTTCATCTTTTGCTCATATATGAGGAGGGAGCCATATATCTCATCTAAAGTGATGACATTTAGATCTTTGGCTTCTTGAATTGATGCCATCTTTAGCTTTCAAGCCTTTGGTATGCTTTTAAGCAACCTCTTTATCACTTCATGTTCAAGAATTTCCTTCCCAAGTTGCATGAGCTTGTTGACAATGTTGGTGAACCAATCATACATGGTTGTGATGTCTTCTCTTGGTTCCATTTTGAACATCTCGTAGCTGTGAGTGAGAAGAGCAATCTCAGACTCCTACCTTGTGAAGTCCATTCATGAATGATCTTCAACTTCTCCTAGTTTTCTTTAGCTATTGTACAAGTAGAAACTTTCTTGAACTCATTGAAATTTAGTGCACAATGGAGAGTGTTTATGGCTTTGAAGTTTATTTGCTCTTTACTCATTTAAGCTTCAATCCACTCATCTCTAGTATGGGAGTTTTCTCACTAGTTACAAGATCAATTTTCGTAGGAACATAACGAGCACTAGTGATGACATCCCACATTTCATAATCAATAGCCCATATGTAGATGGAGATCCTAAAACTCCAAAATTCATAGTTTGTTCCATCCAATAGATGATGTTTATTTGTGGATTGATCCTCAGCCACATTAAAATTTTGGGTAGCCATTGATTGACCTTTAGCCACATTAAAATTTTGGGCAACCATTGAATTTTTCCTTTAGGATGTTAAGCTTTTAAAATAAAGGGTTAGGCTCTAATACCACTTGTTGGTCTCAAAAAGAGTGCTAGAAGGGGTGAATAGCACTTTAAAAATATTTTGAAGGTAAATCTAAGAATTTGAAAATCGTTTGGGATGGTTAAGAACTTGTGAAGGTTAGTGAACACCAAGTAAAATATGGTTAAGAGAAGTGGATAAAACACAATATTTATAGTGGTTCGGTCCACCTATGTTACATCTACTACCTTGATCTTCTCAATCAAGGATTTTCAACCCAACTTCGCTAAAACCAATGGAATTAATAGCTTCCAACAAGCTATTACAAGGTGAGCTTCTAACTCAAGCCCAAAACCCGTTTACAACAAATCCTAAGCTTTTCCTATCTTAGGCTACCGTTTAGAGTGTCTCGAACACTTTAAATAAATAAGAAATAAAAAATAAAATGAGGTACAAATGATCACATAACATATCTAAGTTGTACAAGCTTCAGCTCGAACACTTTCACAAAGATAGGAGTAGAATACAATTGTAAAGAGAAGGTTTAAGCTCAAAATCACTCTTGGTAGCTTCTTTATATGATTTTTTGATTATTGGAGAGGCTTTAAATATTTGAGAGACTAATTCTAGCTGTTAGAGACAATTTGTAGTTGTTATTAACCATTATTTTGTCTTCTAGTGGCTCTTTTCAAATAGGTAGATAGTGTTCAGCTAACTAGTTATAAGTAGCTCTAGCTGTTATAGCTTCTTTGCCTTGCAATGTCTTACTATTGAGTTCTCTCTCCAATCAATTATAGGAGCTCAAACCAATAGAAGAGTTCTTTGTCTTCAGGTTTCTCTTTTTCAACAGACTTCTTCTAACTGGTTACGGTAGACAATAACCGATTACAAAATTTTTGTTTTCATTTTTCTCTATATAGCAGCTTTCTTATAATTTGTTTGCTCTTTCATTAATTAATTGAAGCTTTATTTCTGTCAACCATAACCAATTAAAATCAGCTTTAATCAACTAGAAATTTTTTAAATTTTGAACTTCTCCATTTTGGCTCCCTTAAATAGTCAACTATCTTTTAAACTTGATTTTGGCAATTAGAGATTGTTCAAGTCTTGTCCTTTAATTGAGTAACCCCACGCCTTAACCGATTAGCACACATCTACTTTGCTTTGTCCCACACTTACTTAATTAGTTAAGCTTAGTGCTAACTAATTAAGGGTCCTCTGTCTTGCTTTAAATCAGCACCTATTTATGCCTTAACTAAGTAAGCCTTCATGTTAATCAGCTACCTATATATTGTCTTCATTAAGTCTTTTCTTCTTTGCTTTTTTAACTGATTAACCAATCTTGTAACTAAGCAAGGTTCTTGACTTGCTTCCAAGCAACAAATATTAAAGATTTTAAACTTTGTCCTGCACACTTAAATAATGTAATTAGACATCAATAAATGGAATGTTTTGTTATCATAAAAAACACATGGAGTCAGCAGTAAAATGTCTGAAGTTGCAACCAATTAGGACTTCCATGATGTGGATAGTTTCTCAGTAGTTTTTTAAATCTCTATGAAGCTTCATACAAGGATTCACCTACAAATTGTGTGAATGAGGTTATATCGTTCCACATCTTTGTAGTCATGGCAAATGGAAAGAATTTTGCTAGAAACTTTTGAGCCATGTCCACCCATGTAGTAATAGACCTATTAGGCAGTGACTTGAGCTAGCTCTTCGCTTTGTCCCTAAAAACAATAGAAACAATCTCAATCTGATAGCATCATCAATTACTCCATTATATTACATCACAAATTTCTATGAAATTTACCAAATGAGAATTAGGATCATCACTAGGTAACCCATCGAACTGGACAGAGAATGGAATCATCTGAATGTAAGTTGGCTTAATTTCAAAATTATTTGCATTGATGGAAGTCTTCTAATATGTTGGTGTAAACTTGGCAAAAGAGGAACAACATAATCTCGTAGTGCTTTATTTGCTCTAGGAGATAGATTAATGGCATTGTTGCCATTATTGTTATTACTCTCAGCCATTGTCTGATTTAAAGTTACAACTTGCAAATTCTTCCTTGACATCTTCTAAAAGTTCTTTCTACCTCCAGATAAAAAAGAACAAGATTCAAGTTATTTTTTCTTTGCATACAAGGACCAAAGAGCAAACAAAAACTAACATTAAAATAATAAAAGTAACATTTGGAGTAAGACTAAATTACTTGGTATTAATATTAGTAAAAATTTTAAAAATAATTCCTTGACAACGATGCTAAAAACTTGTCAGTTAAATTTCTATTTACACAACTATATAAGAAAGATAGCACAATGGTAAGCAGAGTATCAATCGCATAGAGAATTTATCTAAAACTTTTACTAAGTACTAAAATTAGAACAATTTAATCTTATCCAAACAATCAAAATCAAATAACCAAATTAATTAACTAAAACTAAGTAATCAAAATTTAAACTAAAAAAGGAAAATCAAAGTTATAATAACTTGGGTAGAAATCAAATCAAACAAGCCTAGGGTTACAATGTCCCTCACACTTCATCTAAATGTTACCTATCTTCCTTAACTTATTTCAAATGCATTGAATTGCTAACCTAGAGTCCTCAATTACTTATAAGGGTCTCCTGACTCGTCTTCTAACAATATTTGTTTTTATCAAAACTCTATATTCCTATGTGAATTGAAATTAAAATAGATGCATTAAGTTCAGGTTTTAACCTAGCTACATATTGCTTACAGGTATATCCCTATCCTGTACACAAATCAATTAATATGATCATATGCTATGCCAATTTTAGTCTACACTAAACTCCCTTTCTCAAATTTGTTTAGATTCCTAAATCACCTTTATTGGTGATCAATTAATGAAAAGCATTAAGAACAAATTGGAATAAACAATTCAAATCCCATTAAAGATAAGCAAGAAAGAATTTAAAAATTTAGATTACATGTGTGTTCAATTGCAATCCTAGAAAACGAAAATTGGCTACACATAACAGCAAAGACAAATAACATTATACAAATTTCAAGCATTGAGAGTAACAAGAAATAGAAATCCTAAATAAGAAAAAAAAACAATTAATTGTAGCCTTGCTTTCCGAGTTTCTACCTCAACTTTCAACTTTTTGAATCTTCAAAAGTTGTCTAACCTAATGTCTCTAAAAAGTATTT
>NW_018397276.1:872336-873813 GCF_002168275.2 Theobroma umbraticum
TCGGCCAACATCGTTGAGATAGCCATGGCATGTGGGGATCCGGTGGAGCAGAGCCCCTAGATGATATGACGTGGAAGCAGGTCCACGTGTTGCTATTTTCGTACCTACTTGAGAGTGAAATCTCTTTTGGTTTTTATGTAAGTAGTTTTTAGACGATGAAAAAAAATAGTTTGCTACTTCTTCTTTTTATTTATATGACAGCATTGATTGGCTGCTATGCAAGATGATAGTCGATTACTTTAAATCCGTTTTTGAATAGTTAATTAGCATGAACGTATTTAATTGCACATAAGGCACAACTTTCCATTTTGAATAAATTACTGGTACATGTATATTCTTATGTTTTTAAACCTTCAATTCTTCTACTTTTAGCTTGTTTCGTATCTATACCCTACTCACGGGGTCGATGATCACTAAGTCTGTGAGACTCACCCCACTCTACTTTCTTTTGCAAATAAGTAGTCAGCTTTACAACTTTGTCAGCATCACGAGGGTGACTACGCCCTAGGTACGGCATCTCTAGATTTCCACTCTGAGTCATTCCGCTGCCTAGGGGTCATTATGTATAAAATAATCCGAGTTGTAAAAATTGATAGTCTTTAAAGATGTAAATATTAAAGTGTAAGACTATATGGGAATGTTTAAATACTATGGCTGGTTGTACATGTAGTTATTAAACTTAGATATTTGTATTAAATTGTTATGTTTTAATCAATGTGAATATTTGATGTAAATGATTATTGGTGTTAATATGTGATATGATGTGGAGATCAAATTAAGGCTTGTTTGAGAATTGGTGGGTTCACTCACAAGTCTCTAATGCTGGTAGCGATCAAGGGGAATAGGTCGTTATAGGCTGAGTACAAGAATGCGAATTATGCTATTGATAATATATAAGTCCAATGGTTAGATGAAGAAAAAATGATAATGATGTGTATGATCCGTTCGCAGATGTTTCTTGACGATGATGTGATTTGAGGTTGAGTGTGTCCATATTGCGATGACCATGTGTGTTCCACTAGTAGGGATGTTGGTAAGTAGGTAATAATTCTATTTTATAGAATTATTTTAGTCTAATTTTGTTGTTAAATATTAGCTGAGTCCTTAATGTTTAATTATAATTTAGTTAGTTTTAATTGTTTTTATAATTAGTTTAATTTTAGTGAGTTATTTTAATTTTATATCTATTTATTTTAAATTGGCCATTATTTATTAGTTTTTAGGCTTTTGTAGGATTTAAGGCAATTGACTTAATTTTGGAAAGTAAAGTGTTTGAAGGACCTAGAATTTTGCTTGCATATGCTTCGGTATTTTGCCCATAACTCTAGCTACAGAACTCCAACTGATATGATTCTTACACCATTGGAAAGCTAAGAGCCAATGCCATGGGAAAAGATGAGGTCTAATGCTATGGGAATGGCAATTTTAAAGGATAATATTTGATATTTGGACCTTATTACACTTTTAAGCCCAATTA
>NW_018397276.1:873913-915753 GCF_002168275.2 Theobroma umbraticum
TTTTCCCCTTTAATTCTTTCCCCATCTTTCTCTTCCCTACCTATACTAATTTTTCTCACAACATCATATGCATGACCGGCCATGTGGTAAAAGAATGAGAGAAAGAAAAGCTTCCTTTGTAAGCTTTGACCAAGCCAAATAGTGAAATCACCATTTAGCCCTCCTAAGTTCTCATTCTTTTTATTGAGTCCTTCCATCACTTTTAAAATTTCAATTTTTCTTCTACTTCCTTGACATGTGTATAAATATAATATGAAGTTCGCACCTCATTCGTGTGTCACCATAATATTTAAATATATATTTATCCGATGGTGCTCTATTTTATCAAAGCATACGAGTTCCCTCTAACCTCATGGTTTTCTTCCAATTTCCTCTTTTATTCTCCTCCCCTACTTGGATTAGTCATATAACTCTCTATTTTAAATAATTCCACTGATAAATAAATTATTAATATTTTAATATTATTTTATTCATAAAATATTATTTTATTGAAAAATTTTCATTTTACTTGTTGCTGTTCTCTAATGCTTAGATTTATGTTAAATGACCATTCTTCTCATTAATAGAGTCTTATTAACTTCTAAACGAGGGTATGGGCTGTTACATAGCCTAAGCATAATCCTTCTAGACATATTGCATATTCTTGTAACATTCCCTTGTCTAGACATAACATTTCTAGACACGTGTATCATATATACTTCAATCACAACATCATAGTTCTCAAAACATTGGTTCGTAATCATAATAACATCATTTGGCTTAGGTAGACTATCTCTAGGCATATCTCTTCATTTGTAGACATTTTCTAGTCTAGGAATTCTACCTCTAGACATATATAGCCTATAAACACAATACATGGCATTCATGCCATCATAGGGAGCATATAGGCATTAAGTCATAATGCTCTTAATTCATAAATTCCCCACTCACCTTGACTATTCAAGCACTCATTTAGCAATCTAAGTTGAGTTCCTTCTACTCAATAATTGTCCTTTCACCAAGCAATACTAGTTAGCTCAATAATTAGGAAGTGGGTAGCATTCTTACTTCCATTTCACATCTAACAACAAACAATGCATGAACATTAACACTTACACAATTGTATTCCATTTCATAACCAAATCTTGGCTTTCAAATTATTTCTCGCTTTTCAATGCAGCTTAATTTATAAGTAGTTATCGTACGATACTCAAATCTTTTAAATTCTTCAACATTGAGTTTAATCTCTACCTTAAATGTGTTTTTGGCTTGCTCAAACCTCAAATGTCCTACCACATTCATTCCAACAGCCACTAATGCTGAACCACGTGATATCTACATTATTAACCATTTAAATTGAAAATCAATTAGTCAAGTCTTCATTCTTACCTCAAGATTGATTTTCTAGCCTTAAAATACCTTCTCCTAACTCCAATTTTCCACTTAAAAGGCATGCCTTCAAGGGGAAACAAGAGAGCTTCTTTTTCTTTTTTGTTTTCTAAATGGTGGACTACTCAAAGTCCTTTTATTTTTGGAAGTGTTTACTTATCTATCGATAGATGACATGCATCTATCCATAGATCCTTCAAGGATCTTAAATTTTTGCCACTCATCTATCAACAAACTTTTCAAGTCTATCGATAAATGACACTTTGTGCACTTTTCATTTATTCTTGTAATGCAATCTATAGATAGTTTTTGTGCATCTATTGATAGATTGTGCCCCCATTCTCTTTACCATCATTCTTCAGCATTGATCTATCGATGCTTTTAAAGAATTTATCGATAAATCATGCTCTTGTACTTTCATAAGACTTTTGGGTGGAGATGTATCAATAAATTTCTTATATCTATAGATAGTTCATGCTATAATTCCTTTCTCTTTATTTCCATGTGGACATCTATCGATACTTCCATGCATCCATCGATAGATGTTCTTCATCCTTTACTTTTATTTGCTTCGATCTTCCATCTATCGATAGACCATAAACATCTATTAAGTTCATATTTAAACTTTACTTTTCAACATGTTTAACCTCCCAAATTCATTTCTCTAAGTTCTCTATATCTTTTCATCTTGATAAACATCTTATTTCATCATATTTTACTCATCACCATGGCATCTATTCATCATAAAACATTCCAATTCTTAATCAAACTTTATGTCACATAGTACATCAAACTTACTTAGCATAATTTACATACATGTCATGCTCATTCTAGTGCCAAACAATGCACTACATCAATTAAGTGTGAAATGTATGCACAATATCATTTTGGGACTTTTACATACCCATATATTTCAATATCACATCTTTACGGATATAGGCATTTCTTAAGCTCATAAACATACTCATTAAAGATCAAATCAAACAATATCATAGTTTAACATCATACATAGTAATCATCAAGGCCTAGGTATTACACGAATAACCTCAAGGATACAATCAAGTAAATGTCTAACTTCGTCTTGCAATTACATGATTAAACCACTAATCACGACTAGAGGGTTGTAGAGTTGTCATCACCTTAGAGTCTACTTTTTGTAGCAAGTAGATTATAAGGAATTTGGATACTTTGATGAACAACTAGAACTCAAAGTGTTTGTCATTTTTAAAATTTTTCATTAAGGTCATCTCTTTTTTTTTTCATGTCAGAATGATTGCATGCAAGTCTTAATATAGTTGTGCAAGTCTCTCTTTATTAAGGACACAACTTTCATTGAGGTATATTTTTATCTTTAAACACAATATTTCACATTATAAGACCAAACCTTTGAATAAAGGTGTCTTTCCAATAATCACGTTATTAAGTGACAAATTTTCATATTACTAGACTCCTTTGAATATAGTCACATTTTAAAGTGACAACTTTTCATTTTGAAAATTATCCAGCAGTTTCAAGCAATTAAAGAAGGCTTTTTAATTTGCTTTCTCCTCTCTTTGCAAGCAAATGGTACATCAACCTCATTTGTAGGCAATCCTTCTTGATTGCTTTCTTAAGAGTTTGAATACTCTTTCGGATGATTTTATTGAGAAGCCACTAGGAGTTTATATACAAGTTTCATTCTCAATACAAAAGGAAAAATAATCTATGCAATAAAAAGGAATTCCATAGATCAAGCCTATAATTAACGAAAATTACAATTAGAATCATAAAGTCAATTAGAATAACCAAGTCAACCAAATCATATCAATTGAAATGGTCTTCATCATATCAATCACAGCAAATTAGAATCATTGATTGAGATAGCCTTCAGTCCTTGGATCACTAGTTGAGATAGCATTGAGATATCCACTACACCATTTTGTTGAGGTGTGTTTGTGCAACTGGTTTGTCTTTCCATACCATTTTCAAAATAATGGTCCACCAAATCCTCATGCTTAAATTCCATGCCATTGTTTGTTCGCAACATCTTTACTTATGTATTGAACTGTGTCTTGACTCACTGAAAAAAAAAAAGTAAGAGATTTCTAGTTTTTGATTTATGCTTCATAAGAAAAACCCATGTTGCTCTGTTGTAGTCATCAACAATAGTAAGAAAATAGTGTGATGCTGAAAAAGATATGGTGTGATAAGGACCCCAAATGTCATAGTGAATTAAATCAAAAGCATGCAAACTTCTATTCTTATTATTCAAAAAAGGTAATCTGGTTTGTCTTGCCCTACAACATGCATCACAAAGAAAATTGTCCTTTCTAATGCAATTAATAGATAAATTCAGAACCATTGAAAGACGATCCAAAGGAACCTGTCCTAATCGATGATGCCATAAATCATAGTATCTTTGCCAGTATCCCTGCTTTTAGCCAACAATGCCTTGCCCTCCCTCATTGGCTCAAAATGATACAATTTGTTTCGCACTTTACCCACTCCAATCGACTTCCTCGAGTGTAAGTCCTATATTACACAAAATTCCAATCCAAAAATGAGTAGGTATTTTAAGTCATGAGCTATTTTGCTCACAGATAGTAAATTAAAACAAAATTCGGGTACACCCAAAACCCGTTCCAAGGTTAAGTTATGCCTAAGATTCACTCGACCCAAAAGCATGAATTCAGTGTCACCATTTAGAATTTAAATAGGTGGAATATCAGGATTTTCAACCATGTCAAATAAACTGTTGATTTGATGGGCAATATGATCTATGGCCCCAGCATCAATTACCCACGAATTGTCTTTCTTACCAGAAGAATTACCAGAAAAGTTCACATTAGAGGCCATGTTGACTACTGGCCCATTGCTATTGTTGGATTGTCGGTCTAAAAGATCTATCAATTGCTATATATAAGCTTGTGTTAGTCTAGGAACAAGTGAAGAAGACTCTTGAGGTGTGCGTGTCTCTGTCCTAGCCAAGAAAGAATGAGCTTTCATGCCCGTTGATGTTGCCAAAGTTCTTGGCCCCTTATCACTGTGTACACATGCTTGGTCTCCTCCAACTTTCAATTTCCTTTGTAAATCTGTTAGGTAACCAAAAATCTCATAACAATCATCATGGGTGTGGCCGATCTTGTCACAGTGTGAGCAACGAGAACGGGAACCTTCACCACTGTGTCGGTCTTGCTGTTCATTGTGTCGATCAACTTATTGATCCCCAACCTTCAGTTTGCTACCACGTCTTGCACTATCGGTGGCTTGATTTCTAACCATTAGGGATGTTTCTTCTAGCACCATGGCTGGTGATGGAGCCACTACTAACTGTTTTTCTTCTTGTACTGCGATTGCATAGACTCATCCAATGGTGGGCAAGGGTTCCATGCTAAGAACTTGTGACCTAACGGTTCTGTAATTATCATCCAACCCCATGAAGAAGTCGAATACTTTCTCTTCCTTATGCATCTTCCGCATTTGCCTTGTCACACCACAAGTGCACTTTCCAGATGAACAAATAGGTAAAGGTCGAAAGGTTTGAACTTCATTCCATAGTGGTTAATCCTCACTGCTATTCATTTCATGCTATTCTACACGTTATGTTTTCTTACTCTTTTCTTTCTTTTGTTCTCAAAATTACAACGAGCAATTGCATATGAGGGTCAGCTTGTTCTCAAAAAATCAAGATTGCTTCGAAAGATCAATTTAATAAGTATTTTCATAACTAGAATAAATTATATAATCTACAAGCATATTTCTTTTTGTACAACCTTTTTGAATTGATCACTTGCTACTTTAAAGCTTTATTGTTGAGAAGAAGTTGGAGTGAGCTAAAAAAAAAATTATCTTTGGGACAAAATAATTTTTGATGCAATAAAACATAATAACTGGTACAAATTGTGAGTAAAGAGCTATTTTTATTTTTATTTTTGCCTTGTGTGCATATTTCTTTGTTAATGAGTTACTTAGTAGCAATTAGGTTACTTAGACAAGGAAATGATGCTTGGAAATCTTAATTTATACCTATATTGCATAATTGACCAATTCCATTTTTTCTTTAAAAGGTTGTGCTTTAATTCTAGTATTAAAACCATTAAATTATGCAATTAGTCCCTATATTGGATGATTCCATGGTTGCTTTTGTAAGATTTATGGTAGTGCTTGGTCATGTTATGTCGGCACTACTATTACATTATTAGTGAAAATGTCACATCATCATTCTTATATCATCAAATTTAATGCCATATCAATAAGAAAATATCACATTAACACAACCAAACATCATGTCAACATAGATAATAAAAATTTTTCAACATAATAGACTAATGTTGTCAATTTTAAAAAATACCAAAACTTAATTTTTATAAATTATTATTTAGGAACTAAATTGCCCATTTTAATAAAGTACAAGAATTACTTGTATAATTTGACCTGCTAGAACTTTGGTCAAATTAACAATAATATAGTTCAAATGTATATATTCATGCTTCTTAGCAATGATAAAAATCTGGTTTATCGTGAAAGCTAGGTTCCCTGGTAGACTTTAGGGATAATCCTTATGGTGTAAATGATTACCAATTTTTCTAGACCACGTGAAATTTATGTAAAATGCATATTATGAATGATTTGTTGCAATTATTTTTATCAAATATGAGCAAGATTAAGCTATCTTTTCTTTTTCTTCTTCTCTTTTTTAACAAAATATACCATTAATTGCCCTCTTTGATTTCTTTTCAGTATGGATTTCCTTAATATATTATTTTAAGATTTTGTTATTTCCCTTTTCTGTTGGCAAAACATTTCATTTCACTAGCTAATAATACTTCTAAATATGTCTTGGATTACAAGTTTCACATGCCTAGAGGTAATGATGCTCTTTTTCTCTACATCATATTTTGGGCTTTTTGACGGCTTTTCTTGGAGACCTGTGATTTGTGTTATTAAATGGTAATAATTTTCTCTTAAAATAAAATATATGTAAAATATATAAATACCATACGATTAATTAATAATATTTAAAATATAATATAATATGTTTATTATATGATATACATGACATAATATTATTAGCACATTTAACAAATTTTATATACAAAAAATATAATTATTTGAGAATTGAGATGTTGGATGAAAAAGGAATGACAGTAAAAATTAATTCAACCGTAATTTTGGTTTTTATGAAATATTAAATGCTATTATAATAAATGATATTTTTGTCATTTAGTCATATATTTTTTTTATTCCAAGTTTATTTTTACCAACTAAATATTATAATAAGTCATAATAACTATTCCTATCTTATTCCATTTTACGTACTAAACTACGTAATAACTATTTTATTCCATTTCTACCTTATTCTATTCTCACAAAATAATTATTCTATTCTATTATTGTATTCCTTGAACCATAAGCACTATTAAGGGTTTATCTAACCCTTTTGAAACTGTCATTTTGGGAGATAGGTGGGAAAGAAGAAAAAAAAGGAAAAAGGAAGGAGAAAATGGTTTTGGCTTGACCTGATCTGACTGAGGTCTGTGAAGTCCAATATTTTTGGCCTTTTAGACCACTAGATTTGGATACGAAACCCAATAGCTTGAGGTAAATATTTTCCAACCCATTTTTATATTACCCATCTAAGTTTTATTAATATTCATTTTTAAATCAAAATATTTGCTTAATATGTGGTAGTTTAAGAATAATAGAAATGCTGAAATTAAAAGTTTTAGTTGAATAAATTGAACAAAAGTAAAAATTATGGTTATTTTAAAAAAATTCCAAAAAGGGAAATAAAACATTATAAGAACAGTTTTTTTTTTAATTTCCATAACGGAAATTCCAATAATTATGGGACCTTACTAAAAGTAAGGAAAGGAATCCCAAAATTTATTTTCAGGAAAATGATTATTTCTAAATAAAAAACAGGCACAAACTAAATTAAATGTGTAGTAAATAAAATTCTAAATAAGTTGTGAATTGCATCATGATTTTTATTTGCTTGCATCATGTGCATTTAATTCTAATTATGCAAGTAAATAGAAATTAACCAATGATGGAACGTTATGAAAGCTTTAATTGATAATTTCCTTGAAGATTATTGGGTAAAAATATTTTGAAAATTCTACGAAAAGTGTAAGAGAATTTAGAAAAATTTTCAATTTGAAAGGTTTTCATCTTGAAGAAAAATAAAAAATAAAGGGAATAAAAAAAGCAAGTTAATGAAAATCAACTGGTGATGTAATTTTAAAGATTTTTTATGTAACAATTTTCTTAAAAGTTCCAAAATGAGAAACTATTTTAAAATTATATCAAAACTGATGGAGGATTTTGAAAATTTTCCAATATAAAAAATTTTGACTTAATGTTTTAAAATAAAATTGGAAAATGTCTAACCAAAAATTTATTTTTAAGAACATAGATTATAATAAAAAATTAAGAAAAAAAACAATAAGAAACAAGAAGGAATAAAATATTTAATCCAAAATTTTTTCATAAAATATTAAAATAGTTTGAGGAATGAGCATGTTCAAGAAAATAAGTGATTTTCTTGAATACTATTAAAATGGGGAGACGCTCCTAGTTTTTCACCAAAATTGTTGGAAAAACTTATGAAAAGTTTTTAATATTTAAATAGTAGGTAAAGAAGAAAAGGATAAATGGTAATAATGGAAATAGATGTACTTATGAAATCAATAACTTTTTGTGAAGGTAAAATAGGATAACACATGATTAATTGATCATATCTTTAAACAAGTGTCACGAAGGTGCTAATATTTTTCCCGTACGTAATTGTACTCTCAAATCCAGTTATATTTTCAAGTCTATCATTTTTAATAAATTTATGTCAAGTATGGGATTTCATTCGAAGGATATATTCAATTAGGTGGCAAATTGCGCATAGATTAAAAAATTGGTGGTGACTCATGTTTAAATTGTTTGATCAAGTTCCCAAACCCGCATTTTGTGATATATGTTTATATACAAATACATTGTCTATCAAGATTCAAAATTCAAATGTTTCTTACTATTAAGATATCAATTAACAAAATGATGTGGAAGTATGATTTCCAGAAATGATTTGAATTGTGCCGAGATCTTGGGATCAACAATGAATTGAACCATAGTTAACTTGGTCTTTTGTTTGAATAACATCACTTAGCTTGCTCTAATTTGGGTTGTTGTTGAGTTTATATTACGCTTGTTTGTTGCCGAGATTCTATTTATTGCTAAGCTTCTATTTATTGCTGTGCTTTTGTTGAGCTTAGTCTGATGTTGATATTTGAGTTGAGCTTGTTGCATTAGTTCTAATCCTTGTTGTATACTCTTTTTGCCATTTCAAGATGATGGAGACATTAGTTACTCTAATCATGAATCTTTAAAACAAAAACATTTTTTAAGCTAAAGGTTTTGTGAGACCATCTACAAGTTGATCAGTAAAGGGGACGTAAGAGTCCTTGAGCTAACCATATGGACATGTTAGCACACAAAGTGATAATCGCCTACCAAATGTTTGGTTCTGGAGTGACAAGAAAGGATTTTCACAAAGAAAAATAGTTGCAATATTATCACAATGATGAATTAGCAAATAATTGGTGCAATTCATTAAGAAGGTTTATTCAATAAAGATAAGTTCTACAATAGTATTGTGATAACTTTATATTCAGCTTCAGTAGAGTATCTTCCACTAACCTTTTGTTGGATGATTTCAAGAAAATAAGGTCATTGTCAAGATAAATGATATAGGTAATTATCATATCATCAAGATTGACATCCTAGTCTGAGTCATTAAATGAAGAGATGTGCAAATGAGTTTTTTTTTTCTCAAGAATAAGCCATGAAAGCATACTCCTGGAACTTTTTTGAGGCTAGACCGATGAGCTTGACTTGGTGAATGCGTGTATTGAGATAACTCGTTAATACAAGAGTTATATTAGGTCTTGTGATTACTATAAGGAGCCAATTAATTTTATGTAAGTATGGCATCAATTGCAGTTGTACCATATTTCAACAACAGTTTGATACTAGTAGCCATTGATGCAATGACTTTCTTAACATTATCCATGCCAAATGTTTTCAAAACATCTCCGATATACTTGTGCTATGATAAAAACATGCTGACAGATCGTAACCTCAACAATTAAGATAAAATTTTTTGTGCCATGATCTTTAACAGAAAATATGTTTGCTAGCTGATTGATAACTCTATTATATAAAGTTATTTAGCTACATTTTGGGCTGTCAATGTAGCAAATTCCTTGCGTTTTAAGTAGTTTTTAGACAATTTTTATGTTTTTAGTTGATTTGTTAAAACATGTTAATTTAGTTGAATTCAAGAAATTATAGTTGATATTCATGTTGAAAGTCCTATTTTAAGCCAATCCTGACTTAGTCCTTGTGTTTGTGGGTTTTCAAATGCATAAAGTTCAAAGATGATGAACTATGCAATGGAGACTAAGTATGGATTTTCACAAAGCATGTTTCAGTAATTCATACATAACTTGAGCTACAGAGAAGCAGCCAATGTGATTCTTGGACCATTGGAAAGCCGAGAGGCAAACCTACAACATTCAAGATGACTATTTTAACCAGATCAGCCTTGAAGTAGGAGAAAATTGTGTTGCAAAATGAAGTACTGTATCAATTCTACACCAAGGCAGCACAAGTAGTAACACTGCGACCTTGCAAACCTCAAGGCCGCAAAGCCCCAGGGTGCATCATGGTTCCCATACAAATTCTCGAGAGGCCAGTGCCGTAGCACTCAAGGAAAAGAATCATGGTGCTGAGTGAAAGATAATGCAAAAAAATAAGGTAGCAGTGCTGCAGCGCCTGTGGAGCAAGGCCACAGCGCTTTGAGGTGGATTATGAAAACGCAACCAGTTGAGAAATGAGTTTTTTGGGTTTTTTGGAGACTATACATAGAGGATTTTCAGTAGTTGAGAAGATAAATTGGGAGAGTGAATGAACGGCAGCTTTTGAGAGAAAAGAAAAAAGCTCTCCAGCAAGAGAAAAATGAAGAAAGTGAAGGCAATTGGATTGAGAATCGAAAGTGACTTGATAATCCTTTTTCACTTGAATTCTTTCTTGTTCTTTTGCTGTAGAAATGATCTTTTCTTTTGAAATGGTTATGTCTACTGTAGAAAAAGATGATGTACTAAATTCGTTTTTGAGGATTAGGGGTCATTTCATTATGCCGTTTGAACGCATGATTTCTCTTTGTTTAGTATTAATGGATGATGCATGGTTTATTCAATAATGCACTTATTGCTTTTCACTACTTGATCACCAGTTTAAATGTATTGGGACTCTAAGTGGAACTCGATAGAGGGAGTTTAGAATAGACCATTGTTTAGAATAAACTTTATTCTATTTACTTTGGATTTAGGTGATAGTTTTGTGTTTAGAATAGACATATACCTAAATACCTTAGGGAGCCAAATTAGAACACGAACATAATGGACCTTTCGTAATTGATTTGCATAGACATATGGAATTAGTTTTGAAAGGTACATGTGCGTGATCTCAACAGAGACTTGTAAATAATATGGATTCTAGGTTAGCTATGTATTCCATTAATCTAAGGTAGGGAGAATGATTAATTTTAGATGAAATATTGAAAGATACCATAATCCTAGGTTTTAAATTAATATTTTTGTAAATGAAATTTTATTCTTCATTATTTACTTAGTTTTAATAATCACTATTAGTTTTATCAACCATTTAAATTTGAGTGCTTGAATAAGATCAATTTTGTTATAAATTTAATACTTAGTGAAAATAGGGGCAAATCTCTGTGGGAAACGATACTTAACTTGCCTTCATATTACTTTTACAGTTACGTGCACTTGCGTGTATGAAACCAATAATAAGTTTTTGGCGCCATTGCCGAGGGTTTATTTTCCTATTTATCTTTGTTGATATTAAATTAAACAATTGTCTTAGACCGAGTTTTTCTTCTTTTCTCATGTTTTTAAGTGTGTTTTGACATTGTATGCACAAAGCATGAAACTTAGAGATTATCTCGAGCAACCTAGAGACTGAAAGGTCATTTCAAAGATTAAGACGAGATAGTCAACAAGGTTCTGTTTCTTCTAATATAATGGATGAACAACTAAGAAAGCAGCAAGTCCAAGAGAGAGTAGTTGAAGGTATCCCATCAAGTATCGGAAGGCCAACCATTCAAGCAAATAATTTCATGATGAAGTTGGCCATCATCACTAGGATCCAAACACTGGTCTAGTTTGGGGGTTTTCTGAGTAATGACCCAAATGCTCACATATCTAGCTTCATGGAGATATGCAACACATTTAAGCAGAATGTGGTCACAGATGATGCCATTAGATTAAGATTATTTTGATTTTCACTTAGGGACAGAGCAAAGGTGTGGTTGAATTCATTACCCATGGGTTTAATCATAACATGGGATGACCTTACCCAGAAATTCCTTGTAAAATGCAGCAAAGGTAGCTAAAATGAGGAACTATATCCTTTCATTCATACAGTTTGATGGTGAGTTATTATATGAAGCATGGATAAGTACAGGGACTTACTTAGGTGTTGCCCACATCATGGTCTACTGAAGTAGCTTCAAGTGCAGACATTTTACAATGAATTTATCTACCCAAGTTCGAGGCACCATTGATGCAGCTATAAGAGGAGCTTTTATGGGAAAGACTATCGATGAAGCATATGATCTTTTAGAAGAGATGGCATTAAACAATTACCAATGGCCATAGGAGCGATCTATACATTGGAGAGTAACTGGAGTTCATGAAGTTAATGCCATCACAATGTTAACCACATACGTAACTACCCTAACTAAAAAGTTTGATTCTTTTAGTACTAATACTGTTCCAAGTATTTTTGTAGTGTGTGAACATTGTGGCGATAGACACCCCAGTAATCAGTGTCCAAGTAACAACATAGAAATGATTCAGTTCGTTGGAAACAAGCAACAAAACAACCAGTTCTCTAACACATATAATCCAAGATGAAGAAACCATCCAAACTTCTCATGGGAAACAACCAGGGAGCATCAGCTTCAAGACCAAACATACTGTATGGTTTTCAACATCAATCAAGAGCCCCCATTCTTGATAAGAAGTCATCCATGGAGGAGTTAATAAAGCAACATATGGCTAAGATAGACTCCCTCATCAATAGTCAGGTAGCATCATTGAGAAACCTTGAGATGCAAGTTAGGCAATTAGCAAGCACAATTAACAAGAAGAGTCAAGGGACATTGCCCAGTGACATTGAGACAAATCTAAGAAGGGAGGGCAAAAAGCATGTAAAGGCCATCACCTTGATAAGTGGAAAAGGGATTGATGATAATACTAAACAAGCTGAACAAGTGAAGAAGAAAGCTAAAAATGAGACATAGATAGTTAGTCTTACTAATCGAAGTGCGAAAAAGGAAACTACAATCACACTACCACCACCCTTTCCTCAGAGATTTAGAAAACAGCAACAAAAGCACCAATTTTAGAAATTGATGGAGGTATTTAAGATTCTACACATCAACACATCATTTGTAGAAGCTTTAGACCAAATGCCTTCGTACATTAAGTTTCTAAAAGAGATACTGTCAAAGAAAAAACAAGTAGGTGCACTCGAGATAGTAGCACTCACTAAAAAGTGCAATGCAATCATACAGATGATAACTCTATTATATAGAGTTATTTTGACACATTTTGGGGGCTTAAGTAGCTAGATCTTTGAGATTTTAAATTCGGATTTTAGCATTTTAGGTGTTTTTCTAGTTTCAGTTTGATTACTTGTTAAGTGACTAATTTAAGTTATTTTGGTTAAATTTTATGTTGTTTTGTTTTAATTTACTTTAAGAGTAGTCATTGCTAATTTCTCTTATGGCTTTTTTAGGAAATTGATGAAAAAGGCTTATTTGATGAAAATCTGTGCAAGTATGGCGATGACTGCATTCGCATATGTTTTAGTAGTTTCACCATATCTCTCTCTAAACAATTCCAAATGAGGTGATTCTTAAGCAAATAGAATTATAAGAAGAAGATCTACAACGTTTATTTTTATTAATTCACCCGGTTCTGATTGAATCATAGTCAAAATATTTGCCAAAGTCGGAGCACTGCAGCAGTGCACAAGGACTGATTATGATGCAGTATTTGGACCATATCTTTCAATCCAGGAGTCCAATTGATGTGATTCTTCATCCATTGGAAACTTAAGAGACAGGGATAAAACTTTAATGTTTACTACATTCCCCAGTTCGGAACATTTTAGGTTGAAACTCACGTTTGAAGTCGATAGACTGCCACAGCGCTGGGAGAACAAGGCTGCAGCGTTGATGAAAGGAAGCAGACATACAAAATTTCCAGACAGCTCAGAGCTGCAGCACTGGAGAAGTAGCGCCGTAGCGCTGGGCGACTTTCCAAATATAAGAGAAGTTGACGGGATTTTGGAAATTAGGTTATTTGGAGCCTATTTAAGAGAACTTTTTCAGAGATTTTGAGGAGGAGGCAGCAAGCAACTATTCTGGAGATTGGAAGTCAAGAACAAAGCAAGAAAATAAGAGAATTGGAGGGAGAATCAAGATCACAAAGCTCTAACCATTAGTTTTATCTTTTACTTTTGTGTTTTTTTTATTTTCATTGACTTGGATTCATGGCTAAATTTCTTTGGGTATGTCTGTATTAGATATTATGTGCTAATTTATTTTTCTAGGATTGCAATTGAACTCACATGTAATCTAAATTTTTAATCTCTTTGTTGCTTATTTTCAATGGGATTTGAATTGTTTATTTTAATTTGTTCTTAATGCTTTTAATTGCTTGGCCACCAGGTAAATTGATTTAGGAACCTAAACAAACTTGGGAAAGGGAGTTTAGTGTAGACGAAAATTAGGATAGCATATTATCATATTACTTGATTTGCCTATAGGATAGGGATATACCTATAGGCCATATGTAGCCAGATTAGAGTCTGAGCTTAATGAGTCTATTTTAATTTCAATTCACATAGGGATATAGTATTTTGATTAAAATAGATATTTTTATAAGATGAGTCGGGAGACCTTTATAAATAATTTAGGACTCTAGGTTAGCAATTCAACCCATTGAAATAAGTTAAGGAAGAGAGGTAAGATTTAGATGAAGTGTGAGGGATATTGTAATCCTAAGCTTGTTTGATTTGCTATTTGCCCAATTATCTTGTTGCTTTAGTTCTTTTAATTAAATTAGTTTTAGTTGAGTAATTTTTAGTTCAATTAGAATTCAGATTTTAATTATTTGAATAAAACTAAATTGTTCTAATTTTAGTACTTAGAAAATTTTTAGATCAATTCCCTATGGGATCGATACTCTGCTTGCTAATATACTATCTGTTCGATACGTATACTTGCATAATAGGATTTTAACTGACAACAGAACAAGCTTCCACTGAATTTCAAGGATCTTGGTAGTTTTTCAATTTTGTGCATTATTGAGGCATACTATTTTGCCAAGGCATGGAGTGATATGAAAGTTAGTATCGATCTAATGCCATTGTTTATTTACAAGAAATTGAGTTTGCGAGAGATCAAGCCCACCATTGTGACTTTACAACTGGTAGTCCTCACCATCACATATCTGCAAGGCATTGTAAAGGATGTATTAGTAAAAGTGGACAAGTTCATCCTTTGCAACTGATTTTGTGGTACTCAATATGGAGGAAGATAAAGAGGTTTCAATCATTTTAGGGAGACATTTCTTACGAACTACCATAGCACTCATAGATGTGGAGAAAGGAGAGCCTAGCTTGAGAGTCCAGGAGCAAAAAGTAACCTTTAAGACTTTTAAATCTTTAAATTTTGCAAATGATCATGATGAGTGCTTTGCAGTAAAAGTAGCTGTAGGTGAAAAGCAATTGCTCCAATTAAACGAGATGGATGAGATATGATTAGATGCTTATGAAAATGCCAGAATTTACAAGGAAAAGACAAAGAAATGGCATGACAAAAAAATTATCAAACAACAATTTGAGCCAGGGCAACATGTGTTGCTATCTAATTCTGGTTTGAAGCCGTTTCCTAGGAAGTTGAAGTCAAGGTGGTCAGGTTCATTTCTAATCTCAAAAGTGTTTCCATAAGGTGTCATGGAATTAGTGGACATCACAACTAGTGCAAGGTTTAAGGTAAATGGGCATCAACTAAAGCACAATTGGGGAGGTGACATAGACCGTCAACATTCTTCCATTAGTCTTTCTGCCCCATTTGAGTTGAAACAAGAGTCCAACTAAAGACATTAAAGAAAGTGCTGCTTGTGAGGCAACCCAAGTCTTCTTCACTTAAATTACTTTTGTTTATTCATTAATTATTGTTTTAGTGCATGTTAATTTTTTTTTTAATTTTTATCTTGCTAACTATTTGCTTTTATTTTCTTTTCACAGGTAAATAATAATAAGAATAATAATTAAAAAAAAGGATGAATGAGTAGTCCAGAGGGGATTCAGCACCCCAAGTGATTTAAGGAACAAGTTCATTAAACATGACTGGCTATGAGAGTTCCATTTATTATTTCACTCAAGTATCTATGGAAATACTCCTATGTGTCAGTAGTGTAAGATTCTAAAATCAAATTGGCAAAGAAATAGGACTCTTGGCCATAAAGATCTAATTCTAGTTGGACTATAATTGTAAAAATTGAAGACTACAAGGATTAAATTTTCTACGAAGATTAGAAAGCCTAATTGGATTAGGATTTGTTGTGAATATTAAATTTCTAATATGATTAGGACTCCTATTGAGAATAAGAGTCAGATTTAAATTTATAGTCCTAAAAGGTTTAGGATTACAAAGTCTATGCTTAATTTAATTCCTAGTAGGACTAAGACTTCTAAAGTGGCACCAGACTTGTAATAAAATAAGACATCAAATTATTTGGATTAATATCTTTAAATGTTGAGTAATATTATTTCCAAATGACATATAAGATCTTGAATTTGAATTAAACATAAGTTTTCTATGTTCATTATATGATTATGAATGTATGAGGATGATTATGGACTTAAACCACTATAATGTGTCATGGATGGTTATAATTGAATGTGTTTGGTATTTAATTTATAAATGGGGAGTGTGTGCTCTACCTTTCCCTTATTTTATTGAGGAGTTATAAAATTCTCTTCTCATCTTACTTCCCTCAAATGTAACTTGAGGTTTCTTTGCTTATATGTAATTAGAATTCATAAGATTAGATTAGGGAAAAAATTTTGTAATTCCAAGAATGAAGGATGAAGGAGCCAAGGAGACATGAAGATTACAAGACTACAAGATATGGTGATATTGTACGTAATTCTTTAGGATTTGACCAACTAATTTCCTTCAATGGCTCAAGCAAATTAGATTAGATAAAATTCCATAATCATCCTAGTAGTATGCATGTGATAAATTTATTTTATGCAATATTATAAATGCTATGCATGCCAAATTCGATGAGACCTAAATAACAAGATAAAAGCAACAACAAAAATGCCTCATTAAATTATTGAGTCACTTGCTTCACATGATTAAGTTGCCTTCCACCATATAATAAGATAACGACGCTACCTTTTTAGTTGGAGACTTATTGAGTCACTCAAGGTCAAACTTTTACACGGGCAAGTTTGAGTTATTGCTGGGTCTTACTCAACTAACACTATGTGGTTTGGACATGTCACACTTGACCACATGGTCTTAAAGGCACAGTTAGGCAAAATGCATATGATGCATTTAGACATTGAGTTGTCACCTAATTGATAAGCTATGTTATCTACCCAGTTAGGCTTATTGTGATTTATTGAGTCACTCAAGGTTGCAATAATTCGAAAGGGGTCCTATCCCACTAGAAATGCCTAGTAGGGATTTTTGTATAATAGTGAAGGCTATTATTACAAAAAAATTAGTAGGAGAATGAATGTAAGATTTAATACCTCATCTTAAATTGGTTAATAACATGATAAACTAATGCAAATACTTTTTCTTTATTTATAGGTTGTTAGAATGGGCATAATAATAATTGCTATTTTGCTTGGCATACTTGATGCCATCAGCCTAAAATGTTTGGACCGGTATATCACTTTCAGAAAAGTTGTCAATAAATGGAATAGTCAATCTTGACTAGTAAAGAGATAACTTTAAATATGATTGAGCTCAACCTTTTTACTGCTAATCCTAAATATTGGATAATAGATTTAGGGTGTGGATCACATTTATGTCTTGACATAAAAGCTTTAAGGGATAGTAAAAGGTTTGGTAAAAATGAGGTAGTCTTAAGAGTGGGCAATGGTGAAAAAATTGCAGCAGTTGCCATTGGGACTTGTGATCTCATTTTACCATCGAGCTTAGTGTTAGTGCTAAAAAAGTGCTATTATGTACCAACATTAACTAGAAGCATTATTTTGGTTTCATACCTAGCTAAGAATGATGATTTTTAATTTAGTATGAAGGGCAATTGTTACGCTGTCATTCTAAATGATGTATATTATGGATCTATAACATGTCGTGGAGGACTTTATGTTATGGATCTTGATAGCCCAATGCCTAATATAGATGTCAAGAAAGAAAATAGAATCATAATCACACATGCATCTGTTATTATAAACTTGGTCATATCAATGAAACAAGGATAGCTAAGTTATATAAACAAGGCTATATAGATCCATTTGATTATGAATCATATGGAACCTATGAATGTTGTCTCCTTTGTAAAATGACTGACTATTTTTATTGGAAAGGTTGAAAAAGCAGGTATGCTCCTTGGGCTAATACATTCGGATGTATGTGGATCTTTGAACACACCAACTAGAAGAGGTTATTCATATTTCATTGCGTTTACAGATGACCATTCTAGATTTCGTAATGTCTACCTAATGAACTACAAGTCTGAAGCTTTTGTAAAGTTCAAAGAGTTTAAGGCTGAAGTTGAGAAACAAACTGGGAAGAGCATTCTCACTCTTAGATCAGATTGAGGAGGAGAATATCTTACTCAAGAGCTTATGGATTATCTAACAGAACATGGGATTATATCACAATGGACTTGGCCTGGAACTCCACAACACAATGGAGTGTTTCAAAAGAGAAACCAAACCCTATTAGACATGGTTCGTTCCATGATAAGTAGAGCAGACCTTCTAATATCCTATTCGGGATATGCCCTAGAGACTGTTGTTTACCTTCTTAACATGGTTTCAACTAAATCAGTTGATAAGATATCATATGAGATGTGGTATAGCAAAAGGCCAAACTAGTCTTATACTAAGATTTAGGGATGTACGGCTTATGTGAAGCATGCATCGTTTGGTAAGCTTGAAGCTAGATTAGACAAATGCAAGTTTGTAAGGTATCCTAAACAAACGTAGGATACTATTTTTACAATCACACCAACCAAAAGGTATTTGTCTTGGAACATAACACTATCTTGGAGAAAGAGTTTTTACTTGAAGGGACTGGTGGGAGTAAAATAATTCTTAAAGAAGTTCAAGAACCACAAACTAACATCTTTTTGGAACTTGAGACAATGGTTAAAGCATTGGATGCTCAAATTGGTGCTCAAAAACCACAAGTGCTCCGTAGATCTACGAGATAGAGACAACCTCCAAAAATATATAGATTTATGTTTCAAAGAGATGCTTTGCCAATTATCAAAGAGCCTACTACTTATGAGAAAGTAATATCTGATATTGATTCTGATAAGTGTCTAGAGGCCATAAAATCCAAGATGGATGTCATACATGTCATTTAAGTATGGACTTTGGTTGATGCACCTAAAAATGTAAAACACATAAGTTTCAAATGGGTCTTTAAGAGAAAGATTGACATGAATGGTAATACAACTGTACAAAGCTAGGTTGGTTGCTAAAGGTTACAACCAACTTGAGGGAACTGATTATGAAGAAACCTTCTCACCTATAGCCATGATTACATCCATTAGGATTTTCTTGGTATTGCTGCATATTATGATTATGAGAGATGGCAAAAGGATGTAAAGACAACATTCCTTAATGAAGAATTTGTAATAAGAAGTGTATATGACACAACATGAAAGTTTTACATTCAAGGAGGATCAACATAAAGTATACAAACTCCAAAAGTCTATTTCCTAGCTGAAACAAGCGTCTAGGAGTTGGAACATCAAATTTGATGAAACTATAAAAGAATATGATTTTGTCAAGAATCCTAATGATCCATGAGTGTACAAGAAGATAAATAGACAAGCAGTTTTATTTTTAATACTTTATGTTGATGACATACCACTAATAGGAAATGATATACTGATGTTACAGACTGTCAAAATCTAGCTATCCAAACAATTCTCCATGAAGGATATAGGAGAAAGCAACCTATATTCTAGGAATAAGGATTTATAGAGATAAATCAGACAGGCAGCTAGGATTGTCTCAATCCACTTATATAGATAAGGTGTTAAAGAGGTTTAGCATGACTGAGTCCAAAAAGAGACATTTGCCTATGTCACATGGCATTCATTTTTCGAAGGATATGTGCCCGAAAAACACATGATGAGAGGATGAGGATGGATAAGATACCATATGCATCAACTATAGGATCCATCATGCATGTCGTGCTATGTACTAGACCAGATATAGGGTATGCTAGGAGTTTCATGAGCAAATACCAATCGAATCCAAGTGAGAGTCATTAGATTGCTAAGAAAAATATCCTTAAGTACTTATGAAGAACTAAGAGATATTTTCTTAGTCTATGGAAAGGTTGAACTCCAAGTTAAAGGATACAAAGATAATGATTTCCAATCCGATAAAGATGACAGCAAATCTCAAAGTGGGTTTATAATTACCTTAAATGGTGTTGCTATCAAATAGAAAAGTTCCAAGCAAACAACAACTGCAAATTCTACAATTGAGGCTAACTACATCTCCACGTTTGAGGTAGCAAAGGAAGGAGTTTAGATTAAGAAGTTTGTCATTGAACTTGGTGTGGTTCCTAACATTGTTAATCTTGTAACTTTGTACTATGACAATAGTGGAGCCACTACACAAATGAAGGATTAGAAGTCTCATTAATGATCCAAACATGTATTACGGGGTTATCACCTAATCAGGGAGATCATTAGAACAAGTGATATTAATATACAGAGAGTACCTATAGAGGACAACTTAATTGACCCTCTCACTAAAGTTTAATCCTAGTAGAAACATGATCACTAGTTGGAGGGCTTTGGTATTAGTTTCATAGGTGATTGGCTTTAATGCTAGTGGGAGATTGTTAGTGTAAACCCTACAAACCAATCGATTTTGTGCTTGTAAAACACTACATTAATTAGTCATATTTCATGTTAAATACATTATGGATAATTTATATAATGTATGAGATATTTCTTTGTCCATGAGTTTATTTATAAAGAGTTATGAGAGACTTATGTAGATAAAGTCCTTGGAACATAATGACCTTGCAAAGAATTATAAAGGTTATAATTATGAGATTCTTATGCATCAAAGCCTTGTTCCTAAATATGTTCCAAGTCATTGTATTGTCAAGAATAAGGACATTGACAAAGCTCAAAGGCTGGTACAAGATAAGCCTCCTTATTTTGGAAGTAAGCAATTGATGTCCTAATTTGAAGTATGTGAGATACTTGGGGATAGTATATGCATGCTTGTTAAAGAACAAGTTCACTAAACATGACCTACTATGAGAGTTCCAGTTGGTATTTCACTCATGTGTCTATGAAAATACTCTCATGTGTTAATGGTGTAAGTAACCCTTACACTTATGATAACAGGACATCTTTTATGTAAATTGTCATGCTTTGATTCCACCTCGACGGGTCTGGAGGTGACCAGATGCTTAAACAAAGTGCTTTTGGGTCTGCCATGAAGCATGCAAAGATGACTGAGTTGTCTGGAGATGATTTATCCCCCAAGTGATTCGAAAGGGACATATCTCATTTGCTCTTGGCTTATATTCATTAAAAACCTTTGGCCAAAGTAATCTTGACAGATTAATATGATAGCTATAGGACTAATATGGATAAGTTAGAAAGTAGACATTGAGCCAGGCTTTTTATCTATCTAGGATATATGATGAAAGGATTGAATTACACTAAAATACTATGTGCTGAAAGGTTAGTCAAATCATATTGACTCTCTAACTTTTAGGTGGTCATGATGTATTGGTAAATGTGACTCATGATTTATAAATATAACTATAAATTCTTAATTGAATTAATTTATATTTATTATGAACATGTTGGGAACCTAATGGGTCAGGCACATAATGTGAATTGTCAAAATTAATTTGAGTTAAATTGGATGTGATCTAATTGGTTTTATAGAGGCTTAATCCAAGTAAGTATTGGGTTAAATCAAATATGATTTGATGGAGTATTAAATAAAGGCCCAATTAGCCTAAAACATTTTATAATCCTTGTTGGATATAAAGTAGGTCAATTCACTCTATAAAAGAATCCCTTAGTCACCTCTTGAATATATAGAAGAGTTCTATTTTGTTTTCTCATGTGTTGAGAGAAGATCACATCCTAGATGAAAGAAACACAAGGGAGCTCAAAGTTGAGTGGTTGCTAGCACAAACTTTGGCTTGGGTATTCACACACTTTTAGTGAAGAGATTTAGGCAAATCACTATGTGGATCCTTATTTGAGGGAGGACAACTATGTTACTATAGTTTCATAAGTCCTAGTTGGTATACAAAAGTTAATAACGAAAAGCCATGGAGGACACCACCAAAGAAAGTAGACTTTCAGGTATGTTAAAATCTCTCTTATAGTTTTTATAGATTAGTTTCAATTAAAGTGATCCATGGCTTAGGAGATTAAAATTTTAATAACATTATGTTGCATATGAGTCATCTTAGCATGATTTAAATCCCCAATAGAATGGTGATGATGTTTGGAGGGGGAAAAAAGGTAAGGTGATGGGAGATTCTATTAAAGCAATGGTTGTGCAAAAAGGTTAACAGGACCTGCACCATTTTATCAAGTGATACTCATTAGTTGGAATTGTAGAGGGCTTGATCAGCCTTTTACGGTTCAGATGCTCCGAAAATATTTAATGAGATTTAATCTCAATGTACTACTTTTGTTGCAGACTAAGAAGTTTAGTGTAGAGATGGAAAGGCTCAGAATAATATTCAGATGTGATTCTTGTTTTTCTATTGATTCAGTTGGAAGAGCAAGTGGACAGGCAATGCTATCGAATAATGGAACAGATTTGACACTTAAATCATTTTCTTCTAATCATATTGATGTAGAGATTCAGTTAAGGAATGTTGTTTGGAGATTGATAGGATTTTATGGGTACTCAAATGTTCCAGATAGATCCTTGGGGTAGGATTTGCTTCAAACGTTGCTTAATCAATCATTAAATCCTTGGCTGTGGTATGGTGACTTCAATGAAATCTTCTTTGATTGTGAATAAGGTGGTGGAGCAGCCCGAAGGGAGGGTCAGATGCAAGCTTTCAAGGAAGCTTACGAAAATTGTGATTTGAAAGATCTTGGCGTCAGAAGTCCTAAGTTTTCTTGGTGGAACAATAGGGATGAGGAAGCTCATATTCAATGTAAATTGGATCACATTGTGGCTATTACTAATTGGATTAATAGTTTCCTTATATGTGCAGTCTATACAAAATCATTCTAGGCTTCAAATCATTTAGTAATTAGATTGGATTTGGTTCATTAGAGAAGAGTTAGATGGAAGCGAAGATTCCACTTTGAGGCTACATGGTTAAATGATGCTACATGTGAAAAGTTAATTGAAGATGAATGGGGGACACCAGTGTTGACAACTTCAAATTTTATTGGTAAACTTTCTCATACGAAAAAGTCTTTAAATTCGACTAATCCTAATCTTATGAAAAGTTTACATGATAGAATTCCAAATAAAAGGGAAGAATTGCAAACGGCCTTAGAATCTGAAAATGAGGAAGATATCAATGAAATAAAAACTATCTAGTAAGAGATTCAGATATTGGCCAAAAAAGAAGAGCTGATATGGTGACAACACTCCAGAGTTGAGTTGCTAAAGGTAGGGGATCATAATTCAAAATATTTTCACCAAAAGTCATCAAAGTGAAAAAAAAAAGAACTTGGTTTGGGTAATTAAAAAAGTGGATGGTGAATGGTTAGATTCTCAAGATGCTATCATAGCCAAAATTAATGGTTTCTTTGCTCAGTTGTTTACTTCATCTAATTTGTGTCGAATTGAGGAGGTATTGATGCATATTCAATCTTGTGCTCCTCAAAACTTGATGGATGATCTAGTTGTAAATGTTTCTTTAGAGGAGGTTAGAATAGCTCTATTTCTAATGGCTCTTTTGAAAGCTCCTGTTCGGATGGATTACCTCTAGTTTTCTATCAAAGGTATTAGGACATAATGGGAGGTGGCATTCATAGATTTTTGATTGATTTTCTAGAAAGGAGAGTTAATCTTTGAGAAATTAACCATACTCATATTGCAATATTTCCAAATATTGCCCATCTAAGTTGTTAAGTAACTTTAGACCAATTATTTATGCAATGTCTTCTATAAAGTTGTGTCTAAGGTTATTACTAATAGATTAAAGCAAATTTTGCCATTGATTGTTTCTGATAGCCAGAGTACTTTGTTCCTGGTTGTTTAAGTATTGATAATGTCATATTAATCGATGAGGTTGTGCATTATCTCCATAACAAAAGACTAGGATGAGTTGGCAACTTTGTGTTGAAATTGGATATGAGTAAAGCCTATGATAGAGTAGAGTGGCCTTTTGTACATGATATTTTGATGAAGATGGGATTGCCAACAATGTTTGTTGACAAGATTATGGAGTGCATTGCGATAGTCACTTATTCAGTTCTTGTCAATGGTGCCCTTGGAAGCAAAATTTTGCCTACAAGGGTATTAAGACAAGGTGATCCTTTATCCTCTTCTCTATTTGTTATTATTACTAAAGCCCCTTCTTATTTGTTAAATGCAGCAACAGTTAGCAGAAATATTTTTGAATTGAAGATTAATAGAAGTGACCCAACTTTGACACACTTGTTATTTGCCAATGTAGTATGATTTTTGGTAAAACGAAATGCAAGATTTGAGAAATTTAATTTAAGAGTATAAGTTGGCAACAAGCTAGAAATAAATTATGATAAATTTGCTATTTTTTTTAGTTGAAATAAAAGTGAGGAAGATATAGAAGTAATCAGTCAATTGTTGGGAGTGAGAAGAGATCAATTTGGGCGGCGGGGGGTAAGTATCTTAGTATGCCTCTTATATAAAAAGCATATATTTGAGAATGTTAAAGAGAAAGTTCTAAAAAAAATTTCTAATTGGAAGAACAGGATGCTTTTGATTGCTGAGTGAGAGCTACTCATTAATGCGTGGTATAGTTTATTCCAAATTACATGATAAGTAGCTTCAAACTACATGATTGACTACGTAGGCAAATAGATTCTATTATGGCTAAATTTTGGTGTGGGATGTGATAAAAATTTTGAGATCCATTGGAAGAATTGGAGGTCCATGTGTTTGTTGAAATACTCTTGAGGTATAGGATTCTAGAATACAAAATTTTTTACTTTGGCTATGATGATTAAGCAAGGGTGGCGTTTTTAGTGCTATAATGTGCTTAAAAAAGGAAAGGCATCACAAAACCAAAAACTTCAAAGACGGAGCAAAGTATATATTTGAAACTTTATTTTCATTAAGCATTAGTAGAAGCGTATATTCACATAATACATGCATTACTCTTGTAACAACATGCAAAAACAAGTGTTAGACATCAACTTATATAACAACATGTAAGCATACACGTATAACAAGAGTTGACAGTAAATATAATTACAAAATAAAAATATAACAAAGCAAAATGCATTCAAATAATTTGACTTGTTGACTTCATGCAAACATTAATAACTTAACACTCCTTCTTAATTTTTGTGTCCTGGACATTCAATTTGCTTTTGAGATATTCAAATCTTGGCTTTAGCAGTGTCTTGGTCATTATATCAGCTAGTTGTTAAATTGATACTTCACCATTCTTTTCAGCATCTATAATGTCATGATACTTAACATGTATATGCTTTGTTTTATCATGGAAAACTAGATTCTTGGTCAATGCGATGGTTGACTTATTGTCCACTAAAAAATTAGTAGGCTTGCTTTGAATAAGATCCAGATCAGTAAGGATTTTTCTTAGCCATATGGCTTGATTGGAAGCTTCCGCTACTAAAATGTATTCTACTTCAGCAGTGGATTGAGCAACTAGAGATTGCTTGTGAGAGTTCCAAGAGAAAACTCTATTTCCATGTGAGAAAACAAACCCAGATGTGCTTTTTGAGTCATCAACATTGCCTGCCAATCAATATAAGAATATCTAATAAGATTGATATCAGATTTGCTAATGAAATGCATTGCTAGGCTTTGAGTACCTTTCAAGTATTTAAGGATATGTTTAGCACCACCAAAATGAAGATTGGAAGACTCTTGCACAAATCTTGACATTAGACTAACAAAAAACATAATATCTAGTCGAGAAGTGTAAATATAAAGTATGCACCTAATCATGCTTCTATAAATTGAAGGCTCTTTAAGCTTACTTCCTTTGCTGGTGGGGTATTTTTGACTGACAGGGAAAGGAGTCAATGAAGGTTTGCATTGATCCATGTGAAACCTCCTTAGAACTTTAGCTATATAGCTCTTCTGTTGGAGTCTGATTCCATCAGAGTATTGATTAATCTCAAGTCCCAAAAAATAACTCATAGGTCCAAGATCTATCATGTCAAACTCATATTGCAAATTTTTTTTAAAAAATCTATACCAAGACATCATCTCCACCTGTTATCAACAAGTCATCCACATGATGGATATAATCAAATGTGAGTGATCCTTGGAGATAAAAGTATATAAGGTAGCTTCATTGCAGCTTTTGGAAAAGTTTTGCTTCATCAAGTACTCATCAATTCAACTGTACCAAGTCAAGGAACCTGCTTTAATCCATACAATGCCTTGTGTAGCTTGTAGACTTGATTCTGACTAGGCAATAGCTCTAAACCATTAGCTGCTCAACATATATTTCTTCATCTAAGACCCCATTCAAGAAGGCTAATTTAATATCTAAGTGATAAACTGTCTAACCAAATGCTATAGACATGGCAAGCAACAATTAAACTGTTTCGAAACGAGCAACAGGAGCATATGTCTCCATATAATCTGTGCTTGGTAATTGACGAACACCTTTAGGTACTAGATCTATTTTATGCTTCATGACATTGCCATCAGGATTAAGCTTCTTTTTGAATACCTATTTGACTCCAATCACATGATGATTATGAGGTCTATCTACTAAACTCCAAGTCTTGTTTTGGTTTATCATTGCCAATTTTGCTCGTATTACTTCAAACCACTCAAGTATTTAGGAAGCTTTAGTAAAGTTGCCAGGTTCATCACTGGCAACAAGACTTCTATGGTAAACATCATAGATAGATTGTGTGCCTCTAACAAGCTCATCACCAAAGTTATCATCAGCATCTACATCGTCAGTGTTTAACTCATCTGTTGGCAAGTTAACATTTGCAATAATGGGAGTTAAAACATTTCTGCAACAGTAGATTGCATATTCCAATTCCAACTAGAATTTTCATCAAAGGTAACATTTCTATTGACAATAACTTTATCAATTTTAGGTAAGTAAATGCAATAAGCCTTAGATTGATTACTATACCTAATAAAAATGCCTCTGATTACTTTCTATAGGAGTTTGTCACATTCAGCTTTAGGCACATGTAGGTAACATACGTAACCAAATATTCTGAGATTATCCATATTTGGTTTGTAGCCATGCCAAACTTCATATGGTGTTTTGTTCATCAAAGAACATTTGGGAAGTAGATTAAGCAAATACACAGCTGTGTTTACAACTTCTACCAAGAATTTCTTAGGCACATTTGTTTCAAAAAGTAAGCACCTAGACATTTCAACGATAGTCCTATTTTTTCTCTCACTCACACCATTCTACAGAGCCGAATAAGGTGCAGTCAACTAATAAAGGATTTTTATTCTGTTGAGATAATTAGTGAACTCCCTAGAGGTATATTCACCTCCATTATCAGATGTCATGGTCTTGATTTTACAAGTAGTTTCAAGGTCAACTTTAGCTTTAAAAGTTAGAAAGAATTCAAACACTTGAGATTTTGCCTTCATGAAGAATATCCAACAAAATCTGGACATGTCATCAATAAAGATCAAATAGTATTTACTGCTAGACAAAGATTCAACACTCATAGGTTTCCCAACACCTGAATGAATCAATACAAGCTTGTTCTTAGCTCTTTTTTTGGATGCATAAGGATATGGCTTTATAGATATTTTCCCTAGTTGAGAAACACTGGAAACTACACCTTTGTTACATAACTTGGGCAAGTTTTCAAGCAAATGAAAGGAACTTGCTCGGCTAAGTAAGGTGTAGTTGCAGTGCCCAAGTTTCTTATTGTAGAGATTAGCTTCATTTTCATTAGATTGTGTAGCCTACAGACAGATTTCTTTCAAGTCTAAAGAGAAAATTCTATATCTTATTGGAATGCCCATAAGATATTTTCCACAAGGTTCAAATATTGTGCATGCTAAGTCTTTGAAAAGCAAGACAAATGAGTTCTTTACCATCTGTCCAATGCTCAACAAATTTTGAGTTATAGAACTTTAGAAATATATCTAAACCCCGATAGAGATTTCACTCTTACAGTGCCTTTACCCATTGCATGAAGATAAACTCCATTACCTATTTTTACTCTTGACTTATAATCTTTGTCCAAACTAACAAACTCAGCTTTAGAGGGAGTCATATAGTTTGAGGAACCATTGTCAAGAAGCCACTCATCATTATCAATCTTATATTGAAAACTAGTTGAAGCCATGAACAAAGTCTTTTTTGCTACTTTAGCTTTGTCAATCATCTGTGGAGTATTTTCATGAACAATTGGCATATTTTTACAAACCGTGTGAACATGACCAAGTTGATTACATATCTTACACTTAGCATCAACTTTGAACTAAAATTTTCTTCAAGATGATTCTGTTTTTTACAAAAAGAGCATACCTTGAACTTATTCTTTTTGTAAGAACACTAACCTACATGAAAGAATTTTTTGGCCTTCACTTTGGAATTTTTGTTTGTAAATATCTTTACAGAGGCTTTACCTTTGTTTTTAGAAAGCAAGGCCTTCTCCACGGAAGTCTTATCTCTAGTTCATATTCTCAATTCAACAACTTGCAGAGCACTGGCAATTTCTATAATTAAGATGCCAGGCAAATCTTTTGACTCCAATAGGGAGGCTATTGTAGCTTTAAACTTCCCTGATACATTTTGAGAATTTTTTCAGTTATTCGAACCTTATTAAGCTCTTCACCAAACATTTTAACATAGTTAACAAGCTTAGTAACTTATCCATGTACTCTTTCACTAATTGATTCTCCTTCATACGCATCAAATCGAAGTGCCTTCTCAAGTTTTTAGTCTACATATGTCTTGTCTTAGATCTCCCAACAAATTCTTCCTGTAATTTAGTCCAAGCAGCTTTTACTGTCTCACACTCCATAATTCTACTGAAAATGTCTTCTGATATAGCAGATTGAATAAATGAGAGTGCCTTGAACTTTTTTGCAATCTCTTCTTCATATTGCTTGACTTGTGCAGCAGGAACATTTTTTCTCAGTATGTGCAGCTCAACATCCTGTTCTACAGCATTCCCCAAATTATAACCTTTCAAATACATCTTCATTCTCACAGCCCATACACCATAATTTGAGCCATTGAAGATTGGAGGAAGCTGTTAGGTTCTATTAGGTGTTGTCATTGTGACAGTGGACTCAACTAGGAAACAAAGGGTTATAGAGGCCACTAAGAACTCAAGTGAACTACAAGAAAGTTGTCTGAGGTCCTACAAGGATTGTGGGATGCTCTGATACCATGTCATAATCGAACTTAAGAAAGGAAAGGCATCACAAAACCAGAAACTTCAAAGGTAGAGCAAAGTATATATTTGTAACTTCAATGTCATTAAGCATTAATAGAAGCTTATACACAGATAATACATTCATTACACTTGTAATGACATGCAAAAACAAGTGTTAGACACAAACTTATATAACAACATGCAAGCATACACGTACAACAAGAGATGACAGCAAGCACAATTACAAAATACCAATACAAAAAAGCAAAATGCATTGAAATACTTTGACTTGTTGACTTCATGCAAATATTAGTAACTTAACATTCAGATGGAGACTGACACGATAGCTTGTAAGGTTTTAAACACCCGATACTTTCATCATGAGAGTTTTTTGAAGGCATCTACTGGGTCCAATCCTAGTTATCTGTGATGCAGCATTAAAGATAGTCAAGATTCAATCCGAAAAGGTTCTTATTGGAGGGTTGGTGATCGGCAGAAAATTTTGGCAAAGATAGACACTAGGTTCCTTATGATACCCCTAGAAAGGTGATCACATGTGTAGTAGTGGTGGCAGATTCAACTAAAGTGGTTGAGTTTATCCATCATGATTCAATGGAATGGGACGTTAATAAGGTAAATTCCTATTTCCCTCTTCATGGGTCATCTTCAATTTGTTCATTGCCATGAAATTATCGTAGGCCTGAAAATCGACTTGCGAGGTTTACATGTAATCACCTTTGGTGGTTATGAAGTTAAGTTGGGTTATAAGTTGTTAGGCATGTTAGATGGCTATACTGGTGCTTTTGTTAGTTCAAATGATGATGCTTCTAAGGTGTGGAAAAAGACATGAAGGCTACATGTTTTTAGGAAAATCTTAGTCTTTTTATAGAGAATATTTCACAGTTGCTTACCTGCGATGATTGCTTTGGCTAAGAGAAAGGTTATTATTGATACCATTTGTCCGTTATGTTCACAAACTGCTGAGACAAATTTGCATAGTTTTTAGGAATGTATTTTTACAAGAGCAGTAAGGTTGAGTGCCAAATGGGCTTTTAGAAATGTGGCAAGTATTTATTCCTCGGTAAGAGAACGGTGCTATCTTTTGTTGCAGCAAGTCAAGAAAACAGAGATGGAGGTGACATGCTGCGTCTTATGGGCAGTATGGAAAAATCGAAATGAATTTATATTTCGTAATAAAGGGTCTGATCCATTGCAGGTTGAACAATTGGGAATGGGTATGAGCACTCAATAGCGAATAACGAACTCTGGTGGGGTATCTACCTCAAGACCATGGGTGGGGTAAAATGTGAGCTTGACATTGCCGTCAAGATATAAATTAAATTCTGATGCTGCGTTATTTGAGGAGAATGGCGTTACAAGAGCCACTGCTAGTTTTATTGTTCGAGATATCAATGGGAAACTGGTTTTGGCGAGAGCTGCAAAATTGGGTGCTATCAAAGGTGTGACTGAAGCAAAATTAAGGGCTTTTTTTATAGGCTTTGAAAGTATGCAGCAGGGAGGAAATTCATATTGAAGAGGCTGAGGTGGACTGCTTGCAAATGATTAGCTGGGTAAAGAGCAAAAATTTCTATTGTATATTAGGGCACTAAGTCAAAGACTGCTCTGACATTCTAAGGCAGTTAAACTGCAATGTGGTGATACATTGCAAGATGACGGTAAATGGTGTGTTTCCTTTAATTGCCAAGAGTAACAGGAGTCAAATGTTGAATTAAATTTTGTGAAAAGTTAAGGACGGACTACCAGTTTAAGGTTGAGCAGCTACATAACAGTGGGAAGGGTTAGATTATTGGCAGGTATGATAGGTACTCTTTTTTCCTCTGTATGGGTTTTGTCCCATTGGGTTTTCCCATATAAAGTCTTTTAACGAGGCTTATCATCTTGCAGTAGGATAATTACAATGTGGGATTTATTTTGATTGAATTTTTTGTTCATATTGTAATGTTTAATGAGTATTTCAATGAAAGGAAATTCTCTTTCTCTTTCTCAAAAAAGAAAAAAAAAATCATCAACATAAATCGATAAGCAAATTATGGTGCAAATTTCTTTGGATACCTTATTATGAAATTTCATTTAAAAAGTCAAAACAAAATGAGGTGTCTATAATGATAATCAACATATGAAATTGAAAGCAAATAACTTTTGAAGTTCAGAGATGACTTGGATAGTCAAGGTTTTATATTTGATTTTGTATGGTTGAAAAAAAAAAACTTCTGGACATGATCTACAACATTGGTATGATCTATGTCATAGTTTAATGATAGTCAAATTGTTTAAAGATATTTTGATAACTAACTAAAAGAAAATCTAATTGGTATGTGATAGTTTAAAGTAACCAAAAGATTTCTTAATGTTGTTTTTCAGATTTGAGATAATATGTGGTTATAATTACTTAACATGAATTGAAAGTTCTTTCATGAGATTTTGTGGACAAGTGTATATGGTGGTGTAAGATAATGTTAAGAAACTCCATTTTGTTGTTTTGAGGTTTTAGTTGAATAAAATAAGGATCGTTGATTTGGCTAAGCTAAGGATCATTGTTAACTTAGCAAATGATGCATCTATAAAAGCAATGGAGATTGATTGATTCATGTATTAATGATTTTGATATTGAAGAGATTTTGAGAATTTAATTGGGTTGTGAAATTCTGACATTTATTTCTTGCTCCATTTGATGTTGTCAGTATGGAAGATTGATTGTATAACGTTTGAATTGCATTGAAGATATGTTGTCAAGCCATGACGGTGATTTATGTATTTTAAAATTTTGGAGTTTGTGGAATTCTAAAGAGTGTTGTACTTTTGTAATTGCATCTGACCTTGGAGCAAGGACTAAGATAGAATGTTTGGGAATGTCATATGAATTGGCTATAGAAGATTATGTTGAATTGGTTCTAGGATACAAGATCATGTGCAGTTTTTTATGGAATATTATTAGATTACGAAGATGAACTCTTTTAGAACTCTAAAATCTTCCACATTAAAGGCTTTCCACTTCTAGTTGTCCCTATTCAGACAAACCCTTGTCCGAATTACCACCCAGCCTCCAATTAAACACCCTCAGCTGGATAACATTAATTCTATCTAAGGTTTAACATAATTAAGAAGCCCCCATTCAGCTAAAGGAGTCCGTTTAAATTCAAAACAGCTAAACAGCTCAGCTACACCCAAAATGATCACCATAAGATTTAGTTCCAATCAAATTATATCTCCTGCATTAACAGTTCACAATGTTGCGGACTTCTCATCATATAAAAACCCTTCAAAGTATAAGGCTGAAATTGCTCAATAAAAATGAACACTCCAACTTCACAAGGTATCAACTATTAGGAATTTTAGAATATGGTGTCTTGGAAAATAAGTATATTCTCATGTTTATTTTCATTTATTTATTTGTAATGAAAGTACGTTTTGATAATAAGACATAGTGTTTGTTTTAAGTAAGTATTTATTTTTTAGTTATAAAGGTGACATGATTCTATTAAGATATTAAAATACATTTCCATGAAGAGTCAAACATAGCAAACATGTTTTTTAATTGAATCTAAAAGTTATTAGTAGCCATATAATAGAATTGGTCACCTTATTGTGTTAAGGTTGTAATGTCCAAATTACTTTCAATGCAACCAATATGATTTACTTCAAGGGAATGATGAGTCTCAAATCATCGGAGTAGTTGAATTTGAGTAATGACATTATAATGTGAACTGGAATCATGCGAGAATCAAGTTTAAGTTTAACCATTCCTTAAACCTTGATCTCACACATCTCTATTTGCTTATGGTAGAATCGAAATCTTGATAGATAGTGGACTCGTGTTTTATTTCCTTATAATCTTTTATATAACATGGACATGATCAACTCATAGCATTGACCTGGACTCCATATGTTGAGATTATAATTGAGGTAAGCATCCGAAAACATATTTCCATAAAATGGAGTTCATAACATTAACATACTTTTAATGATTTCAAGAAGATTGTTGATTAATCTAGGCCTAATGGATTGATGAATTAGCTACTCATCACATCTTGATATTAAAATGATTAGATAGTATTAGATCACCAATTAGATGAACTTTGAGATTAAGGGATAAAATTAACATAAAGGTTAAAATGGTAATTTTACCTTTTGTTGTTGGATGATTATGAGGATTCACAGCATAAGGTTTGCAATTTGGACAACCAATTTTGAATATTAAATATTGGATCATTTCTTGTAATTGTAGTTAATCCAAGAGTGCAACCATGAATCTATGGTGGAGTGATTTCATGGTTAATAAACTTAAATTATCTCAATGAGATTAAGAGTAATTCTAAGTTTATTGGAGTTTGGAATATCTACATCCAAATATATTGCCCACTTAACTTCATAGAATTAAACTTGTTTAAGTTGGAATGCATATTATTTAAATTCAAGTTCAAAAATGGTAATTTTACATATTGTCTTAATTAAGACAAAAGTTGTCTCAATTTAGACATGGTACGTACGTTGTCTTAATTAAGATAAGAGTTCTTTTTGTTTAGACAAGAGTATGTGTTATTTAAGACAAGAGATGTCTTAATTATATTGTTTTATTTTTGGTAAGCCCAAAAATTATCTTAATGAAAAAATATTTTTTTTAAGGCAAGAGTTGTCTTTTTTAAGAAGATATTGGAGCTTGAAATATCTAAGTCCAATGCAATTCTCCATTTAGATTGATCGAATTCAGCTCGTTTAAGATGGAATGTGTGTTTAATTATTTATGCAAATTAATGTTCAAATTTGGTAACTAAGTGTTGTCTTAATTGATACAAAAGTTGTCTTAATCATATTTTTTTAGTAAGTCAAAATAATCTTGATATAGAAATAATTTTTTTAGAAAAATATTTATTAACATAATTATTAACTTATAAATGAAAATAATATTGGAAGAATTAACAATTTTAATTCTTAATAAGAATTAAGATTTCCTTATTTTATTATTAATTTTTTTAATTAAAGATGAATAACAATAAAATAGAAGAATCCTAATTTGACATGGACTAAAAATTATAATTAAATAAATAAATTATTATTTAATTATAATTGTATGTGGCAAATATTAATTTAATTAATAAGAGTTTTAAAAGAGAAATATCTCTCTTATTTTTATGGGGCTGACAATCACATTTTAAATATTTGATTTTGGCCAAAACCCTAGCCATTATATTTTAAAATAGCCAAACTCCTCCGCACCTCTGTCTAGTTTTTTCTTCTTGCTTGCATTAGCAACTTTCTATAAGCCTCACGTAAAGAAATATTGCCATAAAAGAAATTGAAAGAAAACCATCCAGTTACCATTTGGAAAAGTATTCCACACCTAGCTTACTCTAGGCTTGAGATTAAAAGATTCTTGAAGAGTAAATGGTAATTCAAATTGGTCAAGAATTCCAATAATTGGCGTGGGGGTGAATTTACTACAATTCACTAGGAGAGAAGAATCAAATATATTCCTAGCACGAAGTAGGTAATATCTCTTACTTTTGATTCTTTTCTATTGACGAGATTATTATTTGATTTGATGTTGTACGATTGTGAATTTTTACTCGTGTAAATTGGATAAATTGCTTCCATAGCTATAACATTTTTGAAATGCATAGGTTACACAATCATTGCTTATGGACATGATTTATGTGTGAATGCCCACGTGCTTATGGTTGATTTGAGGATAAGTATAAGGTTGTTTAAGCCACGATTGATTTGAATGGATATGATGAATACCCATATGGGGTTATGGGCATAAAGGCCTAGAGATTGCTTATGTTGTGTTTGAAAGTGCCTTAAAGGTTTGAACGCACTTAGAATTATACCAAGCTAGAGATAACTGAAGCTCGTTGAATTTGAATATGATTTGATGCGGACATATGGAATGTTATAAGGACGATGGCCTAATTTATGGATTTGTGTTCCGTTCGAGGGATGAATTCTAGATGTTGATTTGACTTAAGGTGGAGTGGAGTCCCACACCCTGTGATTATGTGTGTACATGTAAGAATGGTGGTAAGCAAGGATTATGGCACTAATCTTGCCTATGATTCTCACCTGCAGTGCTTTGATGCCATCTGTTGAAATTACTCCAAATGATGCCGAGTCAAGAGATTACTTTGGTCGATGATATGACTCTCCATTAGCTGCTTAAAATTTATGCATGATCTGTTCTTCTCTCGTTGCTTTGGCACTTGCGTGATATGTTTCTCCACCTAACAACTTTGCCCTGCGAGTGATTCGTTTCTCCACCAATTAGCCACCGAATCTGATTTGACTATGCCTAAGGCAAGACCACTCATTTGACTTCGTTTGAATATGATAACATGCATCGGGGATGGCATGATTTGGTTTGAAATATGAATATATGGTGACCACTGTGGATGATATTTTATGAAAAGTTTTGAGATAAGCAGATTATATGTAAATGAGGTTTGAGGTTCCGCTCGGCAACTAGGGAGTGCCTATGAATCTTAATTTGATGATAATGACTTTAAAGCTAAGCCTTGAATTGATATGAGTTGATGTGAGGGCACAAAACTTGTGAATTATGGATATAACATATTATTGAGATGTAATTTGGCAATGTTTGATATGATGAGTTGTGCATGTAGGATATTAAGATGATCCTCACAACTTTTGATTTGGAAATGTTTGAATATGAATATATTATGGCTAAATAAGCTTAGATATAATATATATGAAATATTATGTTATGACAATATCCTCACATTGAGTATTAGATGACTCACCCTTTTGTTGTACCATATACAGATAAGAGAAGCTATGGGGTTACATAACAAGTGTTGAGGATTGGACAAACACATAATTGGCATCCGGTAGGTTTCCATCATAACATGTCACTTCACTAAGTATGTGTGGGCCTTCTGCCTTCTAGTTTGATTAGTTTTTGAAATATGTTAGGCATGATGTGCCATTTGAATTATAGAAGGGTTGTTGTATACAATGTATGGCCTTATGAATATTTGTATTAATTATGTACCAGAGATAATGTCTTATATTTGGTTTTATTGTGAATATTTGATTATCAAATCCCTTGGCTTATGTTATATGATTTTAGATTGTAAAGCTTTCTCAAGTCTAGTGGTTGCCTACTGGATTTGTGCGTCAGTCACAAACCCTCGAATTTGGGTTGTGACAAATATTAAGTCACATGGTTCCCATGATGAAGTTACCTTCCACCATATAACAAGATAAATAAGCAACTCATTTAATTGGAGACTTGTTGAGTCACTCAAGGTCAAACTTTTACATAAGCACATTTGACTTATTAGTGGGTCATACTCGACTAAAGTATGGTGGTTCGGATGTGTCACACTAGACCACATGGAATTAGAGCAATAGTTAGGCACAATGCATATAATGCATTTAGATAAGGAGTTGTCACCTAATAGATGTAGGAGTTGCATGGAGATGCAATCGATAAACTATGTTATCTACTTAATTAGGCTTATTGTGATTTGTTAAGTCACTCAAGGTTGCAATAAGTCAAAAAGGGTCTTAACCCACTAGAAATGCCTAATAGAGATTTTTGTATGATAGTGGAGGCTATTGTTATTAAATATTAGTAGGAGAATCAATATAAGATTTAATACCTTGTCTTAACTTGGTTAATAGCATGAAAGACTAATACAAATACTTTTGCTATATTTATAGGTTGTTAGAATGGGTATAATGATAATTGCTACTTTGCTTGGTATACTTGATGCCATCAGCGCAATATGATTGCACTGGTATATCAGTTTAAGAAAAGTTCTTAATAAGTAGAATGGTGCAATCTTGACAAGTAAAGAGAAAACTTTAAATATGATTGAGCTTAACCTTTGTACTACCAATCCTAAGTCTTGCATAATAGATTCAGGATGTAGATCGCATTTATGTACTGACATAAAGGCTTTAAGGGTAGTAAAAGGCTTCGTAAAAATGAGGTAGTCCTAAGAATGGGCAATGGTGCAAGAACTGTAATAGTTGCCATTGGGACTTGTGGTCTCATTTTACCATCAAGCCTAGTGCTAGACCTAAAGGAATGCTATTGTGTACCAGCATTAACTAGAAACATCATTTCAGTTTGATATATAGCTAAGAATAATGATTTCGAATTTAGTATCAAGGCCAATTGTTGCACTGTCATTCTAAATGATACCTTTTATGGATCCGAAACATGTCATGGAGGACTTTATTTTACGGATTTTGAAAGCCCCATGCTTAATATAAATGTCAAGGAAGCTAGAAAACATAATCTAAGTCAAGCCTATGTTTGGCATTAGAGACTTGGTCATATCAATGAGACAAGGATAGCCAAGTTATATGAACAAGGCTTTCTAGATCCTTTTGATTACAAATCATATGAAACTTGTGAATGTTGTCTCCTTGATAAGATAAGTAAGACTCCCTTTTCTGGAAAGGGTGAAAAAGTAAGTGTGCTCCTAGGGCTAATACATTTGGATGTATGTGGACCCTTAAACACACCGGCCAAAGGAGGTTATTCGTATTTCATTACATTTTTAGATGACTATTCTGGATTTAGTTATGTGTACCTAACAAAGTACTAGTCTTATGCTTTTGAAAAGTTCAAAGAGTTTAGGGTTGAGGTTGAGAAACAAATTGGGAAGAGTTTTCTCACTCTTATATTGGATTGAGGAGGAGAGTATCTTAGCTAAAAGTTTCTGGATTATCTGACGAAACATGGGATTCTATCATAATGGACTCCACTTGGAACTCCATAACATATTGGTGTGTTTAAGAGGAGAAATCAAACCTTTTTGGACATAGGTCATTCGATGATGAGGAAGGTAGACCTTTCCATATCCTTTTGGGGATATGCCTTAGAGACTACTGCTTACCTTCTTAACAAGTTTCTAACCTAATTGGTTGATAAGACACCATATGAGATGTGGTATGGCAAATGGGCAAACTTGTCTTATACAATGAATTGGGGATGTACAACTCAAGTGAAACGTGTATCATCTGATAAGCTTAGATCTAGATTAGACAAATGGAAGTTTGTATGGTATCTTAAACAAATTGTAGGATACTACTTTTACAATACTAGCAAGTAAAAGGTGTTTGTCCCAAAACGTGCCACCTTCTTGAAGAAAATGTTTTTACTTGAAAGGGCTAGTGGGAGTAAGATAATTCTTGAAGAGGTTCAAGAACCACAAACTAACATCCTAATGGAACCCAAGCTAATAGTTAAAGCATTGGAAGCTCAAACCGATGCTCAGAAATATAAGTGCTCTGTAGATTACAAGATAAAAACAACCTCTAGCAAATAATAGATTTATGCTAGAAAGAGATGTTTTGCCAATTGACAAAGAGCCTACTACTTATGAGAAAGCAATATTTAATATTGATTTTAATAAGTGGTTAGAGGCCACATAATCCGAGATGGATGCCATGCATGTCAACCAAGAATGGACTTAGTTTAATGCACTTGAAAGGATAAAACCCATGGGATGCAAATGGGTCTTTAAGAGAAAGACTGACATAGATGTAATGTACAAACATACAAGGCTAGGTTTGTTAGTAAAGGTTACAACCAAGTTGAAAAAATCAATTATGAGGAAACCTTTTCACCTGTGGCCTTGATTAAATCCATTTGGATTTTGCTCACTATCGCTGCATATTATGATTATAAGATATGGTAGATGGATGTAAAGGTAGCATTCTTTAATGAGAATTTGTAAGAGGACATGTATATGACACAAACAAAAGGTTTTACATCCAAGGAGAATCAACATAAAATATGCAAACTCGAAAAGTCCATTTATGGACAAAGGCAAGTGTTTCGGAGCTGGAACATTAGATTTGATGAAACTATTAAAGAATATGATTTCATCAAGAATCTTGATGATTCATGTGTTTACAAGAAGGTAAATGGACAAGAAATTGTCTTCTTAGTACTTTATATTTATGACATACTACTAATAAGAAATGATATACTGATGCTGCAGACTGTCAAGATCTGGCTGTCCAAACAATTCTCTATGAAGGATTTGGGACAAACGGCCTATATTTTGGGAATAAGTATTTATAATCAAAAAGGCTACAAGAATTATCCCAATCCACTTACATAGACAAGGTGCTAAAAGGTTTAGCATGACTAAATCCAAAAAGGGAAACTTACCTATGTCAAAAGGGATTCAACTTTCAAAGGATATGAGTCCAAAGACGCAAAAATAAAGGATAAGGATAGATAGGATATCGTATGCATCGACTATAGGATCCATCATGTATGCCATGTTATGTACTAGACCAAATGTGGCATAAGCTCTAAGTTTCACGAGCAAATACCAATCGAATCTAGGTGAGAGTCACTAGATTGTTGTGAAAAATATCCTTAAGTACTTACAAAGAGCTAAGAATGTTTTCTTAGTTTATGGAGAGGCTAAACTCCAAGTTAAAGGATATGGAGATGCTACATTCCAATAAGATAAGGATGGTAGCAAATCACAAAGTGGGTTTATATTTACCTTAAATGGCAGTGCAATCAATTGAAAAAGTTCCAAGTAAGCAACGATTGCAGATTTTACAATCAAAGTTAAATACATCTTCTTATCTGAGGCAGTGAATGAGGGAGTTTGGATCAAGAAGTTCATAACTGAACTTGGCGTCGTTCCTAACATTGTTGATACTATAACTTTATATTGTGATAACAATGGAGCCATTGCATCAGTAAAGGAACCAAGGTCTCATTAACAGTCTAAACATGTATTGCATTGTTATCACCTGATTATGGAGATCATTGTGAGAGGTGATATTAATATAGAGAGAGTACCCACGAAAAACAACTTAGCTGACCCTCTCACTAAAGTTCTATCCACATGATCACCACTTAGAGGACTTTGATATTACATACATGGGAGATTGTTAGTGTAAGCCCTACAAGTCAATCAGTTTTGTGCTAGTAAAACACTATATTAATTAGTTAGATTTCATGTTCAATACATTATGGATATTTTATATAATGTATGAGGCATTCCTTTATCCATGAGTTTATTTATAGAGAGTTATGAGAGACTTACATAGATAAAGTTCTTGGAACATATTGGCCTTGTAAAGAAATTATAAAGGTTATAATTATGAGATTCTTATGTGTCAAAGCCTTCTTCTTACATATGTTTCTGGTCATTGCATTGTCAAGAATAAGGACATTAACAATGCTCAATGGTTGGTATATGTTAAGCTTCCCTACTTTGAAAGTAAGCAACTAATCTCATAGGTTGAAGTATGTGAGATATTTGGGGATAGTATGTGGGTGTTTTTTAAGGAAAAAGTTTACTGAACATGACCAACAATGAGAGTTCCATTTGATATCTTACTCAAGTGTCTATGAAAATACTCTAATGTGTTAGTAGTGTAAGTAATCATTAGACTTGTGATACTATGCCATCTTGTATGTGAATTGTCATGCTCTGATTTCACCATTACGAGTCTGAAGGTGACCAGATACCTGAAGAAAGTGCTTTTGGATTTGGTATGAAGTACGCGAAGAAGAATGAGCAGTCTAGAAAGGATTCATCACCCTATGTGATTTGGGAGCGACGTATCTCACTTACTCTTTAGCTTATTACAAAAGTCCTTGGCTGAAGTGATCTTGATAAATCTTGATAAGTCCATATGAAGCTTTAAGACTAATATGGGATGTCATAAATAGACACCATGCCATGTTTCATGACATATCTAGGATATTTGATGAAATGATCAAATTACACGTAGATACTGTACATTGAAAGGCTAATAAAACCATATTGACTTTTTTGACATTTAAGTGATAATGATGTATTGCTAGATATCGCTCATGATCTATAAATACAACTAATTTGATTAATTTATATTTATTGCTAATATGTGAGAGGCCTAATGGGTTACACATAATAAGGTGACAATGTGAAATTAAAATGGGATTTGTACTTAATCAAAAATTTGGAATTTCCAATATGGACTTAATTAAATGGTTTAATTAAGTACATAAGTTAAATTGTAATTAACCAAAAGTTGGATCAGCAATTTAACCGAACTATAAATACTTAAATGTGGATGCTGAACCAAGAGAAGAAATAGCAATGAGAAGCGTTTGACAAAAAATAAAAAACGCTCCCTAAGCCTAAGAAACATCTTTTGTAACACCCCGTATCCTCATTTAAAGATTGATGAGATTCTATTGATGAGAATCAAGGCTATTTGATGTAAGTTTGAGTGTTAGAGAATGACGATAGGTAGAAAGAATATTTTTGAATAAAATAATATTAAAATATTAATATTTTATTTATTAGTGAGCTGAGTTAAAATTAAAGGTTATATGACTAATCTAAATGGGGGAGGAGAGGAAAAGAGGAAATTTGGAAGAAAACAATAAGGTTAGAGGGAAACCTTGTACCTTTATAAAATAGAGCACAATCAGGTAAGTATATATTTAAATATTACGATGATACGTGAAGGGGGTGTAAACCTTATATTATGTTTATACACATGTCAAGGAAGGAAGTAGAAGAAATATTGAAACTTAAAAGTGATGGGAGGACTCAATAAAAAGGATGAAAACTT